>NW_020837973.1:7733643-8101016 GCF_003676395.1 Aethalodelphis obliquidens
AAAAAAAAAAAAAAAAAAAAAAAAAAAAAGGAGAATGAAGGCTATGAAAACACAGTGAGAAAGGATTCCTGACATAAGGAAGCAATGGCTGGGGGGTGAAGAAGAGCCTACACCCCTTATAGGAATTATTTTAAGCACCTCGCTGATGATCTTACTTATAACCAGACTCATCTATAACCAGAGCAACAGGATTAGTGTTCATGACCCCAAATTCCCCAGCCTTCACACTTCTGCAAGCTTAATGCCTACTGTAGGGCCAATTCTCAGAAGCTGCTTCTGCCCCTACCCACAGAGCCATCCTTAGCAGTCTGGTGGATACCCGTCTAGATCTTTCCCCATGTTCACCTATCACACACAAACATGGTACACAGACTTGGGGGATGAATGTCTTTCTGCTTTATAACATGAGATCTACTTTTCTCACTAATTAGGAAAATCTCTCCATGTTAACCAGGAGTGATTTAAATTAGTCTTTACATTAGGCTGCATCATATCATAGGCATTCTTATAATATAATTGATACATAATACATAATCAGTTGATACATACTCAATATTTGGGGTAGTTTTTATAGATTTTGGGGGGCAAAGGAGAGCACTGAAAACAAAGGTACTATAGACACCAAATGTACATACCCTTATACATGTATGCTGGTGTTTTCATTTTTATACTCTATATTCCCAGGAGTGGTAGCGCTGCCTCAAAGAATGTGTACTTTTTAAATAAGAATTGTCAGACTGCTTTCCCCAAAATATAAACAATTCACATTTCCCTCAGGAATGGGTGAGAGTCCCCTTTTATTAGCATCCTTACTACCAGCAGCAAGTGTTTTCTTCTCTTTTTTTTTTCTTTTTTTTTTGATAGTTGGAAGTGGATGGAACATTATTTCACCTACTTACTGGACATCAGAATTTACTCATATGTGAATTGCCTATTCATATCTTTGCCCATTTTCTTGTGGGCTGTTTGAATTTTTCTTATCAATTTACATAGCTTTTTGTATATTAGAGATATTAACCTTAAGGCCATAGTATGATTTACAAATATTGTCTGTATGTGATACTCAACTTGTTAGATTGTTTACATCATCTTGTAGCATAGATAATTTCTTTAAATGGCAACCAAATTACATTCTAGTCCTTCAGTTGCCAAAAAAACAAGAGGAAATCAGCAGAAAATTCCCAGTCTGCAACTGCTAAAATTAAGACTCAAAAACCCACTGAAACATAAACTTGGAAAGGATCCAGTATAAATAAAATGACATGTCCAAAAGTGCACTCTTCACCATTGGCACAAACGTCATTTTTCCCCTTCCCTGGCTGAGAAGAATGTGACTACCCACACAGTAGATAATGTGGCTGGTCCTGCCTGCCCCTTGGGGTGGATGTTACTAAATGTAGCGCTATCTGTAATTCTTAAATCTGGGCAGATTGTTTGTTTGGGAGTTTTCAGCTACAAATACTACTCTGTGCTGTCCAGAGGATGGACTTTTTTTTTTTTTTTATCAGAACAGATACATGGTATGTTTAGCTCAGAAACTATCTCCAGCATTGGGAGAATCAGGAATCCCAAAAGTAAAGCAGTGTAGCTGTGTATATGAAATGGGGTGAATTAGAGGGAGAAACTTCTCTCTGTCTCTTTAAAAAAGGTATGTGGCATCAGGGTTTTTCTCTACTTTAGAGATAAAGAAACGAGAAGGCTAGCGTGAGGTACAGTCCACCAGAGAACCGGTTCCTGACATTTTCATTGAGAGTTTGTTTTCCAGCTCTGTCATCTCCCAGAATTTTGCCAGTAATCAAGTCCCAGCCTTTTTCGTTAGGTGGTAAAGTGGGAGAGAAATACATTTATCATTTTAGCTGATCCTTGCAAGCATCTTTTAGTGTTCTTGGGTTGTTTCATCTTGTTGAATTTTTATCGGACTCTCGTTGGTATCAACATTAAAGATGCTGTATATTGTTTCTAATCCCAAAAACTGTGGAATAAATTAGTCTTAAAAAGGATATGAAATGACACACTGGAAAAAAAAGTAACTTAATCTTTAGTTCAGCTCATCAGTTTTAACAAGTGCTTGATCACTGTGCCTTACAAATTATGGGTGTCCTTTTCACAACGGTCTCTGTGTGGATTCTGGACGCTCAAACCCATGACTTCTCAACATACCACTCTGTATCCTGGCTTACAGCAGAACACATCCGTCTCGGGGAATCTCAATGGCCAGTGTGAAATCTTATTGTCACTAACTAGGAAAAATGAGAGTCCTCAACTTTACATTCATCGGCTCAACGCATTTCTCTTTGACAGAAATCAAAATTCTAAGCCACTGATAAAATTCTGGTGGCATCCTAAGATTTGTATCTTTGAGTCTCTTACAAAAGGTGTTAACAATGCAAGTGGGGTTCACTAGAATCCTTGCAGGGAATCAGACACTGAGTGGCTCTCTGGCCTGCATCATTATCCGCTGCATTACTATTAACAGCATGTCATAGAGTCTCTTACCCAGCACATTGCAATGTTCACAGAGATTCATTTAGTCAACAAATATGCAGACGGCTGCCAGAACTGACGTTCACAATGTGAAATTCACTGGCAAAAACATTCCCCAGGCCTCCTAAATACTGAACTTTCACTAGCCCACGGTCCCTGGAAAAAAATATAATGACAGTAATTAAAAGAGCACACTGAGGGATGAGAGAATAGTAGCACACAATTTTAATTTCAGAAAGTAGCATGTTGTTAATAAAGAAAACTGGGTAGGTCGTTAAAACCCACGTCACACCTTGCCCCATGCCTCCCAAGACTCAACTGGCAAGAGACTGTTTTTGAGAAACGGTGGGAACCAGAACTGCTGATCGGAAGAAAAAGCAAAATAAAGGCTGAAAATAAATTACATTATATCACATACAGTTGACCCTCTTATCAGCAATTTTCATATCTGCAATGCAACCAGCCACAGATCAATCTAGGGAAACTGAGGACCAACTGTGTTCACTGCACTCCACCATTTAATATAAGACTCTTGAGCATCCTTGGATTTGGGTATCCGGGAGGTCCCAGAACTAATCCCCTGCAGGTACCAAGGGACTACTCTACTTCACTGTAAGGATATGACCTTATTTCCCATAACCAGAATGGCCTTTTAGGTTACAACAGTGAAGAATTTTGCTGCTAACACGTTGAATGAAATCCCTCAAGGGCAGAATTACCTTTGGGACTTTTTGTCCCTTTCAAGATCACTTCTGAAGTATCAGAGCACTAGTACGTCAAGCGGAATATTGTGAAGTGCTCTCCAAGGGATACCAGCCCCCTGCTCAAAGCCTCCAACACCCACGGTTCTGCCTGAGGTGCCCTTTTACTCGCTACAGTCTCTCCTGGGTGAAAGGCCTGGACTTGAAATACTGTCAACTATGGAGGTGACTCCACAATACTGGTCTCTGGTCCCAATCATCCCCAGACAGTCCAGACTCACATATATGACTGCTTATTCTCTCTGACCTTCAGCCCCAGTTTTATATGACCCTAGGATAATCCCTGACTTTCCTTCCAAAATCTACACAAGTCCCCAGAACTTCTGTCTCAGTAAATGGTCCACAATCCAACAACCTACTCAAACCTAAAGCTTACTATGGCTCCTAATTTATCTTCCCCTCTCCCCCAGTGCCCAAGCTACCAGAGTACCTCTGACCCTGCTTCTAGAAACGTGCCACATCCATCCAGTTTCTCCACCAAAACCCTAGACAGTACCACCACCATGCCTCGCCCGGTCCCCTGTGATGGCCATCTAGCTGGTCGTCCTTCTTCCCCTCTTGCTGCTCTACAATCCATTTTCTCCATGGCGACCGTGAAAATTTAAATGACAATTTAAAAATGCAAATAAATCCTGTCCCACTGCTACTTCAGCAAAGGTTTCCCAATGCCCGTAATAAATATCAAGGTGTCCTGTCCTGTGTTACAAAGTGCTATGCACCCTAACACTTGCCCATCTCTTGCTCTCCATTCACACCACTCTCCCCTTCCCCACTGCACACAGGTGGCCCAAAGTTGCCCCCTAGTCACTGCCTATCACGTGACCCTATCTGGATTCTCCGCATTGTACTTACCACTATATGTTACTATTAGCGTTTATAATCTAACTCTCCCTCAAAACATACAATCCATGAGAAGTAGGAGGCTTCATATTAGCCTGTGTATCATCAATACCTAAAACAGTTCCTACCCTGTGTGTACTCAATAAAGATCTGTTTGGAGAGAGCAGGTGGGTGGACACAGGTTATTTCTCCTTGTCACTTTCCTTGCAATTTTCAAGAAAATGGTTAGTGTGTTACAACAATAATAGAAACACAATTTCCAACCCGACATTAATTGGGATGCCCCTGATGACCCCCGTGTACAGGAAGAGATGCTTCAGAGGCACCATGTGTTTATACAGATGTTTTATCCACGATGGATTTTTGTTTAAGATTAACCACCAATCATGTGTTTTCTGCAAGGAAATTACACAGGGAGAGTGGGTTCCAACCCTCAAAATACTTGCTGCCTCAGTGAAATAAAACCAAGATACTATGTGCAGAAACCTATAGCTGCTTTTAAATAACATTTAGGATAGGTGGGTCTATTGCTTTATAATTCTTCTCTGTAATAGTCTGCCATGGGAGCTCCCTTGGTGACCATTATAAAATAAAGGGGGTAAAACACACTGTGGATTCAAAAGTTATAAATTATTCACTGGGGTCGGCGTCCGAGTAACCTCTAAATTACCTTAGCAAGTTTCTTAACCTCTCCATGCCTTGGTTTACTCATTTCTAAACTGTGGATAATATTAGAACCTGCTGTGTATGGTTGCTGAGAAGATGAAACGATATAAATAAAGTAGTTATACCAGTGCCTGGGATGTAGGGTGTGCTCAAATAACTTCAGCCACTGGTATGAATTATTGCTAAGTTAGTACCAGTGGTTTATAAAATGTTCCATGTTATGAAATGCTGGAGAACCTCTATCAAATTTCTATTATCATTTCCACATTACAAGGGGCTGTTCAATGACCTCCTCTTTTTAACTGGTCCAAGTCCTTCAGACCCAAACATGCAGGCAGGTGGAGGTGACATCGAATATTTACACTCCACCCTTTCTACGTGCGGGGAACTGGCCTGCATTCGGAAAAAGAAGAACCTACTCCAAATCAATAGTCTTCACAAACCATGCACCTGTGGTTAGAAATGTTAGCTGTAGGTATCTCTGACCAGTCAGGATTTGCTTAAGAAAACAAAAATGACCTTGTAAATGCTCTTCCATAAAGACAAAACTTGAACCAGAAAATAACAGTCAAAGTTAGAGTATACATGACACTTAACATTATAACCACAGAACAAAGTTAGACCATCATGATTCACTTTTCTTATTATTGCTATTATTATGACATCCCAGGAAAAACTTCTAAGACCTTGACACCACCCTAATTACATCTGGATCATGAAATAATCTTAGAAGAGCATAAAAGCACATAAAATAGAAAGCTGCAAAAGAAATGTAATCAGCTCCCAGAAATATAGCAGTGGAATGATCAAGTTAGCATATAACTACATATCAAATAGAGTTAAGAAGGAATTCCAGAAAAAAAAGAGAAAAGTCATAGTTGGGGGAAAAGAACTAGATTTGCCTACTAAAAATATGCTTGCTTCAGTGAAGATATTTCAGAATGAGCATTTGTATGGGAAACACGTGGTCATTCCATGCTTCACTGATGTTGTTCCTTCTTCTTTGGGTCCTACTGTGTGTCTGGCCTGTGGAAGCTTCCTACCTGCTGGTCACAGCTCAGCTCAGAACATGTGTATGTGTTCAGGGATGGGTGATAAAAATGGTGGCCAGCGGTCCACACCATCCAATGAAAACCATTGTGTGTATATGTGTATGTGCACGTGCTTGTAGCACCAAGTCAGTGAAAGATCATTTAAAAGGTGCTGCACAGCTGTGGATCCTTCAGCAGCTATCAATTAACTTATCAGAGACTCATAATTAAGCCACAAAGCTGGGCTTTAGTACACTGTTTTAGACATTTATTTCATTGATTGTATTCCTGCCTTAGTGACCTTCATGAGCTCAAGGCTAGTGCTATCTGTGCCTTTATCTACAAACCTATATATCTATCAACATATCTGTATCTATTTATATCTATCTCTCTATCTACCTACCTATCTGTCTATAGATAAACATATTCAACTGACTCAGAGTTGTGCTCCCAGCATAGCAGGGACTCTGTAAAGGCACATCAGTGCTGTTGTTTGAACATGCACATCCCTGATATCTGCTTTACAGGAAATACGACTTCAGCATTCTGAGCCTGGTCAGCCCCATAACCTAAGAGTCATGCTACTCTGTGCTATTTTTACATTTAATAATACGTACTCCTTGAAGACAGATACATATGAAATTCCAGTGCAATACTAAGAGTGCGTGTGAACACTCAATTTAAGAAAAGTTAAATGCCAGGAAGAAACAGACACCTGATCCTGCTGCGTGGTGGAGGGGGCCATTGGTCTTGGTCTATGTGATACTAGACTACTGTCAACTTCTCCTCCAGTTATCTTCTCGACTCATAGACAACCATCAGGGAGAAACAGACTCCGGAAGGATTGTGCAGTCTTTCCTCTCTAAGAAGTACTATGAATGATGTGCACTTACACTAGAAAGCAGCAAACACTCTGGAAAAACAGTGGAATGAATGGCCTCAGCTGGACAATATGGGGACAGTCCATAATGGCTACCACAAATCTAATTATTTAATTATTGCAAAATCATGAAATAAGCATCTTAAATCAAACATAGCATAATCAGAAGGCTGGAGGAGCACATTCTTATCACACTCTTAAGGACCATTACAGTAAATCATGTTTTACAAAATTTCGGTCGGAATCACTTCACTAAATAACACGTACGTATTCAGTGCTTATTGTGTGTTGAGTATGGGGAAGATGAACACAATCAAGTCAAGGGTTTCCTGGTCTGAAAAGGAAAGACTGCGTGTTTACAAGGAACAGTACAATGAATCCAACTTTAAATTGCCATTGTAGGGACATGCCCAGGAACGTGGGGACACAAAGGATGTGCCACGTAATTTATGTAGCCATGGAGACAGAAGATAAGGGTCTATAGAGGAGGTGACATGTGAATTGAGAATCGGTGAACAAGTAAGTACCCACCTGCTGGACAATATGGGGAAAATTATACCAAATACACTAAACTCTGGTTGGGGGTAGAGGGTGAATAATCCCATTCCTTCCTCTTGCAGACAATCTCATGTACTTCCAGTTCTGTATCCAAATGAGAAATAGGGTTTTTCTTATCCAGTTTGAAAAATCCCAAAAGATCCATCCATCCATCTACCCAACCAATAAACATTGACAGCTTTTATGTCTCAGGCCGTTCGCTATGCCTAAAGATAGAGCAATGATCAAATGAGGCAAAAATCCCTGCCCTCATGGAGCCTACATCATGGGTAGGGCAGAACTTATTCAAATGGTGAGGATGGCGGGGGAAGAGGTGAAGTCAAGGCACTGAACCCGTCGGACTCCAGTAGGGAAGGGAGATGAGCAGTTGAGGTAAATGGCCAGAGATGTGGAGTGACACCAGGGAATGGTGGTGTCCTGAAGCCAGATGGAGCAAGTGCTTCAAGGAGCTGAGAAGGAAGGATTATACTGTACAAACACTGCTGACACTGTCACGTGTGATGCTGCCTGCACGTCGACCACTGGATGTAGCAACATAGCAGGATTGATGGAAGGACTGTGTGGTCCAAGTGGGTTCCAGAGGAAGTGGACACACAGGAATTGAGGATAATAATTACAAACAAATGCTTTCAAGGAATTCTTCTGTACAGAGAAGAGAATTAGGTCATAGCTGGAGGGGAAATTCAAGCCAACACTTCATTTATTTTTAATGGTTTAATGTTTGCATTCCTATTGGAAAGATCCAACAGAGCTGGGAAAATAAAAACTGATGATGCAAGAAAGAAAGGGTCTTTGAGTAGAAGAGAAGGAATGGGATTTTGGTGTCCAAGCTGGAGTCTTGGCCTCAAGTAGAACTGTTCAGAGTGGCCACCAGGTGGGATGTGTGATTGGCCAGTTGGGGCAAGAGCCTCACCATCACTGTAGCAAGGATGTGACTCTCTATGGAAGGAGGAAGAAGAGCTCTCAAAGGCTGTGAAGCTGTGAGCAGGGCGGTCACCTCCCCCCATCCCCCCCAAAAATTCTGAGCAATGATAAACAATTTAGATATACCCACCTAATTCCTCAACGCTGGAAGTGGAAGATCTGATCACTATTTTGAGACATTGTTATACGAGAATATGCTGGTATTTACTTCCCAGAACCTCCTGACCATCTCTCCAACCTTTGCTTTTTCTGCTTTGCTTTAACCAAGAGTGGTTACTGCCCAAGCTTTACGCAAAAGCAAATGAAACAAAATGACTCTGCTCCCTTTGTGGCCTGGGAGGCTAAAACAGACACAAACACACATGAAAACCACATGAAAGGCCCCAGTGGATAAAACACGAACTGATTAGGTTTGTAACCCTGCAGCTATAGAAGCCTCTCCAACACTCTGATCTGGAGACCACAAGGCAGGAAAACCTCAAGTCCCCTGAAATCCAAAATTCCAAACATGGGGTCATTTTTATGCCCTTTGGAGATTTCTGCCAAAAAAATATCTTACGCACAGTTTAATCAAGGGGGCAGTATCCTCACACACACACACACATAAAGCTTCAAATCCAAGCAATTAACCCCACACACCTCTGCCCCTCAAATCGGTGTCTGAGAATGAACAGTACACATATGCCATTCCCAGCCCGACTTAAACACAAAACGAAGGAAAGAACATGGATTCTGAACTTCACCACACATCTGTGACTCACAAATATTTATAGTAGTCACAAAGCCGGGACAATAACACACTTGGCAGTTACTCCCCTAAACAAGCAATTAAAAAAGGCCAAAATTCCAACAGGGAAGAGAACAGGAGAGAAAACAAGGTTTCCCCAGCTCCCTAACGGGAACTCCAATGCCTCCTCGCGTGGATAATGGAAGCAGACAATTCTCCTGTCCATGGACTCAGCTAATGTGGAGTGAGATGCACACGACAAAACAGATCAGATCTGCATGGGGCCTTTCCAGATCGCCTCATGGAGATTTTCCATCTGGCTGACTAGACAATGGGACAAGAATAATAAGATGTGGAGACCACAGCTTTAGTATTCCAGACTTTATTGAGAATGACAGGCTAAATCTTGATCCCCAAATACAACCACGCAGTGTGTTTAAGCAACAGCTGTACCTTGCGTCAATAATATACATAGAAATGCATTGCAAATACCACAAAATAGAATTCCTATCAGCACAGCAGCACCACCTGAAACAATGACAGCAAAATTCAGAATTTTACAGCCAACAAATCTAGAAAACTAAGGAAAGATGGAGACTTGAGTTGGGGTTCAATCTTTCCAGGTTCACGTCATCTCAGAAAGAGAAATCTAGCTAATTCTCTATCTTTTGGAACTCATAAACTATGAAACCATTATGGTAGGCACATGAAAATTAATAATGAAATTAATATTTTAGGTAAGTGCTTTAAAAGTCAACAAGTGAAGACATCAACCAATACACATGAGATTCAACCAGTGTTGCCTTGGTCTTTCAGATGCACCACAGAACATTTAATGCAAACACCAAAAGTTAGGAACAGAAATGAAACAAGAGGAAAAACACTGAGATATGACTTAATACTGCTCAACATAATGAGTTAAGTTCTATTAAATAAAAAATGTGAAATACGGTTGTTAAAAAAATAGGTAAAATGCAAACGTTAACCATTCCCTGACCAAAAGAGGAAAGTAAAAGAATGAAAGAATTTCAGTTGTCTGGGTGTAAACTTGGTCTCTATTTGTAGGATGAAGCAATGTGTCGTTGAGATCTCTCATTCCTACAAATATTTTGATTGTCTGAACATATTCCTTAGATTAACATTGTCAGATAACTTTTGTCAGAGAGCTAAAAGAGAGGCACAATAAAACTATGAGAAGAATTACAAAAAATGATAGCTATTCTTAAATAACTGAACTCTTCCCTGAATGAAAGAATTGAATATTTTTAATAACATCAGAAGAAAGTAAAGGAAAATTTTTATTAAATTTCTAAGCACTGGTGAAACAATTATGAAGGAACTATTTGGCAACACTAAAATAAACTTCTTTAAGCTTAAAAGGATAAAGTTAACAAGCAAATAGAGTGGGGGGAAATGACAACAAAGGGTTAATATTCTTTTTTTTTTTTTTTTTTTTTTGCGGTAAGCAGGCCTCTCACTGTTGTGGCCTCTCCCGCTGCAGAGCACGGCTCCGGACACGCGCAGGCTCAGCGGCCATGGCTCACAGACACAGCCGCTCCGCAGCATGTGGGATCTTCCCAGACCGGGGCACAAACCCGTGTCCCCTGCATCGGCAGGCAGACTCTCAACCACTGCACCACCAGGGAAGCCCACGGTTAATATTCTTAAAAATAAATTCTGTTAATATCTGTAAGAAAATGCTGAATCTCAAGAACTAAATGGGTATAAAATAAGGACTAACAATTCTTTCACACATGTAAGTTCCCTTTCTACTTTCTCTCTGTCTCCCCCTTCTCAAAAAATGGCTAATTATCACAAAAAGTTTTTACAAATCTACCAAATACCATAATGAATAAACAATAGAACATATAAAAGGAAGCAATACTATTAAATTGATTAAAAAATTAATGATGATAATGATAGTAAGGTTTTAGCAAAACAAACTCTCTAACATATTATTGGTGAAGTATAAAGGTCTAGGACACTTCTGCAAAGCCTACTGGCAATCTGATTAAAACTCACTGGCTCTGAAATAGCAAAGCAACTACAGCTATTCTGACTTAATGAATTAACCTTCAATTTTAAAAAAAAGCTTTATAATAATAGCTGATATCATGAAGCATCTACTTTATGCTCCAAAATTTCTACTCTTCATAAGGTAGTGATAGTGTGAGGTGTAAAAAACCAGAAAGCAGCAGTGGAATCCAGGTGTCTGCTACACTCCCCTTGTCATGATCCTTTCACATTGTCTATGATTTTTGTTAACTGAAAATAATATATACCTCCAGCAAAGAAGAAGCAGTTAAATTACGTTATACTGTCTTTACATGATAGAATATTATGATGCATTAAAATGAGATTTATTAACAATTTTCAATAAGATGATATAGGCAAAATTTTATGTCTAGTGTTATTTCAACTCTGTAAAACATTTCACAAAAGACTACATTAACTGACAGCAGTGATTGTCTTTGGTGGAGGCATTATGGGTGAATTTTCCCCTTCTTTTACATAATTTCCATAAGTAGCATTCACTATTTTAATCCTTTTCTTCATATTTTTAAACTGCAAAACTACAACATTCCTGAGAAAACTTTAGATAGTGAATATATGGCTCGTAAAGGGCAAACACCCTCAACCCCAGAGATAATCTACTGAGAGTCTGGTATGTACTGATGTATGTTCTAGCAGACTTTGTAGCGCACAGGCACTTGTGTGCAGAGATGGTGTGTGTGTGTGTGTGTGTTTAAGATGAATGGGATTCTATTGAATATATTATTCTGCAACCTGCTTTTTCCAGTTAATAAGGTACCATACACAGCTTTCCAATACTTTTATAATCTGAATTTTACTTTTTATATCATTGCCATTAAAGTGAAGAACACTTTTCCGTTACTTGTGGAACAAGTACCAAGGGACGAGTGGCTCTGGAAAAAGGCACATCTTCAAAAGTGATCCTACATCAGGCTCACGGGCTTGCTACAATTACTTATTTCTATGAAAGAATAGGACAGGTCCCTGCTTAAACTCCTTCAAGAAACACAAATTAATTGGCTTTGCTTTACCCGTCTTGCTAGATGATAAGCAGTGAGATAGAGAGTCAAACAAGCCTTGAGGTGTCAGAAGTATCCTTTTGTAAGAAAAAGTTAAACAGAAAAAGTTAAACAAAAAACAAACCTACTTCATCTGATGTATGTGGCCAAGGGTATGGCCGTGATTTAAGTATGTCAATCTTGTTCAAACTTGACTCTTGTAAACATCTGCTTTTGCTCAGAATAAAAGATGAAGATTTGATACCAGAACACTTCTGTGCAACATAATTACAAGACAGCCCAAGATAATTGCATATTTGCCCTAATATGTATAAGCAGCAGCATGTATAAGGCTACAAAATAAAAATGTCACATTTAGAAATTATATGGAGACCAAAATAGGAAATGCTACCTGAACTTATTTTGTAAATGAGCTATACATTCTGGATTACCAAAATATTCTTGATCAGGCCCTGTTTTGAGCAGAGCTATAGTCTAGGTGCTTGGACTTAGGCTAATACACTAGAGGCAGGCCGACCATGGAAAGCATTGGGACACCAAATGCACTCACTCCAAGGAGTAGGTTTTTGCAGCTACAGTAGACTTCATTAAAAGTGGGTTATGATTAAATTCTGAGCATCCAAGCTAAATTTCGTTAAAGGACTCATACCTACTGGCCACTAAAACGCTCTCACTCTCTTCACTGGGATCTTTGAGCACTGCATGTAGATCAGGGCTCAGTGAACTACAGCCTGTGGGGCAAATCCAGCTCAGCTTGACAACAGTCTTTGTAAATAAGTTCTACTGGAACACAGCTACGTTTGCTCATTTACATATATCATCTGTGGCTGCTTTAGGCTACAACACTGAGCTGAGTTGGTGTAACAGAGATGATACGGCCAGCAAATCCTAAAATGTTTACTACCTCACCGTTTTCAGAAAAAGTTGACCATCTCCTGATATAGACTGCTGTTTGAAAAACTGATTTCTCACTATGTATTGTGAGCTTTTCTTTAAGGACCTGAGTATTTCCAGTACAGAATAAAAGTGTGTCTGTCCTTATTCTCAGGAGCCATTTTTAGTGCTAAGAGGTAGTACTGGGTTAGGGCTTAGAACATAGGTTCACATCACAGCTCTGCCTCCGACCGCTTGTCAGATCTTGAGCTGATTACTTAACTTCTCTGTGCTTTCACTTTCTTTCTGGAAGCCTGCTCATTCGTTCACTGCCATTCTTAACAGCAGATATAAGTGATGCTCACCAACCATCACAGTACCTCAATCTATACAACTGTTGGCTTCTTCATTTCCCACTGGAGCGTCCGACTTACCAAGGAGGGAAGGGATGGAGTGTTTCCTTGATCATGTATCACACAAAGGATCCACAGTCACTCGGCCAGGGCAGCCCAACTCTCACATACCAGTGCTTCAAAAAAGAAAAGAAAAAAAAACAGAGATTCTCTTAACCCGTTTTAAAAGAGGCCATGGTCACTTTTTATCGATTCTGGAAAGTTCCATGAATGCCTTGCACAGCCAGCTGCTTTGGCAAGGCTTAGCACAGAACAACAGAACAACTTGGAAATCACAAATGTGACAGCCCTAGCCTCGTATCCCATGCACCAATGGACTTCTTTCTTCAGAACAGAAGAAATAAAAATTCAAATATTGTTAATATATGAGAACAAATCTCATGAAACTAATAAAAGGACCATCATTTCACACCTGTTTGAATTACTTTTAGCAGTTTGAACATCAAATTCAGACAGATGGTGTGAATCTACCCATTTTATGATGGCTCTTCCATTCTGTTTTGGGGAATATATTGTACCTTAAGTAATGCATTTCAAAAACAGGAGATAAAGGCAGAAGGTATAGAATAAACTATACTAGATTTTGAGCTTGTATTTTTATTTACATATTAATTTGTTTGATGCACAATATGATAACTTTATTTTAAAAAGGAATTGTAAACCATGAAAATAATTCACTTTACTAAAACCACGTAAAGTTATCCAATCCGCTCATTCGATTTAACACATAAAAATCCTGAAAACTTGATATCGGAATGTGATGAAAAACTACCACAAAGCACCAGCCTCCCTAGAACCATGTATGCCAGACATTGAAGAAATGGGTTACTTTCCATTTCATATTCAAAAAAGAAATGTGTCCATTACTATTTAGTGATGCCTGTCACTTCATATATTACAATTTGGGGGCTCATGCTTTTTCTGTTGTCCTAGTTCATGTAGTGTCTTTCTACTCTCTTCAATCCGCAGTTTCTGGCTGCCATAAACCTCAAACACACTGATGTTGCCTATCCCAACACAAACACTTGAGTAGCAGCTGAGGATGATGATGAGAAAAGGGGGAGAAGTTCCCAGAACATTCTGGAACGTTCTGGCTAACCCTCTATGCCATGATTCCTACACTGTCTACTTAGTAATAATCTAAAGGCCATCTGCCTGCAGAAGATCAACTGAATTACATCTGGAAATTTATAAGATTTTCTATCTGCTGAAATGCCATTTGAAAGTCCTGAGGTTCAGAGGTGAGAGGGCAGTGGCTGGGTGACAATGTCTCTCTATGAGGCTCCTGGCCTCCACGAGGTGCCTTTGGTAAGTTCATGGGAAGCAAGTGGGTGATCCAACATATTCAGAACTTATTCAGAACTGCCCGGGAAGGCGCCCACAGCCCAGGCGCATTCATGCACTGCAGCATCACTGATCCCTATGAGGTCCCAGCTGAGTCTTTGAAAGTCTGTGACTTCATACTTTGGAAAGGAGGAGGTGCAGATGCAAATCCTTGAGGCCAAAAGAGGAGTAAGGGAGCTCTCCCCAAGGTAAGAAGGCATACTCAGCCCAGGAAAAATTCCTAGGAGCAGCCAATTCCTTTCTCACAACACCAATAATATCTCCTTTGGGTGTGGCAACAAATATGTTAGTTGGGGCTTCTTTATTAAACAGCATGCTTGAATACAACAACTTCCGCTCTTGAGCCCTGAAATCTATTTTACAATTAGTACTAAAATTTCTTTGTATTTGTTTATCTCTTAATCAAAATTTAACTAATAAAGTTGGACAGGTCCACCGGTTACTGCCATGAATACCCAGCAATTCCTACAGACTCCCATGTGTCAGAATTAAATTAAAAACAGGGCTGCTAATTAGGTCCGGAGGCTAAGCGCCCCCATCCTCCCTCAGTGAGATCATAAATTAGCGGATGTCGCCTCTTAGCTAGGACATCCAAGAGTCACGCCTACAGAGAATGGCCAGCCTCTTAAACGGCAAAGGACACAGAGGCCAAAGAACACATTGGAAGAATCCAGAAGCACTGACACAACCCCACGACAGATACCACAGGAAGAGAACATCCCTGCTGAATCCAGGCAGGGACCGCCTGCAACCTGGACAGCCAGACACTCCAGGCCCAAACTTCAGACTTCAAAAGCGAGTCCCTTTCTTGTGAAAAGGCGACACTCAAGGCACAGAATGCCCATAGAGAGTTCACACAGCTTGGGGGACAACAGGACTCCCTTTAGAATCTGAACTCTAAACCAGAAGCTAGTTCCAGCAGCAGGATCCAGGGACATACGCCCTGAAAGGCTGTAACTATGCCTGTAGCTACATCAAAGGCGAAAAGCGTATTTTACTACCCTGGCCCGTGACAGCCAAGCAAACAGCATCAGGACCTTCTACTATGGAGGGTAAACCCTTGCCTGGGTAGGCATGCCACCCTCTAAAGGAATATATACCATTCAACATGACACCCACGTGTTTTAAGCAGTGTAGGGTCGGGAGCGGAAACCACAGCAACAAAGCAGTGACCTTGAATAGGCTAAGCTGAAGTCACAGACGTTGGCCCCTCCAGGTCTGGAAGCTGAGCTCTCTCATCCTCTCCCAGTGAGGTCATAAATCAGCTGATGTATAAACCGTAAATCACTGCCGTATTTTCCAGAAAACTGAGGGAAACTTCAAAAGGTTAAGAAGCTACAAAGCCCCCGAGGGTCATCTCAGACTGAGGTTGGAATATTTTAAAGTGGATATTTAACTCCCCATTAAATAAGAAACTGCTTATGTTTTATTAATATATATAAACGTCCCCATTTGACTCGATTCCGTATTACCCTTACTATTTTCTCTTTTACTTAATATCAACTTTAGTAGAAACAATTCCTGTGTCCTCTGCCTCATGATTCTCGATTAGAGCCTCACCACGGCAAAAGAGCCGCCATCAGCAATGTGCGGGCCAGCTGGGGAGCGCGCAAGGCCAGTCCATCTGAAAGGCCACTCCCATGCACAGCTGAGTTGTAAGAAGGCTCAAAGGAGCAGCTCCAAGGAGCTAATAGACTAGAAAAGCAGACAATTAGGGCACATTAACATGAAAAAGAGAGGAGACTTCATCCAAAGGAAGGGGGTATCATGGAAGCCTCAGTAAAACGCCAGGATGAGAGTGGTATTTAGGAGAATCAATATGGCAGCTCTGAAGAGAATAGACAAGAATGGGAGGAACCACGGGCGAGAAGCTGCCACAAGAGAACTGTAAATTTTAAAATATTTTTTTAAAAGACTATAAATCATAGCCCATTTTTGCAAAACATTAGCTGTATAGGAACATCAGTCTAGAAACTCAGTGTGGACCCATGAGGAATGAATGTCTTTGAAATTAAGACAATAACAAACTCTGAGAATCAGAATCTTCTCACTAGGAATGACGATACAAAATAAGTAAAGGATATTATTGTTCCCTCCCTCGTCCAACACCACTCAGAGGTGAACGAGGAGTTGAAGAAAATGGGTTGACTGTCTGTACACGCCATGCCGCTCCCCTTCCTGACACGGTCCCTAACTTCGCAGTCCTGCGTGACGTCACCTCTGACAGTCTCTGCCGTTCCCTTTCAAACACGTGTGCCTCGCTGGATGGTGCTTGGAGAAATCAACAGCAGACGCTGAGGGTATAGAAGGATGCTGCCTGAAAGTAAGGCAGGCTCCTGTGGGCTGGGAGGGTCATCAGAAACCCCCAGGCATCCAGAAAAAGAAAAGTGCTGGCAACAGGAACAGGGAAAGGGGCAGGAAAGCAAAAATGGTAGAGAGGAAAGGGGGAAGAGGGAGAGAGGAAAGGACACTTAGAAAAGCAAGGAGGGGAAAGAGAAGCAAATACACAAGCAGCAGCCTGCACAGACATGGGGATGCTCTGAAAGGTGCAGACTTCTAAGGACATAAGTGATCACGGGCAGGCTGGGCTCCAGGCAAGAGGGACGAGGGCAGAGCCTCTGCTCCTAAGTTCCTAAGCAAAAATCCCAGCATTCCAGAAAACAACGTGAAGATTGAAGATGAAAAGCCAAACGCACATAAAGCTTGAGGTGATGAACAAAGCATCTGGTAAAGGCAGCGGTCTGTACGGGGCCCTTCTGAGCGTGCTCTAGGGAGCGGCCACCTGCCCCTCCCCTCTGGGCAGATGGTGGCTGGTGTCAGGGGCTGGTCCACGGGGCCAGATCTCCCCAGATATCTTTACACTTAAGATGGGGTCAGGATTCACATTTTGAAAAGTGTTTTGTTTTTAAGACAGGTCTGTTGTTTGTTCCATATCCCCATCCAAACTTTGAACATTATTTGACATTATGATATATAAATGCTGAAAGCAGTGTTAGAAAAGTGATGAGGTGGCCCAACTCTTAGGGTTTTTTTCTTTTCGGAAAGGTGTTCCTTCACCTCGAGGTTTGCCCGCACTGGCCAGTGTTATGGAATCTGTGCTACACCCCAGTCAAATTCTGTTTGCAAGCAGTGTCTGAATCAGGTAGCATTCCACAGGGACAACATCAGTGCAAATAGCTGTGGCTTTAGAAGATTAGAGATCTTACACAAACATGCATGATACAACAAACGTACGGGGAGAAAAAAACACATTTAAAATCTTCACAGTTGTAACTACACAACAATATTGTATCTGAAAAAGCAAAATGGATGTTTTGCCTTACTTCCCACATCAGTATACACGGCCAATCAGACAGTTTCCTGCATCACAGTTGGGTTGAGGATGTATCAAAGGATGGCCTACATAATGCCACCATTGCGTGTAAGAGTCCTGTCCTCAAAGAATTCACCCTTTGGCTTTCTCCAAATCAGAAATCATCTCTTTAATAACCAACTAATTCATTTCTATACAAATAATGCCACATATTGATCAAGATCACTCAGTAAAAAAATCTCTTTGATAACTATCTCACCTACATTTAGAAAAGACAAGTACCAAACGTCACCATTTCCCTTCTTTAAATTTCTGGCTGTCTTAGGGTCAGAGTAGGAACCCCTGGAGACCAGCCCTAGCAATGGCCGAGGCTTCAAGGACAGTGTGTTCTCACGTGGGGACACAGGACCTCACATCTGGGTCATTTCATGACACAATCATCTGGCTCTGAGACCAGCAGAGGTAAACCCTACTTCCCTGAGCAGAAGAGACACTTCTGACAGTCGTATCCAAAGAGCAAGATGCACAAGGAAAAGACATACCCTTCCTGCTTGGAGCCTTCCCACACAGATCTGCGCCGAGACCCTTCTCTCCATGAGACAGTCGTCACTGTGAAATGCGATGGTTTAGAAATATTAGACACAGCTGAGAGCTACAGAAAAGGGAGGCGGAAATTGGGGATTTCACTTCTCAAAGCGTTGACTAATCCTAACAACATATGGGAAGAAAAAACCCAATTGTTTTCCATCTCGTCTTCCTGCAGCTCATCCTTTGGTGAGTACTTAAATCTGGTAGGAATTGCTGACCCTGGAACAAATATATTGTCTCAGTAACTGACTCAAAGCTTGTGTAAAAAACTCTATTCCTCTGTTCCCACACCAGACAATAAGATACGTTCTGAGCTGCCAGGAGGCATGGGAGCAGAGAGAAATAAAGAGCAAAAAATGACAACTTTATTCAAGCAAACAAGTTGCCTAAAACTAAGCGACTGCTCAAAATGAGCAACTTCTAAGATCGGCTCTCTAAGGACACCAACGTCCCCGAATGGTGACTACTTTCTTCTTTCTGCCGCCATGTGCCTAGTTTTCAAAGGACAGACTCACTTTTCATGCAGGCAGTTTTGAAGCTCTTGCACAAGTGGTTAATTTGCATGGGCAGTTGGCCTCTCAGCTTTCATTTTGACAGCTAAATTGATCCGTCCTTTGTAGACTAGAATATCATTACCCAGAAAGAGAAGGCTGTCGGAGGCTTTTTGAAAAATCTGGTCTCTCAATTCCTACTTATTCGGAACAACACACTCAACAAGACTACCCTGTAAGCAGTAGCTTGCCCACACAAAAGAGATTCAAGATTCAACTTGGGCTCGAAATTCAAGATTTAATTCTAAGATCAAGATTTAACTCAAAAAGTTACTTAACTACTGTTGCTACTTCTGTTAAAGCAAACAGGACGGGCTTGGGTTCTTAAATCAGCCCTTTGGTCATTACATAGGAAGAAGGAAATGCCTGCCACAGATTAAAGTCACAACTGACACCAAAACCTTCTCAGGACGAAGCTGAGCTAAGGCAGACAAAGGTCTCAGGCAAGAGCATGAAGGAGAAGACGGTTTTTACCCCTGGAAAGATGGCAGACTGTGAAATTCACAATGAACTGTTACTGAAACGGCAATAGGGTAAATCACTCAGAAAAAAATATTTTCCTAAAAAAAGAACAGATAGAAGAAGTCTTTTGGAACTTTCCAGCTACAAAGGACGCTCTCTCTCCAATTCAGTAGAGAGAAACATAAAGACATTCTCCTTTAACACAGTAAGCACAATCAGATTAGTACAAACCCATACAAGCCAATCCAATATGCATGCTGGGCTGTGTCAGCTCTGGGTTCTCCACGTCTTCATTTATTTTATGTGCTCAGACTCTAATGCTGCTGTTTTACATGGGATACAGCAACCTGGGCCAAGCAAATTGTGTTTTGACTTAACAGTGAAACTATGCCCTTGTTTTTTGGCTTAAATCCAGCAAATGCACTGAAATCATGTCAGAACGTTCATATCTCCAAAGGCATGAAGAATAATGGACATTTAGTAGCTATATCAATTTACATTCCCACCAACAGTGCAAGAGTGTTCCCTTTTCTCCACACCCTCTCCAGCATTTATTGTTTCTAGATTTTTTGATGATGGCCATTCTGACCAGTGTGAGATGATATCTCATTGTAGTTTCGATTTGCATTTCTCTAATGATTGATGATGTTGAGCATTCTTTCATGTGTTTGTTGGCAATCTGTATATCTTCTTTGGAGAAATGTCTCTTTAGGTCTTCTGCCAATTTTTGGATTGGGTTGTTTGTTTTTTTGTTATTGAGCTGCATAAGCTGCTTGTAAATTTTGGAAATTAATCCTCTGTCAGTTGCTTCATTTGCAAATATTTTCTCCCATTCTGAGGATTGTCTTTTTGTCTTGTTTATGGTTTCCTTTGCTGTGCAAAAGCTTTTAAGTTTCATTAGGTCCCATTTGTTTATTTTTGTTTTTATTTCCATTTCTCTAGGAGGTGGGTCAAAAAGGATCTTGCTGTGATTCATGTCATAGAGTGTTCTGCCTGTGTTTTCCTCTAAGAGTTTGGTGGTGTCTGACCTTACATTTAGGTCTTTAATCCATTTTGAGTTTATTTTTGTGTATGGTGTTAGGGAGTGTTCGAATTTCATTCTTTTACATGTATCTGTCCAGTTTTCCCTGCACCACTTATTGAAGAGGCTATCTTTTCTACATTGTATGTTCTTGCCTCCTTTGTTGTAAATTAGGTGACCATATGTGCATGGGTTTATCCCTGGGCTTTCTATCCTGTTCCATTGATCTATATTTCTGTTTTTGTTCCAGTACCATACTGTCTTGATTACTGTAGCTTTGTAGTATAGTCTGAAGTCAGGGAGCCTGATTCTTCCAGCTCCATTTTTCAGGAGAACAGTATGGAGGTTCCTTAAAAAAGTAAAAATAGAACTACCATACAACCCAGCAATCCCACTACTGGGCATATACCCTGAGAAAACCATAATTCAAAAAGAGTCATGTACCAAAATGTTCATTGCAGCTCTATTTACAATAGCCAGGACATGGAAGCAACCACATATATATAATGGAATGTTAGTCAGCCATAAAAGGAAAAGAAATTGAGTTATTTGTAGTGAGGTGGATGGACCTAGAGTCTGTCATACAGAATGAAGTAAGTCAGAAAGAGAAAAACAAATACAGTATGCTAACACATATATATGGAATCTAAGAAAAAAAAGGTCATGAAGAACCTAGGGGTAAGACGGGAATGAAGACACAGACCTACTAGAGAATAGACTTGAGGATATGGGGAGGGGGAAGGGTAAGCTGGGACAAAGTGAGAGAGAGGCATGGACATATATACACTATCAAACGTAAAATAGATAGCTAGTGGGAAGCAGCCGCATAGCACAGGGATATCAGCTCGGTGCTTTGTGACCACCTCGAGGGCTGGGATAGGGAGGGTGGGAGGGAGGGAGATGCAAGAGGGAAGAGATATGGGAACATATGTATATGTATAACTGATTCACTGTGTTATAAAGCAGAAAGTAACACACCACTATAAAGCAATTATACTCCAATAAAGATGTTAAAAAAAAAAAAAAAGAATAATGGACATTTAAAACCTGCTGAAATCAGTCCCAATGACCTGTTGGGTCTTCCATTGTCCAAGGTGGGCTCCAAGACTAAGGAAGAAGACAACTCCTTTCTTCATTACTGCGAGAGGCCAAGTTGCTCAGAGATGCATTTGTTTCATGCTTTTGAGGCTACAGCAGGATTAACACTCTATGAATCCCTGGGTGTGTTGCATAACCCAAAATCTACTTGTGTTCTATTTGCCAGCCTCTCAATATAAATTAGTGATAAAAATAAGAAATAGGCTACTCTGTATTGAACCAGATGGTGTCTAACTTTCCTATAAACATGGCTGTGTTTAGAGTGTTTACACATGTAGGGGACTAGAAAGATTTTCATTTCTTTACATTTGGCAATGAGTCATGTCACCCGTTTCAGCACAAAGTGTACTGAAACTTCTTCCCCAGGAAGAACCAGCATAGCTTCACTAATGTTTAAAAACAACCATGTCAGCTGCCTTAGATTAGTCATGAAGCCGTTCTTCACATCCTGCAGCCTCCAGCAAGGACAAGATCTGATCAAATCGGACTCACTAAATGGAACCAGAAGGCCGGGCGCGTCCTGATGCAAACCTGCTGTAGAAAAGACACTCTTTTTTGTATGAATCAAAGATGCTTTCTCCATTTTCTTTGCAACACACACCCTTAAACATGTCAGCCCACGACCCTGACTTAAATGCGTCCCCCCTACCTGCGTCTCTCTCCCCATCCTTGATTAGTGACACCGTGGACCAAAATATCTGACCTGGGACAGGAGTGTTGAATAATGGGGAAACTTCTGAGCTTACTGACTATTAAATGAGCCACAGTCAATTGCTAACCACCACATTCAATACAAGCCCTGCTCCACTGGACTAAGTGGAAAGGAAACAAGACTGGTTTGAAAGACAGACGGCATTTTACAAAATTGTGTTTCGTTATTTTCCATTGACAAGCTCTACCAGCAAATGTGACAACACAGGGAGAGTGATCCAGGTCATGTCTGACCCATACAAACCCCCAGTGACTGTTTTTCCTGTCCCTTCTCCCTGCCTCCAAAACGGGGTGGGTTTGGGTTTCCTTTTCATAAACCGTCAAGAAGACAAATCCCTCCTCTTTGGGATGGACAGGATGAAACTGACCACTGCCATTGCTTTGTTTTTTTTTTTTCTTTTGATTTTACAAGCTACTGAGAAAGTAACTCCCCTGCTTGTGGTACATATGAAGTTTATTTAAGAATCTGAATCAAGAACTCTGTATTTCTTGCCCTTTTGGATTATATCTTGTTGGCTCAACCTCGTCACTCAAGCCAAACATCCTAAGAGCCGTTCCTGCATCCCAGCTGGTTCTCTGAAATCCACGTGTCCCCTGTGTCCCTATGCGATGCAGTCACCCCTCCTCTGTTTCCAGGATACCCAGTGCCTGCCTCTGGCTATATCATATCACCCTCTGTTGTTTATTTGTCTGCTTCCCCCATCAAGGGCACTCATCCTGTCCTATTCAACTTTGAGTCCCCAAGCCCAGGCTTAGGCAGACGGGCAAACATCCGATAAGGTTTCCTTCATTTTATTTCCAGGCGTGTGCAGATGATAATGGACCCACGGACCCGGGGGGAATAATTCTAAAGTCAGCTTCTTGAGATACTCTTCCAACTTGGCATCACATCATCCAATCTGACAGCAATCAAAATCACCCAGAAAAAACAGAGCACACCAAACCTAGGTGGGATTGAGATGCTGCCTGGCCCTCCTCCAGGTCTAGAAGATGCCAGGCGCTCAGCAGGTGCCCGGGTAGGAGACGGTGGGTGGCGGCTGTGTGGGAGAGAAAGTCCTGAGGAAAGGAAGTCACACCTTCCTGGACCAGAGGCTTGAGGCTTGCCTTGATCCCATCTCTGCTCAAAATAAAATTCTCCTTTCGCCTCTCTTTAGAAGGATTTCAAGTCTCAGAGGCAGCTTTCTGATGTTACTCCTACAGGTTTGGGTCCGCTTTTCTACATCCTGTTTATGCTCTTGTAAGATCCAAACTTATCCCAGACTCTCCTGTGCAAAGAGGCCAAAATCGCTCTCTTCTTATCTACGAAGCCGACTGACATATACAAGGGTCCTTCTGCAGACTCCCTGGGGGAGCTGCCTCCACTCCCCCCAAAACCTCTCTAGGTGCTCAGAGATGTCCCCATGGAGAGATGGCCACTCACATGAACAGAGTCAGGACAGGAGAACAAGGCCAACCCGGTGGCCAACAGTGACCAGTCAGGAAAATGCCTTTCCTTAGTGATATACACACTATGTTTTGTAAATCGAATGCTTATACTGATAATTCCCTTAGTAAACCCATTTTTCACAGCTACCAGGTGAATTGCTAAGTAAAAATTACTCTAAGTTCTGAACTAATAGTGTTCATTTGAACTGGAATGTTTCCTACATAGCAATTCTGTAGCGATTGATTAAAACAAAATCCACAGTGTTTTGTCCTTGGGCTTCCATTCTCTCTATAATCACAGGTTTCAGGCCCCTTCACCCACACAGTGTCCTGAACATACTTGACCCTCAGCTGATGGCCTGCTCACCCTATGTCCCTTCTCCCCAGTTAACTGCAGAATAAGGAAGTATAAAGCAACTGACCTTTATAAAGTATAAAGCAACTCCCTTTCACCCTCTAGTTTTCCACGTCACACATAGCTTTAGAAAACATGAACGTGCTCTGGACAACGTGAACATGAAATTATGACGTGCTTTACCCAGTTAAAAACTTAAAAGCATTTTAGATAATTCAGTAGCAGAAAATCAATCTGTGCTTAGGGACATTTTATGCTTGACTTTAAAATGTGCATTTTAATCTCAATGTTATGTTTTTTGACTCCGTTCATACTTAGGCCTACAAAAGTGATGCTATTCCATGAGGGTAATGAGCCTAACAATTGAATCCAGCTTTAAAGAAAGGTCTATATGACTCTAGTGAAGAGGACAAAACAGTGATACAGAAAATAAAGTCAAGTGACAGCAGGACACAGACTTGTCCTTGCTTTGGGATTTTGTTTTTCAAACTATATACTCATGTTAAAATAAGACATTCTTGGGCTTCCCTGGTGGTGCAGTGGTTGAGAGTCCGCCTGCCGATGCAGGGGACACAGGTTTGTGCCCCGGTCCGGGAAGGTCCCACATGCCACGGAGCGGCTGGGCCCGTGAGCCATGTCTGCTGGACCTGTGCGTCCGGAGCCTGTGCTCCACAACGGGAGAGGCCACAACAGTGAGAGGCCCGCATACCGCAAAAAATAAGTAAATAAATAAGACATTCTTGTCACATCAGGTTTCTCATCCACGTCCCCTCTCTTGGACCAGCAGACAGCTAGCGTCTCAGCACAGTGTTAGTGCAAAATCTGTCTCTCCTCACACATTTCACCAGAGGAACTACCATCTAATTATGGACCATCCCATCAATGCAGCTGTCACCGTGCACATCAGGGAAATTAAACCATAAACAGAACCCCTCATTCGCATGGAAAGCTGATAGCAATGTGGGAAGATGTGATAAGACCCGTTATTATTCTTGGAACAAAACATCTCGCCTTGTTGGCCATTTACATGGTCGTGTGCTTCAGATTGCCCTGGGGCAATTGCCCTGGGGCAGGGCTATGCATTATTTACTGACAATTTCTCAAGTGATGCTGCCTTTCCAAATATTGTAAAAGAAGCTGTAAATCAGAAGAGTAGCATGAAATTTTGGTTACAGCTGCTTGTCTCAAAGACTCCTAAGGTAAACCACCAAACCGTAGCTTGATGTAACAGCATGGTCTTTACCCACATTTCTTGACAAACTCCTCAACCCCAGCACACTAGGTCTCTCCTAATTGTATATTCTGGGGGTGGGGGGCGGACGCAGGGGTCTTTCAACAGAAGCTAAAAAGATGCAAATTGATCATAACCACCCTGAGATGAGAAAGACCCAGCTTCCATGATTTCCCTCTGCTGTGAACCTTGGGAGAGGTCACCCTCCCCATCGTCATCTTCTTCTCTTGGCCATGGATGGCAGATGGGAACTCCACTTTGCAGACAAGGCACCTGACAAAGTGTGGACACCAAGTAACAGTTTTGGTTCTATCTGAACCATACAGTAGTAGGAAAAAAATAATCATCATGGCGGAAATCTGAATAACTGAAAGGTTTTAGCCCTACACCTAGTCCATCTGCCATCAAAGGACAAACTGTCAATGGAAACAGACTCTTCCCCTCGTTCCCCTGCTTCACCTTTCCTACCAGCATCTTTTCCTTTTGTCAGTCCTACAGCCCATACCACAGGCCCTACAGTGCTCCTTATGGCTACAGCAGACCTTTAAAGAAAGGAAGGGCAGAGAACTTACAACGACACGAGCTCTCCTCCCTCAAGGACATTCACTTTGGGAACTGTCATTGCTCAGAAGACATCTTCATCCCTGCTGAAATCACCAGAGGGAGACCCCTTCTCCTCAATTTCAATTTGCTTTGACAGACACACAGTGATCGAGGAACCGCAGGCTTCCCAAAGCAAGATGCTGTGCAGGAATTTCAGAGCCGTCCTTGGCTTGTGAGCAGACGTCGGCAGCTCGGGGAGGAAGCTCTGTTGCAACTCAGCCAGGGTGCCAGCCCACGTGCCAATACATGATCTCACAAGAAGAAAAGCATCCCCGCCCAGATTATTCCAGCCCGGCCCCCGATGGCTCCCACCAGGGCACGGAGGCCAGCACTGTGTTTTAGAAGGAAGTTTCACAGCCCTGTTAAAAGAAGAATCATGGTGGGCTCCCACAAATAAGGCCACACCTTTAACCCGGAGCAAATGAAACTTTCTTTTACCTTCCAGCCACACTCTCCCTAGGCAAAATTTAAAAAGAGAAACTAGAGATGCAAAGTAACCATTGTCGCCACTTGCTTGGTAGATGTGCCTAGTTTCCTCACCCAGCTTGTTATTCAAGGTGCTATTTATTACAAAAGCTCTAAAATCATTGTTCTCCTCCAGGTCAAAGCAGAAGCACTGATGTCCAGAGATAAAGAGGCCACACAAGGACAGGCAGGAAAGTGTCCAAAGAGGTCCAATTCCATCAGGAAGAAGGAATGTCTGAGAGCTGCTTCAAAGGCTGGGAAGTTTTCCACCAGTGACACTGCAAATACCAAGGACACAGGGATTGACAGAAAATCCTGCTTCCTTACCAGGAGCTTAAACATCTACTTTGCACCTATGGGATTGAGAGTACAAACGGAGTTGGACAACTCCAAACATTACTTCTTTCAAATGGTAACTGATATTCATGAGAGAAAAAGAAAATACAGTCAATCCTCATTATTCACGGATTCCACATTTACAGATTCCATATTTGTGAATTCGCCTACTGGCTAAAACTTATTTTTTACCACAAAATGTGCTGCTGGCTGTAAGTGCAAAGGTAAGGGATCAACTATATATTAAATAAGGTGTCTTTATCAGAAATATGCATTAAAATGAGGTTCTTTATTCGTAGGTTGATGAAGATGTTGGGACCAGAAGCTCACAGGAACCTAGCCCCGTATGTCCCCTAGGAGCGATGATTCAGCACTAGCTAATTCAGGGTTCACGATGAACTTACAGGGCATGAGTACTATGAGTCCTCTGTAAGGACAGACTGGAAATAGTGAAGGTCATGAACAACAGACAGAATACCATAACCATGTCCCAGCTCTACATGGGAATGTCAGATGCTGGCTGACGTAAGATGATGTGAAGGTGGGCGGCAGGATTGCGTGAGTGGAGTGTATGTCACACAGAGGAGGGGCTGCCTCGATGGACAGAGATGAAGGGTCAGGCAATGGAAACTCCAAAGACACAAGCTACCTGACTGTTCCTGAGAAGAAAACGATTGGCCCTCTGCCTTCTCAGGAGTCCAGAACTCATCACGCTAGGAGCGAACTGTGGGAGCCCCTGGTGCCTGGCTGTCTGGCATTAACCTTTCTAGAGTGAGAGTCAGACCCCTCAGAAACAGACATCAGGATGATTCTGGGCATCCGGGATGACAGGCCAGTGGCCAAGGTCACTTGCTTGCCGACTGGGGGCTCTGGCTTGGGCTGGCAGGACTCTTTAGTGCCCTCATTGTATGATGTGAACCAGATCCTTGGGTTCTGCAGCAGATGATGATCCTTGCTCCCTCGATTTAAAGGCTGATGACAGTCTAAAGAGTTGATTGTGTCTCATTACACTTGAGATAATAGATGCCTGACAACCGAGGCTATTAACTTGAAGTTCCAAACACATCACACTGGCCCTCTGGCATATTCCCATCAGTCACATGTCAAATAGGAAAGTGTTTTCTTGCTACACAGCGTATAAAGGAGAAAACGTCAAACTGGTACAGACCGGCGAGTACTGCTTTTTTTTCCTAGTCCATGAAAGTCTTAATTCAATGGAGTCACTACACTACAAAGTACGCTGAGACCTTTAACATTAAAAAACAAAATAGGCAAAGCAATCCATAAAGGCCATAAAATAAAAAGGCCCAAAGCCTTTACTTTCTTGTTTCCTTATGGTTTTACAGGCTTTTTCCTCCAGAAAATTCTCCCCTTTATTACAATATTAAGAATTATAATTAATACCTTTTGGAATGGAACTGACTTCCTTGTAAACTAGATTCCTCCTTTTATAATGAAGAAAAGGAAAGAAAACTGAGCACCTTCCCCCCACCTCCACCTATACACAGGGAGTTGTCCAAAGAAAGAGAGTGAAAAGAACAGAAATGGCTCACATGTGCCCTCAGACTAAGAAAACATACTGAAAAAGCAATGCACAAACAATTTCCCAAGTTCAGAAAGAGTACTTTCAGCCATGATCACAAAAATATAAGCCGGTAGCCTCCACAAACACATTCATAGAGAAAATCCGAATCATCTATAAATCAAACCCAAGAATGATAGCTATGAGTCAGGTACCTGCATTTTTATTTCACCAGCATCAGACAGGGCTGTATCTTGCCTACACCTGAAGCTGTGATTATTGCAGACTAACCACACCTCTCAAGGAGTTCCCTGGTTAGTTAGCAGACCAGGGGCTTAGCTCTCGAGACCAGGAGGTAATGTGCCTACATGAACAGGCCAGGACAGGAAACGGGTTTCAGACTGGGATCGAGCAATCCTGTAATAAGAAATCGTGAGAACTTTGTTTTTAACGACTATTCCATCTGGCTTTTCAGCCAAAGCTGGCTCTAAAAAGTCCCTGCTCTCTCCGAATACTAGATGCTAAAAATAAGGACGTGTGTATACGTTAACTGAGAGTTTTGGAGAGATCTAGTGGCAGCATGAAAGGACGGCTTAAGCACCACTAAAATTTTGAGCTGAAAAGCAGAGAAACGGTTGGAATTTGACTAAAACTTTCAGAAGACCCTTCCAGGAAGTGTGAGTCAGCAGGGTACACGTTATCTGGAGAGCCTCAGAGGCACAAAGCACAGAGAGAAGAACGTGCTCAAAAAGAGTTTGAGGATGACCAGAGAAGGCGCTTAGAAAGAGTGAAGTCTCCACCTGCCAATTACAGCAGAAGTCAGCTCTTTGTTTCCAAGAAGCCCGCAGGTACGGGACTTAGATTGGGGCATAAATTCTAATTAAAGTAAATCCTTCTAGGTTCCCTGCAGAATTTCTACTCACCAGCTTCATCTTTCAGCAGGGTTTGAATTCCTTGTAACCGAGCTCAACAAAGAGCTGCTCTGTCCCCAGCTGGGCCAGGGAGGGACATACGTGTCATGGTCACACTGTGCCTTCCTGGGCAGTTTAATCTCTCTTCAACAACCCACTGCAAATAATTGCTGCTATAAAGACAAGCGTCAGGAATCTGAGTGCAGGTGAGAATCAGGATTTGCCTGGGGAAGAAGAGGGGGTAATTGAAAGCAGAGAACAAAATATCAGAAAAGGAGAAAATGAAAAACCCTGACTTTCAAGGGAACTCAAGGAGAACACAGAGAGGGGAGAAGAAAAGAGGACCATTTCTGGTGAGTGGGCAGAGCCCCATTAGGGGCACCTGTGACTTTGGGTGCTAACAGAAAGCAGATGTGTCCGTGGCCTTGGCCTCCTGTCCCTTCAACCCAGTCCTAAAGCTCCAATCAGTACCCCAAACCACAAAAGGGCTGGAGGAGACAAGGGAGGACTAAGTGGGTCCAGCTGCAATAACAAAACAGAAGGGTCCAACCGCGAAAGCTTTTAAAAATAAACGGTGTGATTCCAAGCAAGGGGGAAACCCAGCTCTGGGGAACTTCAAGCAGCCCTGGACCTCACCAGACCTCATTTTAAAAACCATTTAGAACTGCCTTTCAATGAGGTGTTTAAATGACCACAGAGGGGCCTGCCTCACCAAAAGAGAATAGGATCAAACAGGGAAATCCTCAGAAGAACTCTACTCAGACTGCTCTACAAAGAGACTCAACTGGCCTTTCCTCTCCCCATGGAAACTTCCTTAGTCTTGAACAGGCCTCAAAGCCCCCAGGGCTTAATACTGTTACCCCCTAAATTTTCTGAATCAATCCTAACAAATCAGCCCAACCATGTACCTATTTCAGAGCTTTTGGGAAATAATTGGTCTCCCTGTTTCTGCTAAAAACCTGCTGCTTCTAAGTTCAACTCCTGAAAGTATATGGCCCAGAACTTTCCAAGTTACTTTAAAAAGTAACAGAACATGTCACCCACCCATAATGGTTGTGCCTGAATGAATCCACAACTCCTTCTTCTCTAAGAAAAGTTGGAAAAAGGCTCCCCAGAACACTAGAAATGGCACCATGACCCAAGTTAAAATCCTGTTACTACTTTCTACCTGGGTAGCATGGACACGGTTTTTTGTGGATTTTTTATTTTGTTTGATTACCTTTCTTAAGTTGTTTCCTATGTAAAAGCAGGGAAATAACAGCAATCAGGTTAAAAGAAAGTTATGAGCTTCCAAAACTATGCATGCCAAGTTCCTAGCTCAAAGTTGGTACTCAATAATTCTATAACAAATGGAATTGTTCCTTAAACCAAAAAAGGGATGGCCTAGAGGGCCAGGGTTAACTTATTCTATGAGCCTGTGTCCACAGATTTACCTTGGTGGGTCTCATTGTTTAATCTATAAAATGAAGTTGGTATGTTTAGATAATTTTCTTTAATGCCAGTTTCAGGTCTAGAAAATCTAGTTGTCTGGGAATTTGGTTTCTTCCTCTGTACTGTGCAACTGCAAAGACTCATTCTATGCCTATCACGACATTTTTTTTTCTCCTAGCAACTTTTCCAGAATAAAAAAGCAAAGACTAAGAAACATCAATTTGATGCCCTCTAATATATAAGGACCATGTTCTGAAAGGGTCACAGGACAAGTTTTTGATATGAAGTACAAAAGGAAAAGGAAACTTATTCTCTAAAACTCAGCGCCTCTCCTTTCATATGAGAATGGGGCAGAGCAGTTATGCCTTACCATGTGGAAAGGTCCAGAGAGCTGATGACAAATGGGTCCCATTTTTTTTCCCTAGTGATAATAGTTTTGTTCTAAATCTTCAAGTGGGCTACCTTCTAAAAATTGATCAGACCAGTCTTTTGTTCTTTCTCAACGATTCAGGATAACATAGAAAGTATAAACCTGAGGTAACTGCCTGAAACTAAGAGGACCATTTGGCAATGAGGCACTTTCCTCAGATGTTCAGCTGCTCCACTGGGTAAGCACATCAGTAAAAAAGCAGGTAATGAAATATGGACGCAGGCACCCATGCACGTGTGGTCCAGCATGTAGGTTCAGGCAGCTAATGGTCAGATCGCGCATCAAACCATAGAAGGTGGCTGCAAACTGTTCTGGGGCTGCATGATGAGTCCATTAGCTGAAGCTCCGGGATGGACCAGGGAGAGTGTCTGCAAATGGCTGGTTGTCCATATGTAAAAGTCAAATTTTCTATTTAATATATTACAAGAAGCTTTGGATTGCCATGGACGGCAGTGCCAACTCCATGGAACATGTCTGAGCATCACTACCTGGGGGACCCAATGACAGCTAACAGGCAGGTGTAAGAAGCCAAGAGGCTCAGCCAGGGAGTCCCAAAGGGGTACACATTTTATAATCAAATTTGCATCAACAGTGACATCCTTTAAAACCATCACATGCTACTATCAGCTTCAGTCAGGAGAAGATAAGCTATGTTGGATGAAAACCGATTCAGGTAGGCTTAGAAGACTAAGCTCTTGAGTTCATCCATTTTCACAAGATAAAATATGGACCAGGAAGATTTTTAATCAATGCTGGTGGCAATAATTAAATACAGTGCATTTTATATATTATAAGGTTAATATCTAATTTTTTAATTTCCCATAATTACATTGTTTTCCTTAAAAACTGGAAATGTCTTCCAGAAAGCTATTGATGGATCATGTTTCAGGAAGACTCCAAGACAGCTCCCAGGATGCCTGCCTTGCAAGATCCCCCCTACTTGAAGGTAGGTAGGACCTGTGACTTGCTTCCTCCAACAGAACACAGCAAAGGTGACAAGCTATGAATGATTACATGACTCTGTTATATTAGAGTGCAGCACCTGCCTTGCTGGAGTCTCCTTCTCCCTAGCTGGCTTTGAGGAAGCAAACAGCCAAGCTGGAGAAGTTCACGTGACGAGGAGCTGTGGGCAGCCTCTAGTTGCTGAAGGAAGCCCCTGGCAAGAAGTGAAGCCCTCAGTCCTACAACCACTAGGAAATGAACCAAAAAGTAGATCCTTCCCTGTCAAGCCTTCAGATGAAACCTCAACCCCAGTCAACTGCCTTTGATTGCAGCATTGCTGAGAAGCCAGAGAAGCTGTATCCAGACTCCAGACCCATAGAAACAGTAAGATAATAGATGTGTTCTTTTAAGCCACTAAGTTTGCTGCATTATTTTAATATATTAATAAGATAACTGATACAGCCCATTAGAATGATACAAGCAATTTTATTTAAAATAAGCATATATAGGATACTATTCCATTGAACTGGTCTATCATAAACTATAAATATACATTTCTTAAGTGACTGATTTTCATAAGATTATTTTTAACTACAGTGCAAAATCAAGCATTGTATCAATAAATGGCTGATCCTTATTTTCCACTCACTACTCCACAGTGGTTCTAAAGATAGCAAGGCCTTAACCTAGTAAGAGAAATAAAGTTGCATATGATCAAAACAGCAACATTTGATCACTAGTTACTAACCATGGATAGTTCACTTTTAAATTGACCTGTAATTACTATAAAATGTCACATCTATGGGCTTCCCTGGTGGCGCAGTGGTTGAGAATCTGCCTGCTAATGCAGGGGACACAGGTTCGAGCCCTGGTCTGGGAGGATCCCACATGCCACGGAGCAACTAGGCCCGTGAGCCACAACTACTGAGCCTGCGCGTCTGGAGCCTGTGCTCCGCAACAAGAGAGGCCGCAATAGTGAGAAGCCCGTGCACCACGATGAAGAGTGGCCCCTACTTGCCACAACTAGAGAAAGCCCTCGCACAGAAACGAAGACCCAACACAGCAAAAATAAATAAATTAATTACTAAACTCCTACCCCCAACATATTCTTAAAAAAAATAAAATAAAATAAAATATCACATCTATTATTATCAAAGTTTATTTTCAAAATTCTGATAGTTTGTATAAAGCATTTCTGAGAACAACACACTAGGAGATTTTGATTTTGATGTTAACAATAGTATAAATGAAGGATCTGGTTGTCTGAACAGGCATGAGAAAGGTATTGCTAAATTGTTTTATGTAGACTGTTTCATGTTTGGGAGGTATATTTAGACTGCAGGATGTGTTGAAATAAACAGTCAGAATAGAAAACTAAAAACAGAATTACCATATGATCCATCAATTCCACTCCTGGGCATATATCCAGACAAAACTATAATTCAAAAAGATACATGCACCCCACTGTTCATAGCAGCACTATTCACAACAGCCAAGACATGGAAACAACCTAAATGTCCATCTACAGATGAATGGATAAAGAAGATGTGGTACATATATGCAATGGAAGAGTACTCAGCCATAAAAAAGAAGGGAATAATGCCATTTGCAGCAACACGGATGCAAATAGAGATCATCATACTAAGTGAAATAAGTCAGAAAGAGAAAGACAAATACCAAATAATATCACTTATATGTGGAATCTAAAATATACAAATGAACCTATCTTTGAAACAGAAACAGAATCACACACATAGAGAACAGACTGGTGGTTGCCAAGGGGGAGGGGGTTGGGGGAGGGATGGAGTGGGAGACTGGGGTTAGCAGATGTAAGCTTTTATATATAGAATGGATAAACAACAAGGTCCTACTGTATAGCACAGAGAACTATATTCAATGTCCTATGATAAACCAGAATGGAAAAGAATATTTTTAAAATGTATATATAAATATAAATATATATATATATACGTATAACTGAATCACTTTGCTGTACAGCAGCAATTAACACAACATTGTACATCAACTATACTTCAATAAAAAATAAATTAAATTAAAAAATAAAAAGATTTGTTTCTTATAGTTATGGAAGCTAGCAGTCTAAAATCAAAGTGTCAGCTGATTCAGTTCCCTGGTGAGGGCTCTCTTTTCGACTTGCAGACAGACGGCCACCTTCTTGCTCAGATGGCACAGAGAGAGAAGCAAACTCTCTGGTGCCTCTTCTCACAAGGGCGCTAATCCCCTCATGAGTGTCCTACCCTTGTGACTTCATCTAATCCTAATTACCTCCAAAAGACCCCATCTGCAAATGCTACCACATTGGGAATAAGGGCATCAATATACAATTTTTGGAGGGACACAGTTGCGTCCATAGCAATAAGCATGAAGGTATTTTTTAAAGCATGTTTTTGAGTTAGTTTAAACTCATGATTGGATGTTTAAATACATGCTTTCTGTCTGTATTCTTTTAAAGAGTCTAAAAATGCATGTAATAAAATATAGTATCCTAGATTTCCAAGTAGGAAAATTTTGCTGCTTACTCAAAGCTAAATGTTTTCAATCACATCTTCATTTGGGGAGGAAAAGGGGGAAATGTTTTCCTCATCTTGACATGTTTATCAATTCGAAACAGAACCAAATGTTCCATGTTTACATTTTCTAGCTCCCAGAAGTTATGGAATTCCTTAGTTCACAGAATTCATTCTTCTCTTGTCATTGAAAGTGTACAATACAATCAAATGAAAATAAGTACTGTATTAAGGCCATGTATTCCTCTACTTATAATAAACTGATAAGCCTTTGTCATTATGTTTTGAAAAATTTTAGATTATCTGTTGCCTTAAGACTTAAATTTGGTTATCTATCATCTATTTTGCTATTCTTATGGAGAGTAAGCTTCCAATTATTCCCTCTGTTTGCTGTCTTAGACATCCCTAAGCCTTGCTGAACAAGTAGCACAAGGCTTCTCTTTGGAACTAACCCCAAAGATGGCTAAGTAAACCAAATATGTACAGTCTACTGTAATTTACATCATTTGTGGAAATGCTTATTTTCTTAGTCACAGGCTTTGCCGTGCATTAAGCATAGAGATTTCCTAGCACAGAAATGATATTTAAAAGCTCTAGGGAAGAAGACCTAAATAGATGTTTCTCCAAAGAATATTTACAGACAGCCAACAGGCACATGAAAAGATGCTCAACATCACTAATTACTAGAGAAATGCAAACCAAAACTACAATGTATCACCTCACACCAGTCAGAATGGCCATGATCAAAACGTCTACAAATAACAAATGCTGGAGAGGGTGTGGAGAAAAGGGAACCCTCTTCCACTGTTGGTGGGACTCTAAGTTGGTACAACCACTATGGAGAACAGTATGGAGGTTCCTTAAAAAACTAAAAATAGAGTTACTATATGAGCCAGCAATCCCACTCCTGGGTATATATCCAGAAAAGATGAAAACTCTAATTCGAAAAGATACACGCACCACAGTATTCACAGCAGCACTATTTACAATAGCCAAGACATGGAAGCAACCTAAATGTCTATCGACAGATGAATGGATAAAGAAGATGTGGTACATATATACAATGGAATATTACTTACTCGGCCTTTAAAAAGAATGAAATAATGCCATTTGCAGCAACATGGATGGACCTAGAGATTATCACATTAAGTGAAGTAAGTCAAAGACAAATATCATAGGCTATCACTTATTTGTGAAATCCTAAACAATGATATGAATGAACTTATGGACAAAACAGAAATAGATTCACAGACATAGAAAACACACTTATGGTTACCAAAGGGGAAGGGGGGGAGGGAGGGGTAAATGAGGAGCTTCGGATTAACAGATACACACTACTGTGTATAAAACAGATAAACAACAAGGTCATACTGTAGAGCACAGGGAACTATACTCAATATCTTGTAATAACCTATAATGGAAAAGAATCTGAAAAAGAATATATATATATATATATATAATAAATATATCCATAACTAATATATATATAAATCACTTTATTGTACACCAGAAACTAACACAACACTCTAACTCAACTCTACCTCAATAAAAAAAATTTTAATTTAAAAAACACAAATGTCTTTATCTTTTATTCCCTATATATGTCCCCTTTGTCTTTTATTCCCCTTATATATTTCCCCTTTGTCTTTTATTCCCCTTATATATTTCCATTGTTATGATGGTTGCTTTGCTACATACAATCTTGGCCTAAAGACTGGAGACCGCTATGACCAACCTTGACCTCCACTCTAGTGCTAGGAGCATCTGTATCCCAAACCTGAACTAAATGTACGGCAAGTCTTCCAAAAAAGAAGGATGCACCAGGCTCTCAAAAAGACTCATATTATGGGGAACACTCAATTTATTTAAAACAAGAAAGTCTTATTTGGGAAAGACATGACCTGAAAAAACACGAAGGATTCTCAAGTGCAAAGTAAGGCTTCCGACACAACCAGTGCTAGGTAAAAGTTCACTGAAACAAACAAAAAGAGAAGGGAGATTTGGTGATAAACTGCATTTGAAAGAGTTGCTTTAGATCCAGAAAAAAACAAAGCTACACATCAACGTAAGGTATCACCTAAGCAGGAGAAGTTGCCAATAGCCTCTGGGAAGGACAAGAGATCTGGACAATATTAATAATTAAGCATGGTTTTCCTAGCAAATTAGTTTGTTTTTTTTTCTTAAATTTAGTCAGTAGCAATTATTCTATAAAGAAAACATCCTTCCTCCTGGGTATGAAGTAAACACAGCAGAGCTGTGACAAAAATAAAGCAGCCAGAATTTAAAGCTTACAAAAATCTGGGGCTAAAAATGGATACTCTCATTTTGCCTGCGAAATTATAGGTTTGGCGGGTGCTCCAGGCCACCAAGGTCTCCTCTGCCAATGTGACCTTCCTCTGTCCCCAAGGAGCTAGCTCTCCTCCAGCAGAGCCTTGCAATAGGAAATAACAAGGTATGTTTAATATACACACAGTAGGCGCTGAAACCACCGAAGTCATTCCAAGCCAACAGATGCATCAGTCAAACCCAGACTGGAACACGCTGCCTACACAGCAGTGCCCCTCACCCCGAAAGCGTTTTCACGGTCTATATTTTGTGGCTTTGGGGAACTGTTATCTATGTTGTTGTTACTGGTTGGTAAGCTACACTCTAAAGGCAAATCCTGTGGAGTCTTAAAATCAGTGATGCTATATAGCAGGTTTCCTCCACAGTGGAAGCACTGACATTTGGGGTCGGCTAATTCTCTGTTGTAGGGACCAACCCGTGCATTTAGGGAGACTGGCAGCATCCCTGGCCTCTACTCTCTAGAGGCCAGCAGCACCCACTACTGCCCCCCGGGCTAGGAAAACAGAACCATCTTTAGACATTGCCAGATGTCCCCCGGGGAGCAAAATTGCCACTGGTTGAGAGTCACAGGGCTAGAAGCATAGGATGGTATAACTTTCAAATGCAGGCATTGAAAAGGATGGGGTAAATCTATTTGCTGCCCTAGAACTATCTTTGAGACAAAGAGTTACATGAAAACAAGCAGGAGTCAGAACAATATCTAAGTTCCCATTTCTTACAAAGAGTCTGTGTGGTATGTTTCCATCTGCTTAGAAAACTTCTGGAGAAAAACCTGAGACGTAATCCTGCTTGTCTCTGGGGAGGGGGATCTCGTTTACATTTTTCTACCATTTAAATTGTTTGCTATACTCCTTTTCATCATTTAGGAAATGATTTTAATAACTTTCCATATTTTTAAAATTGTAGCATTCAATATATTTTCCAAAAAACTAGGAGATTTTTGTTTGTTTTATCTTTTAGTAAAATTGCAGTTTATTTATTTTATTGAAGTATAGTTGATTCATAACATTCATTAGTTTTGGTTATACATACATATATATATGTATGCAGTGATTCAGTTATACATACAAATATATATTCATATATATATATGAAAATATATACCTATTCTTTTTCAGATTCTTTTCCCTTTAGGTTATTACAATATATTGACTATAGTTCCCTGTGCTATACAGTAGGTCCTTTATGGTTATCTATTTTATGTATAGTAGTGTGTGTATGTTAATCCCAAGCTCCTAAATTATCTCTCCCCCTCCCCTTTCCCCTTTGGTAACCATAAGTTTGTTTTCTATGTCTGTCGGTCTACTTCTGCTTTGTATCAAGTTGCAGTTTAACTGGGGCTTGAACCTCGGAGCCTCAGCTGGGGAAGCTGGCTCCAGGGGCATGATGCCACCAATGCCAGCCTCTCTCGGCACTAGCACTGAAGACTGCTGACCATCACCGCCTACTCTGAGTGGAAACGGGGAGAAAATGTGTGAAAGTGACACAAGCGCCCATAAATGATTGCTCGCTGTGAGGTAACCGTAGCCCTAGAACAAGATCATGACGACTAATGGAGTCGGGCCTCCTTTCAAGCAGATGCGGGCGGCCAGTCCCACCCGCTGGTCTGCAACCACCCGTGACTGGAGGTTTGCTGCACCATGCCTCCATGGAGTAGTGTGGGGAGAGGGGCATGTCCAGGTTCCACGGGTCTCCTAGCATCACCCAGAACCTTTCGTTGAATCATCAGTTTCAGGAGTCCCAGTTCCATCATCCAGGACGCACATGAAGGCTGGATGACACGCAGTCGTTCAGTGCCGGGTTCTGGCTGTCCATCAGAATGAGTAAGGAAGCATCAGAATGGAGGGTCCCAGGCCCGTCCCAGACTCACTGCATCAGAATCTCTACTTGTGGGGCCTCAGTTTTAACAGGTTACCAGGTGATTCCTAGGAAACTGTCTTCTTTACAGTAACTTTTCCAAGAGCTGAAATCTCAGGATTTCCCCCAAAGCCTCCATGGATGATCTTGAAACAGGTTGAGAGAAATTTATTCATCAGAGAACAGTTTCAATCACCCACAACGAGCTAAGTTAATATAATCAGTTTCAGTCCATTGGGCTGACTGCCTGTAGATATTTAATTACACCATTTTGGGTCCTAGTCACTGCCTGGAGTTCTAGAAGCCTGACGGAGAGCGTGGCAGGCACTAACGTGGAGAAGCGAGAACAAAACTTCCGGGAGAAGTTCCGTGTGGCCCAAGTGTAGACACCCTGGCAGGGAGTTTGGAGATGAGGTTACAAGTTAAAGTGATGCTAAGCTTTGGACCAGGAAGGCCTTAAAGTTCCCCTCGGTTTGACTAAACTTTAGGCACCTTTCTTCCTGACCCTGGGCCCCTGACCACCCTTTTCTTAGAACATTTACTTTAGAAAACTTAGAGTCATCAATACTTTCTCAGCCCCTTTGAGATACAAATCTTCTCACTGCCTCGTGCCAGATTTACAACCCAGAATTGTCTGTCTCAAGGACCCAGGGGCCATCCCTTTGAAATGTGGCCCTCAAGGAAGATAGGGCGCCTGTCTCCCAGTCTCTGTGGGAGGGTGGGCTCCTAACTGCTGTGTGCCAATTAGTAAACACAGGTGGTCTCATCACACCAGCCGGCCACCTCCCTAATGCCCTCCAGTACTTCTGCATTAGCCCTCCCCAGTGCCTACAAACTCTTCCACTTTTCATTTCAGTGGGATTGAGTTCAGTCTCTCTCCTCTGTTGCAACTGTCTTGACCCCTATTGCAATAGCCTTGAATAAAGTCTTCCTGACCTAAAGTCTAACTTCTCCAGTACAACTTTTCTGTGGCATTATCGAAGGGACCTGCATATAAGCAAAGTCTGCTTCTTACTTTATCTCAAGAGCGATGGGAATTCAGTGAGGTCTCAGAGCTGGGGGTACACAGATCTGAGTGGCTGTTTATAAAGGTAATCCGGATACCCTTGGGAGATCACTTGGAAACAAGGATTAAGCCACTAAAACTAAGAGGAGTCATGAGGCCAGTGAAGGAATGATACCTCCAACTATCAAAGCAGAGAAAGAGAACAGAAAAGAAGGGCTAGAATTTCGGGGGTGCAGTGGTTTATGAGGTAGACTTGGGCAGCTATTAGAGAAAGGGTATGAAAAAAAAAGGATAGACTGTAGAATGAGTCTGAGATCTCTAGCTTGGACAGCTAGGTAAATGTGTTTAAATACAAAGACAAGGAAATCCAATTACCAAAGAGTCGTTAAATGAATACAATCTGTTCTTATGTTACTATAAAATTATTTTCAATGTTTATCATAAATATTTCGGAGTTAATGAACTGGGACTGGTTTCACCTGAGTAGTTGGCTGATTTTTTTCTCATCCTTCCTCTTCCCACACTGCATTAAATAATTGGCATCCACTCCCAACAGGCGTTTCTAAAATACTCTTCAAAGTCACTGCCAAGAGGGAACCTGTGTTTTCAGATCAGTGTGTCCCAGATTTATCACAGGAGTGGGCAGATGTGACGGAAGAGGAGAATAAGTCCTGGCAATCCCAACGCAGAGACAAGTTTCGTGGTCTGTAGTGAGTACCAGCAGGCAGCAGGCAGAGGCATCCTCACAAGTGAGCGTCCAAATAAATCCTCTTCCCCAGACACAGAGTTTCTGGCCTTTTCATCTCATGAGCTATATAAACAAAAGGAATCCGAAGCCGGAAACAGGGAACTGAGCTGCATGAACTGTTCTGAGCCCAGCTGAGCGTTGGCTTAGTCCCAGATTATGACTTTGAGTGTCTTCTACTTCCACAGGTAGGAGCTCTAGGGCACTCACTGGGGGATTCCAAGCTTCCACCTGGCTGTGCTACTCTGCAGAACTCCCACAGCTTAGATGGAAAACTCTCTGCTTCCTGGCACAGACTAGAGGGCTGTGAGCATGCGTGGCTTTCTACCTGGACAGAATTTGGTAAAGAAGCCTCAGGAGCCTAGGAGGCAGAATCAAGCTGAGGCGGGTCCCAGCAGCTCTGGGCCTGGCGGTAGGGGCCAGGGTGGGTGGAGAGGCCAAGGCAGGCCTGAGCCCATCCTGGTCCGGCGTGAGCCTGGCACCATGCCTGCAGGAGGCTGGTTCCTTGTGCGGAATTACTCAATGCTACAAATAGGGGAACATTGCTGATGAAAGTTTTACGAGTTTATTAGTAATCGCACCATTCAGGGTACTAAAACTTCAAAGTCCTAAGAAGTCCCACTAACCCTTACAACACCCCAGTGAGCTAGGGAAGCAAACAGGGATCATTATCCCCATTTTAGGGAGAGCAGAGACGGGTAAGAAGCTTTGCTCAGAGCTGTAGGAAGATCAGCGTTGCTCACGTCTTGGTGACCACCAAGTCCAAATTCAGAATGGCAGGCTCCACTGACTCATGCTAGGAGGGTCAGCTAAGGAGTCTCTCGTTACTCAGAATGAAACTTGTGACCAGATTTTATTTAAAATAAAAGAAGCAGACATTGGTTTTTTTGTTGTAGCTTTAATAACAGTAAATGACAGTAATTTTGCCAAATTAGAAATGTCTGACTTGAGGCACTGGCCAACTCCTCTACTGCCGGAATGTAGACTAGATGATTTTGACAGATCTCATCCAGAGCTGGACCAGGATCTCCAGGCCTCCTCCCTGATGTTGCCCCATACTGCTTCCATGGCAACCTGAAAAGCTTAGGCATGAGTACTAAACCACCCTCAGTGTTGTTTTTCAATCTCCTTTTAAACAAATTATAATATTTTTCTGAATATTTACCTATGTTGTGAGAAATTTTGGAAAATACAAAAAAGTAGAAAGAAAATAAGAGTCGTGAGGGATCTCTTACTGGTGGATTATAAATGACCTCTGGGAACCTTTGGGGGCATGTGCTACCTGTCAATTTTTAGGTATGTAAATATATTTCTATTAGGTAAAATTGGAGCTACTTTCCCTATTTTGACCCAAAGCCTTGAATAGCATTCAAACATATGGATTAAATAACTACATAACAACCCACCAAATGGTGGTGTCCATTTATTTAGCCAATCTCCAACTATTGGGTACTTTGGTGACTTCCAGTTAGTGCTAGCATGACTCTAGGTAAACATTTCAAATAAAGCTCTCTGATTATTTCTTTAGGGCAAACCTGTAGAAGAGGAATCACTGAGTCCATGGATTCACACATCTTTAAAGCTTTTCCTATATGTATCAATACTACCACACTGTTCTCCAGAATGTTGTATCAATTTCCACTTTTGCCTGCTTTAAGAAGTTAATTTGTCTGATCCCTCCAAAATTCCTCTACTGGTGGGGCTTAAGAGTGGCAATGGGTTGCAATCATGGCTAGAACATTTGGAAAAAAACATGTTTAAAGGAAACATAGGTTTCAGTCAGATGGAATGCTTATATGGGAGGGCTAGTGAGGGCTGCCAGCCAAGGGAGAAAACTAACATGTCTCCATTCCTCCAAAAAGTCACCCCCATTCATTAAGTGACTATGGAAGACAATTCATGTTCAAGGCCCTTGCAAGGTGTCCCCATTTTACGCTTGAGAAAAATGAGGCTCACAGAGATTCTCTAACTTGGTCATAACAGGATGGTGCCAAGATGGCAGCCCCCGGCTGTCTGCTCCCTCCCACCGAGATATAAATGGGGACCCTAACCATGCTGGGGGCTCTGAGCGGTGTGGGTAAGTGGCCCTTTTGATCATGGCTATTGTCCCTCCTCTTCTTCAAATACTAATGGCAGAAAAGGTTTCAATCCTAGACCCAAAGCAACCTTTATCCTGCAATGAACCTCTAACAGGCCTGTATTGAAGGAGTAAGAACCCTGGGTACTTGGAGTACTTTTACTTATACCCTAAGGCACGAAGGGTTCCAAAGGCAAGCTCTGAGTCAGACAACTGTGGGTTTTAGTCCTGACTCTGCAACTTATGACATGTATGACTTTGGGCATGCCACCCACTCCTCATTTATTAAATGAGGATGAGTAAGAGTTAAGGAGACAGTGCAGGGACCTCCCAGGCGGTCCAGTGGTTAAGACTCCACGCTCCCAATGCAGGGGCCGTGGGTTCAATCTCTGGTGAAACTAAGATCCCGAATGCCATGTGGCATGGCCAAAAAAAACAAAAAGAGAGAGAGAGAGAGAGAGATAGTGTGTACACAGAGGGATTATCCCAATGCCCAAAACATGGTAAATGCTCAAGAAATGCCCTCTATTAAGAATTCCTATCATTGCAAACAAAGTGATAAGGATGTAGCACAGGTATTTGACTCAGAAGGAGACAGGAAATAATCTGGCTTCCACACGCTGCAAACTCTGTCCTCAGGATGTCACAGTATTTCCCTGGGCTGCATTACCCAGGCAGGCACAATTAGAGAAGGTCCGGGAATGGCAAGTTCCTTGCCCCTGCAGTGCTGGCCTCAAAAGAATTCTGCAGCAACCTTGTGCAATGGCTAAGAGCTATGACTCTGGGGAAACAGACAAGACTAGATTCCACAACCAACTCTGTCCAACACTATCGGGCAGCTTTGAGCACGTACACATCCTATATAAGCCTGTGTGTAAAATAAGGATCATCACAGTTCCTACCTGTTGGGGGAAGTAAATGAGATGATACTACACATGCAAAGGTTAGGGTGACCGTGCCTGACACATAAAAAAACAAAAAAAACTAATTGTGAAATCTGTTCACTTGTCTTCCTGGAGCCCTCCTCCCAGCACCTGGTAGAATATCTCACCTCCCCACCTCTTTGAAGTGGGCTATGAACACATAATTTCTCTGGCTGCTATAAGTGGATTGGACTGGAGTCCCCTTGGGTAGAAGACTTTAAGAGACAGTGGTCCATATTACCATGTTCTCTCCCTCCCCATCAAAATGACCAGCAACAATCCAGGTGACAGTGGCCCCAGAAGTCAGCCTGCCCCCGAAGAGTGAGGATCGGGGTAGCAGAGCTTCTGGAAACCCCAGAAGCACACAGAGCATGAATGAGAAACAGACACTAGCTAATGTATGGAAATTTAGGGATCTTTTGTTACTGTAACTTAACCCATCAAATTGATGCTGATGTAATTATGTGTAATCTGTCAGACTAGTTCAGAGGATGGAGAAAAGAGCCCAACTTTTGATCAAAACTTTAATAACTGTGATCGAGGACTTTCTCAATTAGAGTAGGTGGCTAAGGAGAAAAGCTTTTCCAAAGCAGTGGAAAGTCAGAAGCGAGAACTTTGTTCAGGACCCGGTGGGAGCAGACTCTCCCCCCTCTCCTGCAGGTCAGGAACCAGGAGAACCCAATTCCCTCACCTCCAAGGATCACACCCCTAAGTCTACACGACGAGTGATGTAGGTGAATTGAGGATGAAAGCGTGATGGGGTCTAAAACCAACAGGGCTGATTCCTAGGTTCCTGCAGGGCTATGCGTCTCCCCTCAGCGCTGCCCAGCAGGTGCCCGGAGACAGATCTATTCAGGGGATGTTGCACAGGGACAGAACAGATTTGCTGGGACTGGGCACGCACACCCCATCTCCCCAAGGTTTCTGCTATCATTGACTGAGTCAGTGAGGGAGAGAACGGTGTGACTTCTTTCCGCCAATCCGTAACCACCAGAGACACAGGAAATGCTACAGTATCAGGTTTAGAACTAGCCACGACTTCAGAAAATTCAAAAAGATTGTTGTCAAAGCAACCGGTTTGGGGTTCGATTACAATAAGCAAGAGAGATTTGTTGAAATACCCAAAACATGCAGCATAATTCAGTTTTACAAGTCATGTATAATATGTTGAATAACTGTTGCTATTAACAGCTATTAACAGTTTCGTCAACCAGTAAGTCTGCATGTATTCATTTTAACAAGATTCATTAACGACCTTGCTGAATGATACAGTTACAAGCAAACTCATTTACTTAAAATTAAATGCTCTGTGGTACACTTTTAATTTCCAATTTAGCTTGAAGGAATAATACAGAAAAGTAGAAAAAGTAACAAGTTGCTGCTTTTAGTAAAATGATGTAAAATACTCTTTACTATATGAGATTTAAATGCAAATTATTAAGAATGGGGCTGTACAATTTTTAATTTTAAAAAAGCTATAAATTCTCACTTTTGTCTCTCAAAAGTACATATAGCCAGTCATGTTTTCTAAAGGCATCTGTCCTATGGGAAATTTTTCTTCCGCTTCTCCTCTGAAAGCTTGGCGGTGTTTGCTTTTGTTTTTTTGTTTTGGTTTGGTTTTCTTCTATCTGCCTCTTATCATTTTTGAGCATAGAAAAGACATCATATAGTGCTCTGGAAGAGTTTTTTGTTTTGATTTTTGTTCTTTTATAGCACTTCGTGATAGCATTACGTGACTCTGGAAATCTGTTCTGTGCTCTGCGAGTAAGGTATGAAATGGAAAGTTCCTGCCCTATGTTCGAAGAACAGAGTCAACCCTATTGAGGCTGTATTGTATTCTTTCCTGTATTGTCCTATAGGCACAGAAATAATCCTTGGCTTGGTCTGGGGCAACAGCCAAAGGAATTATCTAAAACAGCAGAACCCGAGGGGGATAAGAAGGTTGGGAGGTGATGAGGGGAAGCAGTCAAAAAAAACTGTATAATAATAATTTTTGTTCACTTCCAGATATTTCCTTAATGTTTTCATAGGCCTTTTTTTCTTCACTGTGTAATCTGCATATACTCATTGTAGACATTTATAAAAGTATAAAAAAAAAGAAAAAAATCCTTCACAATCTGACCACCAAGAAATAATCACTATTATCATTTTGCTGCATTTCTTTACAGTCTTTTTTCTTAGAAATGTATTACATATATATATATATACACATATATTGCATAAATTTATATAGGCTTTATAGTTATTGAAAAGATATGCATAAAATATATTTCCAGGCATATAAAGTGAAACCTTTTAAGTGCAGGATTTTTAACAACTGCATAATATTCATGTTATTTATGCAACATTATTCATTTAACTGTTTCCTTACTGCTGGCCATTTCTTTGATCCATATTTTAAGTTGTTTTTTTTTCTATTTTTTCCTGTGTATTGCCACGGTTAACAAGAACGATAAACATCAACAGGGAATGAACTACCAGATCACCTAGTCAAGTGAATGATTTAAAATAACAATGAAAAAAAAAAAAAAAGAACTTAAAAAAAACTACTTGTAAGCACCAGTTTTACAGTGAATTATACAGCTTTAATTAGTACAACCTACTGGCAGAATATGGAAATCAGTAGTGAAAATGAAGACTACTAACTGACCAATAAGCCCAGCAAAGACCAGTACAACAGCAAAGGTGCTGTGACTCTGGGTTCTGACTCTCCAGGGGATCAGACCAGACACCTGGGGATCAGACAGCCAAGACCAAGTTTCTCACCCAAGGAAAACAGCATGTAGGGCCTAAGGATCTGATCCTGAAATTTTGGCCAAAACTAGGGTAGAGTATATTAAGCGGAGAGAGGAGTGAAGAAAGGGAGAAGCTGGCGGGGGGCGGGGTGGGGGGGGGAGAACAAGGGGAAGAGTAGCCTGGGGAAAGGATGAAAGGAAGAGAGAACAAAGCAATCCAGGAGATGGCAGTGTGATGGTCCAGGGTGGGTCAACACAAGGACCCTGACAAATGTCCAGCCTGGCCAACTGACGCATACTGAGCACATGAGCATCTGCACACAGGTCTTGGGGAAACCACAGCCAAGGACTGGAGACCCCACATGCCCTCCTGGGCTGGGGGCAGGGGGTCAGAGCAGCAGGGCAGAAGCCCAGATGCTGGAAGCTGGAATAGCAGAGTTGGGAGTCAGTGATCAAAAGACAGGATCACCAGAGTGACACCATTAGTGATGCCAAAGAGTCCAAAGATGCTGGTGAGAAGCATGGCCATGATGCCCACTGCACATTGCATGTGATTGCTTGTTATGGAGCACGCAGGACACATACCATAGTTATCTGCCTCCAAAAAAATCTACATCTATATCTACATCGATCTATCTATCTATCATCTATTTATTGTCTATCTATCATCTATCTATCTATATCTATCTATGCCAAAGAGCTTTTTTTTATTGAAGTATAGTTGATTTACCAAAGAGTTTAAATACTAGAAAAATGGTGGACAATATGATAAAGGAAGAGCTAATAAAAGCTGCGGATGTTGAAATGTGGTATCACCTCACACCGTTCAGAATGGCCATCATCAAAATATCTACAAACAATAAATGTTGGAGAGGGTGTGGAGAAAAGGGAACCCTCTTGCACTGCTGGTGGGAATGTAAATTGATACAACCACTATGGAGAACAGTATGGAGGTTCCTTAAAAAGCTAAAACTAGAACTACCATACGACCCAGCAATCCCACTTCTGGGCATATACCCTGAGAAAACCATAATTCAAAAAGAGCCATGTACCACAATGTTCACTGCAGCTCTATTTACAATAGACAGGACGTGGAACCAACCTAAATGTCCATCTACAGATGAATGGATAAAGAAGATGTGGCACATACATACAATGGAATATTACTCAGCCATAAAAAGAAAGGAAATTGAGTTATTTGTAGTGAGGTGGATGGACCTAGAGTCTGTCATACAGAGTAAGTCAGAAAGAGAAAAACAAATACCGTATGCTAACACATATATATGGAATCTAAAAAAAAAAAGAAAATGGTTCTGATGAACCTAGAGGCAGGACAGGAATAAAGATGCAGACGTAGAGAATGGACTTGAGGATATGGGGAGGGGGGAGGGTAAGCTGGGATGACGTGAGAGAGTGGCATGGACATATATACACTACCAAATGTAAAATAGATAGCTAGTGGGAAGCAGCCACATAGCACAGGGAGATCAGCTCAGTGCTTTGTGACCACCTAGAGGGGTGGGATAGGGAGGGTGGGAGGGAGGCTTAAGACAGAGGGGATATGGGGATATATGTACACATATAGCTGATTCACTTTTTTATACAACAGAAACTAACACACCACTGTAAAGCAATTATACTCCAGTAAAGAGGTTAAAAAAAAAAAAAAGCCGCAGATGTTGAGAGAAAGAGGCCCTCTCCAAGGTGAAGAGTTCAGCCTCTTAGGGCTGGCTCTGATCTGACGATCAGATGTGCCTGTGAGCAGAAATGACTGTCTGTTGAGTCAGAACACCTCGAGAAAGGCCGCTCTCACACACCCAGCTGAGGCCAAGTTGGAACATGGCATGTGGGGTAGGGCTGAGCCTGAGGGCAGGGTTAAACCAAATCATCTACCAGTTAGTGGGGTTCTGGGGGAGAAGCCAGACACATGGGGACACCAGCTGTGACAGATGTGAATCAAAGGCAAGGACAGGCCTTCCCGCCAGGAAACAGGAGTCTGGCTTGAAAAAGACCAAGAAGTCAATAGGCACATCTGAGAAGTACCTTAACTTGTTTTTGTAGGACATTCTGATATTTCATCTGGAAGAGTCTATACATGTTTTAGAGATTTATCCATTCACCAAGTAATTAGGAGAGGAATACCCACCCATGTGCCAGGCGCTATGGAATTAATCTTCTACCTCAAAGTTAATTGGATTTTACCCAGCATCTCAGAATCTTTTCCATCATAGGGTGCAAACAGCCTCTCCACTATGCACAGTGGCAATGCAGCCTTACAACCACCTGTCACCTGCCATCCAGGCCCTGCCTGCCTGCCCTGCCTTCACTCTGGCCACACCAGTCCACTTTGGCCAACTCTCGACCACTGGATTCTGTTTTTTGTAACTGAATGGAAGATTCTTTAAATTCTATTGTGCTTTACAATATTCAAAAGTTTCACACACATGATTTCATATAATCCCATAATAACCCTTTTTTTCCCCTGCCACTATATTGCCCCTCCCCCTTTCCCCCTTCCCGCTGGTAACCACTATTTTGTTCTTCATATCTGTGAGTCGGCTTCTTTTTTGTTTTATTCACTAGTTCATTGTAATTTTTTAGATTCCATATATAAGCGATATCATACAGTACTTATCTTTCTCCATCTGACTTATTTCATTTAGCATAATGTCCTCCAAGTCCATCTGTGTTACCGCAAATGGCAAGACTTCATCCTTTTTCATGGCTGAGTAATATTCCATTGTATATATGTACCACATCTTCTTCATCCATTCATCTGTTGATGTACACTTAGATTGTTTCCATATCTTGGAAACTGTAAATAATGCTATTAACATTGGGATGCATATATCTTTTCAAAATTAGTGTTTTTGTTTAAGATCTATGTCCAGGAGTGGAACTGCTGGGTCATATGGGATCTTTTCCTGTCTCCATGATTTCACACATGGAAAGCTCCCCACTGCCTGTATGACTGATTCTTTCCCATTCTTCTTGTCTACTTTAAATTGTCCTCTCCTCAGAGAGACTCTTATGAACAGCCTTGTCAAAATCCAGCACGCTCATTTCCCATTATCTCAATTTTAATGATACATTCAACTCTTTGTTTCCATATTTGGTTTCTATTTCCTCAACTAGACTTTAAAACGAAAGAACCAGGACTTCCCTGGGGGTGCAGTGCTTAAGAATCCACATGCCAATGCAGGGGACATGGGTTTGAGCCCTGGTCTGGGAGGATCCCACATGCCGTGGAGCAACTAAGCCCGTGTGCCACAACTACAGAGCCTGCACTCTAGAGCCCGTGAGCCACAACTACTGAAGCCTGCACACCTAGAGCCCTGCTCCACAACAAGAGAAGCCACCGCAATGAGAAGCCCACGCACCGCAAAGAAGAGTAGCCCCTGCTCGCCGCAACTAGAGAAAGCCCGCACGCAGCAACAAAGACCCAACGCAGCCAAAAATAAATAAATAAATAAATTTATTTTTTAAAAAGAAAATAAAAAAGAAGAACCACGTGCACCCTGCTCATTAATCCATTCCCATGTGCCCACCACGTAATCGGCTCTCTGTGAACACATTCTCCAATGTATGCATTTCAGACTGTGACACACACAAAATAAGTTTTGATGAAAATGCAGCTCTTAAAATAACATTTATTTCCTATATCATAATGATTCAAAAACTATTTCAGAAACATTTATTTCTATTTTAACCTAATTGTCCTGACCAACAAAGTAACTGAGGACCACAAAAATAGAAATGGGATTAATTTGGCCAATAAGTAGTATTTTTTTAAAGCTTGCCTGGAAGCTACTCTATAGCAGGAAAAAATGTCTCATTCACATTTGTGCCATCGGTGTTGAGCAGAGCACATGGCGATTAATAGGTGCTCGATAAATGTGTTCTGGGTGAAAAGGTTTTCCATTTTAAACTAATATATAATAGTCATCTTTAAAAGTATAGAATTATATACAGTGCAAAAAAACCTCCCCTCCTTCCTCCCAATCCAATTCATTTTACAGTTAGCCAATGAGAACGGGTTAATGTATATTCTTTCATTTTCCATGTATTTATGACCAAAAGTGTGCACACGAAAAGATTTACACATGCTATTTCATAACTTACTTCATTCACTCAATACATCATAGACATATTTCCATCGTTGCAAAAATAGATATGCCCCAATCTTTTTAAAGGACATGTATTACTCCATCCTTTATAAACCATTTATAAATGTCCCTTCTTGTGGACATCTGGATTTTTCTACCATTAAAAATAAGAAATTAGTGAATATCTTCTACCATTGCACAATTAGTTGAGCATAAACAGAGGATAAATTCCTAGACATGTTACTGCCTGGTCAATTAACCTTGACAGATATGTCCTAAAATGCCCAGTGGCTGTTACATTCCTATCAGTCCTTGCACACATTCCATTTTTTTTAAATGTTTGCCAATCCAATAGGTGAAAATCAGTTGACAGTTTAAATGTTCTTAATTATGAGTGAGGCTAAACAGCTTTTCATACTATTAGCTGCCTTTTCTATTTGTTTTCTAACTAATAAAGATGACCTGATGCCTCCTCGCCAGGCAAGATGCTAGACACTTGAGGGTGTTGGAAGACTAACAGCCCCGTGGGCAGGAGGCTGTATGAGTCAAGACTGCAACGCACACAGAGCCCGATCCACCTGCCCCTTGAGCTGAATTGGCCCAACACACCCCTAACTCACCCAAGCTTCCATACAATATGCCTGATTCGTCTCTAATTGCATGTGTGTCATTTCAGCTGATGTATTCTCCATTATTCTTTACCATAACTTTGAATAAGACAAAATAAAAATGCCTGCTATCATTTGGAAATAACAGGGCTTCTCTTCCCAAGAGGTTCAAAGAGAAGACACAGCAGAGATGTGGGATGGGCATGGACCCTGCTGCTTGTCACCGCGAGCTGGATACACAGCTTACCATTCCTGGGCCTCAGTTTCCTCATCTGTGACAGCATCAACCATGCAGGAATGTTGTGTACAGTGCTCTGAACTTTAATGTGGACAAAGTGAGAAATCAAAGTGGATATTATTGGCCATGTGAGACAGGGTTTTCATGTTAAGCTGTAAAATCCCTCTTGGGGCATTATTTCTCACTTCACACAGGAATACAGAACAGGAGGCATATCTGCTCTCTTTCCCCACCATGAATCATGACTGCTGTCTATCCATCTCAAGGCGGGAGTCATGCTGGGCGTGGCTGTTCCCCCACTAGCCCACCTCCACCGGATGGAGCTGCCAGCAGAACACATAGGGCGATGATGTTCACGCCCACTCGCATCATTACCCCCTCTGCCAGCCTGGTACCTGAGTATAACGGGTGCTCACAAAATGCCTCTTAAAGAATGAATGAAACGTCCACCCAGGAAGCTCTCTGATACATGCTCTTTTTTTTTCCTCCTTAAGAATCTGTTTAGACCAAGGGTTCTCAACCACGGCACTGCAGGCGCTTGGAGCTGGATGATCTTCTGTCGTGAGCGGCTGTCCTGTGCAGTTGGCAGCATCCCTGGCCTCCACCTGGACACACCTGGCACACACGCCCCAAGTGTGACAACTACAACTGTCTCCAGACATGGCCAAATGTCCCCTGGGGGACAAAATCTCCCCCAGTTAAAGAACCACCGGTTTAAACCAAAGGAAAACAACCAAATATGTTTTTGTTTATTTTTAAAAATGCAATGCTACAACTTGCTTAAGTTTTACTATGTTCCTGAATCCAGAGCCGTTGTGGGAGCTGAGCCAATAATATAAATTATAAGTTAGCAAAAGAAGTCCTCGGGGCTACTTACAACTGATTGGAGAATATTAACCACCTGAGACAAATCGGTCATTAGCTACTACTGATCTGGTGGGGGACACAGCACTAATAATTCAATAAAGCAAAGGCTGCAGGCAATAAAACCCTGGGGTTATTTATTTAGCTAATTAGATTCGTTTTTGGTGGCAACCCTGCTCTTGTGAGTGGGAATAAGCCATGTGTATTTTTCAATTAATCAGGAATATTGTACATCGCAAATCTGCTCTTATAACCTTTCAAGCTGGAAGATGTGAGGTGTGAGCGGTCCCCCAGCCTGCGGAGGAGGGAAAAACCAGCTTGGGAGGGGATGCAGACTCTTCACTTAGCTGCCTCTCAGGGAACAGAGAGGCACGGGAGAGGTGTGTAAATCAGACACCTTGGCCGCAGCCTTCCCGCTCCACTCCCTTGCAACCTTCCATCGTCAGTCCAGGGTAGGACAGACAGGAATCCCACGAGGTGAAATTCAGATGTGCTGACATGTGGACAGACACAGTTTATTACTGTTAGGGATGAACAATCCTATCTTAACCACTAAAAGAGACTGGAAAACATGGTATAAGCATATGTCTGGTATCATAAATGCAGGATTGTTCTGTTTACACCTTGCCTTCGACTTAGGATATGAGAACCATGGGTCCTGGAAGCGGACGTTTTGGGGAGGGAGGGGGTTATTTTGGTCCAGGTCACAATGTGTCCTATCACTCAGGAGTCATCTCTTAGCCCTCTAGGCTGTGATTGCCAAATTGGGGGGGAAAAAAATCACCATTAAAAAGACTATCTAAACCTACATACTTTTGTTCCCTGGGACAAACCAATGGAAATTCTAGAGATTTCTGCCTAAACTGCTGAGATTTAGAAAAGAAATGTCTTTTTTTTTTTTTTTTTTAGTTGCTTGTTTCCATTTCCAGTCTTCACTTCCTTTTCTCCTTCTCTGTCTCCTTTCCCATTTTTCGGTTCTACTCATCTGTTCAGAGGCCAGATTTATATTTTTTAATTAACTTTTATTGGAGTATAGTTGCTTTACCTTGTTGAGTTAGTTTCCGCTGTACAGCAAAGTGAATCAGTTATACATATACATATATCCACTCTGTTTTAGATTTCCTTCCCATTTAGGTCACCACAGAGCACTGAGTATAGTTCCCTGTGCTATATAGTAGGTTCTCATTAGTTATCTATTTTATACACAGTATCAATAGTGTATATGTGTCAATCTCGGTATCACAATTCATCCCATCTTCCTTCCCTGCTTGGTAACCGTAAGTTTGTTTTCTACCTCTGTGACTCTTTTTCTGCTTTGCAAATAAGTTCGTTTGTACCATTTTGCTAGATTCCACATATAAGCAATATTACACTATATTTGTCTTTCTCTTTCTGACTTACTTATAAGGAGAGGTGCCTGTAAGCTCGGAGGCACCAGGAAAAGCCAGATGCTAACAGAGACCCGCTGCTCCCTGAAAGGCCACTGACAAGATTCCAATGAGGATGTGGCCTCCTCTCTAAACAAAGAGCATGGCCCTACAAACCCCCCAGAGAATGACTTCAAAGGCACAGACACATCTATTTCAGCCTCCATGGACACGCAGGGTCAGCCGCATGGCCCTGATGAAAGCACAAAGTGGAAGTCACATCTCTAAACCATCTCTGTTTCCCTGAAATTGAACTGATGGTTCAGTAAACAAAACATAAAGAGTCTCTGCTCCTCATGAAATTTCACTAACCTCAAAAATTATCTTGGTCTACCCAAACATACTTTTCTTTTGTCCTTTAATGTGCTTTTGGTTGTGTTGCCCAAGGTCCGGGAGGTACACAGGCAGATTCGGATGACACTGCTGTGACCTGAGGGCTGAACAGGGCCTGGCATTGCCTCCATTTAGGTGATGGCTTTGTCTGACTCCAGAAGACCTTTGTCATATTTTTAAATGTGGCACCTAGGAGCAGTATCCTATTACTTCATCGCAGTCGCAGGGCCTTATACCAACGGAATCGGAGGCCCCCTAATACAGAGCAGTAGCTTATAGGAATGGAACTCAGGGCAAATAACGTTTGATTGAGGAAGAGAGAAAGAGCAAGATATCCACAAGATACCCACTGCCTAGAGTGGATATCCTTAGAGGTCAGCATTCTGTGTGGGAGGGAGGTGGGAGGGGAAACAGCCCCTTGTGGGCACCCAGTAACAAGTGCTGTGGATATACTGGTCACTGGAAGAAAACAAGGGGCACCCAGAGGCGTGCTGGTCAATGTTTAGTAACAGGATTTCCCGGGGAGCCCTTATTTGTAGTATTTGCCAATTACCATGGTGTAAACACTCCCACCAGGGCCCACTTCAAGCTACCAGCAGGAGGTCACTGGACACGAGAATGGGAAGAGATGCACACAGTTGGCTCTCAGGAGATGAAAGGATGGACCCAGCCCGGCCCACCACCGGCAAAGGAAGTAAGAACTGAAGGGGAACCGGTTTGGGGCCCTGAGACCCACTTCCCATGTGTGGGGACTTGCTCTGTAAGGGGCTTTGATCTTGATACAGTGGGGCTTTACTGATCATGGTCGTTGAATGGAGCTTCTTTCCTTTCTCTCCACTTGCCCTTATAAAATTCTTAGGAATTTAAAAATTCATGAAGAGCACATATTAACTTAAATCCGAACCTCAAAGGACTGTCCATTTTCTTCCTGTTGTGCCCCTATTGCATTAAATATTGCATGAAATTATCAAGCCACTAATTTGGATTCAGATGCACTTCAGTTATGCACAGATTTCCTGTTAATGGCATTCACTGACCAAAGATTATCACCTTCTCATTCTGAGACCTGCTGGTCTGTCTTCACCTCTCCCTCTATCACCCCCTTCTCTGTCCTTTCCTTCCCTCCTACTGTTTGCTCTCTTTGGGGAGATCCCTCCATCTCGTCTCCATTTTTCTTTCCTAGTCTCTCTCCACATCTCTCTCAATCTCTCCTATTCTCTCCTCTTGCTCCTCTTCCCCCTCTTCTTCCCCCTTTACCATTCACTGCCCTCATACCTCTCTCCCTCTTTCCCACTCTTCTCTCAACTTCTCAGTAAGGCAAAGATTTATATGCCTATCCTCATAACATACCTGGCAACCCAGGCCCTGGTTTCCAATCATGTTTAAAAGAGTGAATGACAAGCCAGACTGTAATGGGAACAGAAAGAAGTCAATGAATCTGAGCACAGCAAATACAACCCCTTAACAAAAGCCCAAATGAAGCTCAGAGTGCATGAAAAAGTACACATTATCTATACAGACTTAATATAATGTACCAAAAAGAAGTGTGGCAGAACAGAAAGCATGTACAGACACAAGAGAGTAAATCACTAACCATTTGAATAAAGTTAGCTGAAAATGCTGCAGTAAGAATTCTGAGTGTTATTTCTCTTTTATTTTCTGGTTTCCCCTTGCCATTGTAGGTACTAGCCAAGCCCTTAAATTCTTACATATCAAAAGGTTCAGAAGAGAAAAGTAAATTAGACCCAAAGATTGAAAAGCATAAGTCACAAAATGAGTGCAGTCTAAAAAAAATAAATACTCTAAATTTAGGGGGAGCAAAAAAAAGCAGCTGTGAGGGATTAGACAAAAAATAGAAAACCTATTAAAGATATAGATAATGTCAAGGTCAATTACTCCCTTCTGCCTGACAGACAGTGCAGCCAACATGTGCCTGAACAGATAGAAAGTAATATGACTCTAAGTGTGACAATTCTTTGGGAGCTAATTCTTTATTCACGGAATCATACTGTGCAATGCAGGGGTCCCAGGAAATACTAACTCAAAATGATGTCCCCTGAGAATAATAAAAAAAGGAGAAAATGAATTGTTGATATCCACAGACTTTGCAGAGGAAAAAGGAACAAATTTCCAACTTGAAAACATTAAAATGCAAGCAATTTTATACAGAACTTTTTTCCAAAGATTAAGGCAAAGCAGGCATTCCATGTTCTTCTGCTAAATAAAAAACAAAAGCTATATTTATAGTTCTTAGAATCATTTTAAAAATATGTCAATAATAATTAGCCACTAACATTACTTCATTGGCCTCCCACAGTCTGAAAAATATTAAAATGCCTTATGTGATCTCTTTGTTTTAATACACTCCTTATTTAGCATGTCGTCAGGAGGCTGTAAGCAAACAACTATTTAGCTAGCTGTCACAGTCAACATTCAACATCTTTGAAGTTAATGATACTAAGCGGAAACTCTAAAAGAACTGTAATTAAAGAGCGTGTTTTAATAATATGACTGAAGAAGTATTTTACATTTCAAGCAAAGTACCAGAAATAACTAAGTAGACTCTATGGTATCCTATTTGAAGTGTCATTTATCATTATATATAAGCATATTTATTGTTAGAAATTCATTTATTCACAGTTAAATATTATCTGAATCATTCATATACTTAATTATTGCTACGGTCTGAATGTTTGTGTCTCCCCTGAATTCACATGTGGAAATCCTAACTCACAAGGTGATGTATTAGGAGGTGAAATTGATTAGGTCATGAGGGTAGAGCCCTCAGGAATGGGATTAGTGCCCTTATCAAAGCAGCTGAGAAAGTTCCCTCGCCCTTCCACCACATGAGGACATGATGCACAGGCACCGTCTATGAATCAGAACTCAGACCTTCACCAGACACTGGATCTGCTGGCACCTTGATCTTGGGCTTGCCAGCCTCCAGAACTGCATATGATATTTATTATAGCAGCACAAACAGACTGATTGTGAAGTAGTCATTAAGAAAGCACCAGACAATACCAGGTAAATCAGTCTTGGTTCAACTACCATTTCATTTGGTCCAGTTCTCAAAGTGGATGATCTAAAGCATCTGCATTGTCGGGGTCTAGGGAGGTCCATCCTTCAGGACCCCTAAAGTATGGGTCATCATCTCCTCCGCCCCTACTCTCCATCACACACGTTCCTGTAGAGTCAGTGCAGCTTCTGTTCACCAGACACCCATGGGTAGGGTTGCCAGACTCAGCAAATAAAAATATAGTATGTGCAGTTGAATTTGAATAGAAGATAAAAAACACACAGTTTTTTTAGGTTAAATGTAAATTTCAGATAAACAGTGGATACTTTTTTTAGGTTAAGTACAGGACAGATTTATACTAACACAATTATGCATTGTTTATCTGAAGTTCAAATTCAAATGGGCACCCTGTATTTTATCTGGCAATCCTACCCAGGGAAAGCTGTGTGAAACCATGTATAGTTCAGGGTCCTGACCCTGGGTACCTGCCTCCTCTTCCCATCCTGGGATCCTGGAGATGACAAAAAGGACATGTGCATTTAAAAGAAACTGTTCATGAAAGTGCTAGAAGATGAAAATGCCACGCGGGCCAGAAATCTTGAGGAATCCCTGAAAGACAGAAAGGAAACCAGCTCACATAAAAAGAGGAACTCACAGTCTCAAATATGACCTGAAAAGACTGCTAGGAAACACCATGGTATCTCTAGGGCTTCTCCAAGTTCAGAAGCAACAGATACAATGACGAGCAAGAGAAATGAAGGCCTTGGGGATTAGTTGGGGAACTCCATTCAGAACCTCTAAACAACGGTCCCTTCTACCTCCACCCGGAGCCAAGTAGCATGAGCGTCTGCTCTTGGGATGGAACCACCGGCATGAGTACTTGGACCAAAGAGGCAGGAAGGTGCCCTGAATGACTGCTGACACTCCGAAGGCACAAGAAAATAAGACCTACTGTATACCCAACCTCACTATCCTCAGTCAATGCACTCCAACTACGGAAAGCAAAACAGCAACCACAGATAGAAGATTCCAGGTTCTTAGGATGATCTAATGACCAAGAACCTCAGGAAAACCAACATCAACACCGGGAGTCACCAAAGAGCTATATGGGTCCTACACATTCTTTTAAGTTAATTCTTAGATATTTTGTATTTGCACTGCCATCATGAATGGGATCACATTATGCTGTTATACATTCATCATTTATTGCTGGTAAATAGAAAACTGTTGACTTTTGCATATTTATTTTGTAACTTGCAACCTGACCGAACTCTTATTTCTTCCAATACTTGTAATTGATTATCTTGTGTTTTGGGGGCCAAAACACAATATAACATGGAATAATTTTATATTTTCCATTTCAACATTCATATTTTCTTATCCCCTTTTCTATCTAATTGCATTGCTTAAAATTTCGAGTACAGCATTAAATCACACTGGGAAAGCCAGCATCATCCTTTTCCCACTTTAATGGGCAAAGAAGAGTTACCTCCCCCCCCCATTTCTCTTAGAAGTTATGTTCTGCCTGGAAACATATGCTCTACCAATGCTCACCTGTGAGGCTACTCCATCCACACTGCAGCTTGAATCACTCGCTCTTTGGTTCCTCTTTGGAAAGATGAAATCTATCTAGAGGGGCATCTCTATCTGCAGGTGAACTGAGATGAAGCTGGAATTCCCACACTTGCGGATGGGCCCACTGAGCATTTTACAACTTGTAAGTACCACTTATAAAATAACTCCAGATGTTAAATACACTGCCTGTCACGGGTAAGTGTGTCGTGAAAGGCCACTTTGACCTGCCATATTCTAATGTCACTATATTCTACGATTTGTGACCATATTTTTCATTACTGCTCTCAGGTCAGGAGGATCAATAACTAGTCTCAGCCCTGTGTCTGTTGATACCAGCACCTGTATGGAGCTTATGCCGGCCACACACCTGCCGAAGACCGTGCCCTCAACTTAATTTCTAAACTGACCTGGCCCGTGTTCTCTAATGTGCTGCTTGTGTGTCCCCAGAACACAAGTATTTCCTACAATTATTTTCTTTTTATATTTTCGAATAAAATTTGCCCATTGCAGAGTCTTTTCCGGAAACAGTAAGAATATTTAAATCTATTTGAAATCCACCATCGGGTTAAAAATCGTGGAAAGGAGAATGTTAGAAATCTATGAAGTTCCTTCTGAACTGAGTAAATTTTAGTACGAACTCTACTCCTGTGTTCTTTTGGACTTTAAATCAACATGGCCTTTTTCGCAAAAGCACCTTTTGAAATGCTCACTAGTTGGTTGGTTTGATAGGTTTGGTTTCTGTTGTTATTTATTTTGCATTAAGCTCCAGCGAGAATCTGCTTAACACTTTCATGACTATCAGCCCTCTTTGAACAACCCAAAATCTCTGGTGGGGCTCACACACCATCTTCTTGCAGGCTTTCCCTAGGTCCAGACAGGAGGTGACACAGACCAACATTGCATCCAAAGAGTGTGCTTTCAGCACTTTGCCCCAGTTAGAAAAAAAAAAAAAAAAAAAAAAAACTAGATTTGAATGCAGAATGAAACTAACAATGGCAGGCTTTAGTTCTAACGAAAATTGTTCAAAAGAGAACAAAATGTTAGCTTTATCATAAAACCTGTTTACAGGCCCTTATTAAATGGCAGGTGCTATGCTTAGCCCAAGTTACAAGGGTTCTTTTATTCCCATTAAAATCGCGCAAAAGGGAACAAAACATCAGCCTTTCCATAAAGTGCATCCCCTTGGTCCCTCCTAAAAGACACGTCCTCTGTGAGGCTCAAGAATGTAATCAAGAGGCTGCCATTGGGAAGAGAGCCAGGGCTTGGCAGATACGGTGGTAATGTACTTTGCCACAAATAGATGGTACATGCTAGATATTGTGGATTACGCTGTGAATGGTCCATTGTGTTCATTCCGAGTATCAGAAATTTTGAGAAAAACCACTTTTCAAATAGCACGGTCAAAATAATTCAAATAGAATAAAGGAGTGAAGTAGGTATTTAACACTTAAGAAATGAAAGTGCCCTTGAAGCAGAGCTGGGAGGAAGATGAGAGCAGCTCCAAATGGGAACGGCAATCACAACTCTGCACATGGACGGATGCGTTATTTCTAACACTATCATCCATTACGATTCATTACAAATTTCTATCTAATAGGCTACCCAAGTGAAGCTCTGCTCTAAATACACTGCCTTCAAACACCACTCAAGACTTCCAATTTTTAGCTATGTAATGCTGAATTTTAGTCGGCACTGCTTTACCCTCATGCTGTCTTTGGCATTTTTCTTCTTGCTACGTGATCATGGAAAAGATACACAAGGGAGCCAATTGGCACAGACCATTTGAAATAAAATATATGAGAAGCTTATAATTAGAGACGGGAATGATTCTCTTTTGCTCCCCAAACAAACTGAATTCCTTCGTGAGAATGCCTAGGTAAAAGAGTCAAACATATTATGTATAAAGTGTCTGAGCTGATTTCTTCAAAGCAAATGCACTCAACAAATAAGACTGCCAACTTTCTTCTGCTCATTTGCTAAAAAAGAGCAACGTTTGCAATTTGAGAACATTAAAAAGGCCCCATTTGAATTCACTAAAGGCCTCATGCAGCAGAGAACAAAAGGCAAGCATAATACATCTTATTTAAATTGACACAAGTTTTGTTTTAGTACAACCCTAGCCTTACACTGCAGCTTCTGGAGACTATAAGTCAGATTTTGAGGAGTGAGTAAGATGGAAAAATAGAAGCTCATCTTCCTCTTTCACGTGATCCATCATTAATTTCTCGGTATCAGGGAAAACATCCTGTGAAAATAATTTTACATGAATATTATGCCTTGGCCATCAGCATTTTATTTCAAAAACATTAATAAGGCAGATATATAATAAATAAATAAGTGTATTCCTCCTTCAGGGTGGTATCCAGTTACTGTACTCCCAGGGGCTGGCGGGGAGGGTAACTGCAGCTCTTAAAATAACCAGGCTCAAAGGTCGGATGCTAAAGCCTAATCCCACATCTGGTGGGAGAATGGGGCTGCTCTGCTGCTGCTTCTTGGGGAGAACTTACTCAGAAGGCCTCACGGCGGTGGAGGTGGGAGGCCTGTGGCTGCTACACCATGCGGGGGACAGTGTCCTTGACGATAACCACCCATTTCACACAAGCCTTAAACCTGACTTCTTTTTTTTAACTTATCTCCCAGACCTGGCAAGTGTCAGTCCTTCTTATGCCAAAGCTCACGCTGTCTCCACTGCCACACACCGCCTGCCTTTCCACTGTGTCCTTTTCTGGACCAACAAAGAGATTACAGCAGAAACCTTGTCTATTCTTCTTCAGCCTCATGGAACGGCTTGTAAGACAGCGCTGGCAGACGTGGTGGCAGATCCGCAGCAGAGAAACTAGGAGTCTCCTGGCCCAAACCAGCCACTGGCAGCCCTCCTTAGGTGTCCACTGCCCGTGGCCTGCACTTCACTCATGATGTCCTCGAGTTCAGCCTCGGACAGAAGGAGACGTACTTGTGTCACACACCCTTTTGCCTCAGTTTCTCCCACCTGAGAACTGAGGCTGTCCCACCCTGCGTGAAACTCGTCCCCAGGCTCTGACCATAGCAGCTACTCAACCTACATCTGGGGCTTTGAAGTTCTTTTATACCGATGTACCTAGATTGTCTGTACAATTCAATGACTTGAATAGATGCAAATGGAGGTAAAATATTTAAGGAATTAAAAGTTTATGAACAGGTAATAAGCACTGGCAACTTCTCTGATTAAAGCCAGGTTCAGATTTCTAACATCAACTTTTCTGTTTTATTTTAATCAGACCACCTTTCAACTGCCACTGCCAAACGAATGTTAAACTAGAAAGAAAAAAATAAAAAGAAAATCAAAAATAATTTTAAAAAAGAGGGAGAAAAAAATTTTATTGTCACTGCCATGTTATCCATCAGAAAGGGACAAAGGTACCCTAATTTCTTGTAGATCAGTTGGTTTGTCCTACAATCATAGTTGAGATTGTTATTCAATATATTTATTGAGAGAAGAAACCACAGATACAATTAATTGACTTTCCAGTAGTGGCCCTAATTTATGGACATTCACACTCTTCCTTGGCATATCTGTGGTCGGGCTTCCTGAAATATAGACAAAAGGCACCGAGCAGCTTCGATAAAGCCCATCGGTTCCTTTGGAAGCTTCATTCACTCATTCAACAGCTATTTATTAAGTGTATCAGACATTTTTCTAGGCACTGGGGATCCATCAGTACACGTCAGATAAATAGATCTGCTCTCATGGTGCTCATATTATTATAGAGGAAAAAAAGACAGTAAACAACATAAGAAGTAAATGTTAGAATAAGCTGGAAAGTGAAGTTCAATGGAGAACAGTCATCTCCCATTGACCACTTGTGTGCCAGGCTCTGTGCACACAACACCAAGAAGGCATTACTGACACCTTTTCTGGAAGAGAAAATCGAGGCTCAGGAAAATTCAGAATCTTGCTTAAATTCATACAAATTGGAAGCTGACTCACAAGTGGAGATTCAAAGGCACATCTGGATAACATTACAGGGTGTTTGTCTAATCATTACACTATTGGATTCTTGGGAAGTCCTAAAGGGACCTCATTAACTATCTGAATAGGGAAATCAGGTCCCACACCAAATGCAATCTGGGTAAGAAGTTAACACAAGGGAACTGGGCACCAGATGAGCCAATGCCCCTCAACATCCCCAATACTCAAGCTTCTCCTCTCTGTCTCCTTGGTGTCTGCAACACCCAAATTCCACTTGCTTTTCATTTTTACAGAAATCTTTATTGAAAAGAAAATAGCATAAAAGAGATTTCCTTTAAAAGCATACTGTCTTATCCAGAGTTGTCAAAACATGGGAGGAACCAAGATGTCCTTTAGTCGGTGACTGGATAAATAAACCATGGTACTTCCAGAGAGTGGAATATTATTCAGGGCTAAAAGGAAATGAGCTAACAAGCCAAAAAGACTGGAAGCAACCTTAAATGCCTGTTACTAAGTGGGAGAATTGAATCTGCAAAGGCCACATTCTATATGAGTCTCACTATATGACACCCAGAAAATGGTTGAACTATGGAGACAGTAAAAAGATCAGTGGTTGCCAGGGGTTAAGGAGGAGGGTAGGAGGAACAGAAGGAATGCAGAGGATTTGTTCCGGCAGTGTAACTACTCCACATGGTATTACAGTGATGGATACACATCATTATACATTTGCCAAGACCCATAGAATGTACAACACCAAGAGGGAACCCTAATGTAAACAATGGACTCTGGGTGATAATGATGCGTGAATACAGGTTCATCAGTTGTAACAAGTGTACCCTCTGATGGGGGATGTTGATGGCAGGGGAGATTGTGGGTGTACAGGGCGGCGAGGGGGTGTATGGGAAATCACTGTACTTTCCACACAATTGTGCTGTTCACCTAAAACTGTTCAAAAATAAAGCCTATCGATAAATGTGTGCATATAGATATACACATATATATGTATTATATTTATATATATGTATTATATAATTAGATTTATATATGTATATAAATCTAATTATATAATGCACACAATTATATGTATAATGTATAATTGTATAAATTTAATACAATTATATAATACATATAATTGTAATTATATGTATAAATGTATAATTTATACATTTATAAATACATGTGTGTGTATATACATATATACACATACAAAAAAATGTTAAAAAGCATACTGTCATCACCACATATTTATTCAGAAAACTTAGTTTTTCAAAACAGCTTCCCTCTATCTTACCCACATATGCCCCATTTGATTACTGCAAGACTTCTAGAATGATGCCCCTGTAACATTAATAATTAATTTTTAACGTATTTATTTCTATGGGGAGAATGTCAGTACAGTCTATTTATAAAACAGGGCTAAAAGCCTGTTTTACAGAAACAGAATAGAACAAGGGAAGAAGAAGAGAAAAATCTCATTAGGGCCTGACAGTCCTTGATAATGGGATTAAAGTTATTTTCCTCCCAACTACAAATGTGCCAAGATAAGTCCATATTGTGTTTTCTCTTCTTAGAAATGTGCGCTACCTCCTTGCAAGGAACTTTCCCACACTATCTTGTCCCTGACTCCCGGGAAACAAAAGATGAAAAATGTAACCAGGTGATGGCTTTCATGCAACGCCAGCAAGAGGCCAGCACCTCACAAAGTGACACACACGCCAGCGGCAGCTCAGAACTGACCTTTAAAGAAATGAACGTTTTCGAAAAAATGTTTTCTAGCGGTGAACCAACATATTCCCTGATCTTATCTCTCAGTGCACTCAGGGTCAATGCAACAGATGTAGGGTCACCATACTCTTCACAAGTAGCATCTGTTTCTAGCATGTGCTAAATATTCTGCCTACTTTTAGTGGAATTTTAAAAATACATTTTTAAACATGAGTGAGCCATGTTCTTATCTGGATCTGTACTTCCAAATGTCCTCCATAAAGACAGAGCTTAATTATCCCTTTTTTAATAAAGCCAAATTAAATCAGCAACTATCCACAGAGCTCTTTCCTTTTGTGTAATTAGCCAAGTGTTATACGAATAATAATATATAAAAGAAATGCAAGGTGTAGACCCTGACCTCAAGGTGCTTTACTTATGGAGGCTGAGAGAGAGCTAAAAGGATACCAAGAAGTTAATCTTTTAACTCTCAGACCCAAGACAACTATAGAAATAAACTTAAAGGCAATACAATATTCACTCTGAAACTGACAAGCTATACTGTATAATGAAAGAAATGTCTGCTTCTCAATGTAATCTTTGTGCTTTCCAAGTGAGTTCCCAAAGACTGGAGCCTGGATCAGAACAGAATCTATGCAGGAGACGTGTGGATACGATGGAACAGTGATTCTCCAACCAGCCTGCTCATCAGGCTCGCCTGGGAAGCTTTCTAATCAGCCCTGCTCCTAGCCCCAGGCCTCCGATTTTCTGATTATCAGGTCTTTGTTGAGTCAGCTTCTGCCAATTCCCCTTCTCTCATGGCCCCCGCCGACCCAATATTTGTCTTGTACTTTAGAGTCTGCAAAATTTCCTTAAAGCTCCTAACTTTGAATCTTGTATGAGATCATGATTGCCATCATTTTAGATGAGAAAACACAGGCTACGTGGCACATTCCTATTTGCAGCCAGCAAATAATAAATGCCACAGGTTAAATTTAGACGTTATTCAAGATATATTTCCAAAACAAGTATTTTGCCCTAGAGACTGGTGTATATTAGTGGCATCAACTCACATTCAAAAAGTCATAATTTCCAAAGTATCTGGTTAAAATGTTCAAGTTTCCCTCTCTAAGAAATAATAATAAACGCTCCTTTTGGCTGTTTTTACTTTAAAAATTCTTGGGAACTGATTGTATATATTAAAATATTCATTCCGAAGGGAAAACTAGGAATTTCAGGAAAAGAAAAATATTTGTACTTAGGTGCATGAACCTACTTTAAAACCAAAGTAGTTGTAAAATACTTCAAAGTGCTGAAATTCTTTATATCCTTTGAGACTGCCATTATTTCAGGTACAACAAAAATCTGTGTTCCTTCTAAGCCATGGGGCTGCGACATCTTTAGCCCTACCTGCAGTACACTGGGGTCCTGATGAGATGATTAATTACCCAGAGGCAGTGATTCAAGTACCATTACTGGGAGTCAGCAGGCAGGCATGGGCAAGGACAGGGTCTCTGAATAACAGCTTCACCCAAGAGCAAATTCAAGAGCTACCTGTGAAGCATTCTCACAAGAGAGAAAGTCAATGAGGCAAAGCTGGAAATGTTCTGGGTTGGAGAAGCTGATTCGTACAGGTACCTCTACTGCCCTGACCTTCACGATTTCCCAAAGCAAGCAGACTCACTCCTTCATTTGCAGCAAGGACCGTGCCTAGAAAGAGAATCTGTGTTTTCCACCATTTGATATGTATTTGTTGACTCCCTACCAAGTGTCTGGCCCAGTAGGAAATGCTGGACTATATGAGGTAGCAAGACTGAGCCCACAGTGAGGAATTTACCTGATTGAGTAACTAGTCCCTCAACCAGTAAGTAGTCACGTAAACAAATGTGTCTGCATGAGGCTGAGGAAAGGACTGGTAGGGACCATCCCAGCCAGAATAGTCAAGGGATATTCACGTATTTTTAAGTGATTCTTGGCAAAGCAAACTAATATTTTTACATTTAAAACTGGACAGTAAATAATAAATCAGTCTATTTGAGTTTTAGCCTCAATTCTTCCAGTTTAGCAACTTATCTTTTTCCCTAAGCTCTACTTAGAAAAACTAGGAAATGAGCTTCGAATGTAATTTTCTTTGTTTGTATTTCTGAATATATCTCTGCTCTTTAGTTAATGCACAGGAGTATGTGATTTCTTATTTGATAATTAAAATGTAATAATTCTTTCTTATTAAAAATTTCCTTCATGCCAGTTCAAAAACTATGGTATGTAAATTCATTTGTATCTTTTTTTTTTTCTTTTTTCAGATTCCACATATAAGTGATATCATATGGTATGTGTCTTTCTCTGTCTGCCTTACTTCACTTAGTATGATAATCTCTAGGTCCATCCATGCTGCTGCAAATGGCATTATTTCATTCATTTTTATGACTGAGTAATATTCCTGTGTGTGTGTGTGTGTGTGTGTGTGTGTGTGTGTGTGTGTGTTTACACACACACAGACAGCCCACATCTTCTTTATCCATTCATCTGTCAATGGACATTTAGGATTTAGGCTATCTACAAAACAGAAATAGACCCATGGACACAGAAAACAAACTTATGGTTACCAAAGGAAAAAGTGGGGGAGGGATAAATTAGGAGTTTGGGATTAACACATACACACTACTATACATAAAATTTATAACCGGGCTTCCCTGGTGGCGCAGTGGTTGAGAGTCCGCCTGCCGATGCAGGGGACACGGGTTCGTGCCCCGGTCCGGGAAGATCCCACATGCCGCGGAGCGGCCGGGCCCGTGAGCCATGGTCGCTGAGCCTGCGCGTCCGGAGCCTGTGCTCCGCAATGGGAGAGGCCACAACAGTGGGAGGCCCGCGTACCGCAAAAAAAAAAAAAAATTGATAACCAAAAAGGACCTTACTGTATACCACAGGAAACTATACTTAATAGTTTATAATAATCATAAGGCAAAAGAATCTGAAAAAGAATATATTATATATATGTGTGTATACACATATATAAACTGAATCACTGTGCTGAACACCTGAAACTAACATGACATTGTAAATCAAATACATGTCAATAAAATAAAATAATTATTAATTTTTAAAGCTACAGTATAAATTCAAGTTGCAAAGATTCTTCTAAGCATTTATTTAAGGTTTTAGCTGGCTGAGAATTTATCCTCAGAGTAAAAGTAAGAAATGCATGTAAACTGTAAAGTGCAGAAAAGGTCCCACATTCATTAGAAGAAAGTGTTTAGTCACCGTCCTGCTCCCATCTGGACCACAGCTGCATGACCGACTACAGAAGCTGGCGGCAAGGGGTTTGCCTTTCACAGTGTGGGGTTAGCCTGCTGGCATCTCCTACACATGCAACACCTCCCCCCATCACCTCTGGGATCAGAAGGCTAGTGGTCTTCAAGTGGACAACTCTCCTGGGATGGGTGGGACAATCTGACATCACCAATAATGGACGAGTTTTAAAAGGAACAAAACCTAGCCATTTCCTAAAGGTCCAGCTAGGGTTTGCAGTGAAAATACATGTGCAAGTGTTTCAGAAAAATTTTCTACTAATACTGCTGCTTTATTTTACTTATCCTTCCTATCAATAAATAATTAAACAGCAGATATTCCAAATGTTTCTTTTTGCTAAAAAGAATCAAGAACACACATTCATCAATTCATTCAACAAACATTTATTTGCATGAACGAGCCTGCTAAGTAGCGAGCATGGTACTAGACACTGGACATGAATGCCCTCCAGATGTTCACGGCCTAAGAAGGACATCAGAAAACAGTATCATTGGTGTGAATAAAAAAGAAATACATGATATGATGCCATGTTAGGACAAGAAGAGAATAATCAGCTTTGTGGAGAGATCAAAGAAAAACTTTCAAAAGTTAGGAATAATCAGTTGGACAAGGACAAAGATGTATGAAGTCACAAACCTCTGAGCTCCCAAGAAAAGCTGTCAGTGGATACTTGTGAGTGTTGGTGAACAATTCTCTGTGGGTGTCCATGCTTCCTTTTCTTTTAAATTGAAGTATAGCTGATTTACAATATTGTGTTAACTTCAGGTGTACAGCAAAGTTATTTGACTATACATATATATGTATATATCTATACTATATTCTTTTTTTCAATTATTTTCCATTATAGTTTATTACAAGATACTGAATATAGCTCCCTGTGCGATACATTAGGTCCTTGTTGTTTAGTTTATATATAGTAGTGTGCATCTGATAATCCCATACTCCCAATTTATCCCTCCCCCCTTCCCCTTTGGTGACCATAAGTTTGTTTTCTATGTCTGTAAGTCTGTTTCTGTTTTGTAAATAAGTTCATTTGTATCCTTTTTTTAGATTCCACATATAACTGATATCATACAATATTTGTCTTGCTCTGACTTTTTTCACTTAGTATGATAATCTCTAGGTCCATCCATGTTGCTGCAAATGGCATTATTTCACTCTTTTTTATGTCTGAGTAATATTCCATTATATATATAACACATCTCCTTTATCCATGCATCTGTCCATGGACACTTTGGTTGCTTCCGTGTCTTGACTCAATAAATAGTGCTGCTATGAACACTAGGGTGTTCATCTCAAGATGCACTGACACCTTTTGTTCTGGACTATCTTTCCAAGGATGTTTGTATAACAAGCAGTCTTCAAAGACAGAGATAGTGTCTCTTTCCAAAAGCAGAGGGCAGATTTGTACAGATAAAGAAAAAGACGGTTGACAAAATGGTAAACTGGTAGTGAACCACAAATGCTGGGCTTTATCGTGGACAGAGTTCACTTCAGACTCAACACACTCCCATGGATACTTCTAATGAAATAATATGGGTGTCACGGAACATTCTTGGTTTTCAAGTCAAAATCCTAGGTGTCAAAACTAATCTAGTTTTAAGTGTATTTTCTACAAGTCTGTCAAACAGGCTCTATATGAAAACCATTTTTTTACACCAAAGGAAGCTGTCCAAGTTGAAGGGGGAGCTCCTGTAAAAATTCAAGAGGCCATTTAACAGAGTCTTCTTTACACCTTATAAGGGACTGTCTTCAAGAGTGTCTAGGGCTTTCTAAGAGATTCTAGTGGCCAAGCAGTCTCAACAGGGAACGTTACAAGGGAGTATCCTGGGGCATCATCTCTACCACTTTATTAACAAAAATAATGCTGATGCACACAGTTCCTCTAAGAGTCACATCTATAGGAATGTCTTTGAAAGAGAAGCTTGAGGAGGTGAGAGCAGATGCTCTGGCCCAGCTCAGGCGCCTCCCTCAAACCTTCACCGCACTATAATTATAGGGACACGGAATGAGCAGACCCTTGCATGACCCCAAGTTGGGGCCAGTTCAGACTGATCCAAAGTGCAAAATGTGTCGCTTCTCTGCCTTCTCCTACCATCTAACCAACATCCGGTCAAAATGCAGATGTTCCCAGATTTTAAACCATATCAAATGTGGTAGAGGGGAGCTCGGTGGGGAGGAACAGGTAAATGAGATGTACATGGCTATTTCCAAGCCATCTTTACTAACGAAAACAAATCTATCATGGTGTTAAGAGCAAACTACAAGTGAAGTCCATTCCAGCTCCACTACAGTACCTGTTTATAATTTTCAAGGCAAAAGAAAATTTCGCCATCAGACTTGCTTAACAGGTCCCGATACCTGCCCTGATACATCCTCTAGAGACCAACATAAAACGTGGCTCCTCTCAACCAAGCTGAATACTTTGTTTCCCCAAAAGTAATGACAATTCACGCAATGAACCCGCCCTTTAAAATTCTGTGAGAGCTTTCCCCACCTCTGAGAAGGCAATTCACACGACAGGGTTTTCCAAGGTATTGTCAGTGCTGGAGAAAGGAGAGGACAGAAATGGACTCTCACAATTGAGGCTGCTTCATTTCTCTTTACAGAATCTGTTTGCCCCTGATAGACTGAATATTCACTTGTTTGCTCATCAATGATCAGCTGCCCCTCCCTCGTCCACAGACACTATGATGTAAGTTGCATGAGGAATGTAAACTCCTGGATCCCCCAGCATGCCTGGCACACAGTGGGCACCAAATATTTCTTGAATGACCATTTGAGTAAATGTGAAGTCCTTGAATGAAGAATGATTACATATCCTGATACAATGTGTTTTGGAGCAGCTACCTGGAACAGTGAAGCTGCAGTGAATACAGTTCCCCAAAATAACATTATATGCATTTTTCAGATCGTGAAACACGTCTAATTTAACCCAGCTAAGTAAGTGGCAGCATCAAGATTGACGGCTGTTGAAATCTGAAGCATATGCTCTGTCCAGTCAATACACCAACCTGCCCACCAACAGACAACCCAAATCACTGTCCTGGAGCAGTTGGTCACTTGCCTAAAGAATAATGAGCTTTTAGAGCTGCTTTGATTCTTCATTCTTTTATTTTTAGATATACATTTTCTAATTTACAGATTAGTCCATGAGAATATTTTTAAAGTCAAAAAAACCAGGCACACTCTGCTACCAGTTACCGGGAAGGAAAAGATTCTGAGCAGCCTGAGATAATCACTGTTCATTTACATTTTAATATGCATGGGAAAAAAGCCTTAAAATAGCCTTGCACACGAATCCAATATTTGTCTTTTAAATTAGTTAATCTGGTATGGGCTTCTAAATGCAGTGCCTCATTAAAGAGAACATAATACGGTAACTTTTTTCTTTCTCCTTTTAGCTTAGTGTATCAGAGACTTACAGGGACATGATGTTTCTCTCTGAAACACCTGGAGCTGGTGAAACCGTCAGGCTATGGAACAATCAGCATTCACACTTGACAGAAAACGATGACTTCTAACGGCACCTGGCCTGTGTATATTTAACGCCAGTGGTTTCTCAGGGAAAGCATCACCATCGTCCATACTGCCTCAAAAGCTGTTATGCTCAAATATCTTTTTATCTTTACTTTAAAAAAAAAAAAGGCCTGCATATACATATATATTTTGGGGGGGGGCTGCACCCCGCAGCGTGAGGGATCAAACCCGTGCCCCCTGCACTGGGAGCGTGGATTCCTAACCACTGGACTACCAGGGAAGTCCCAGACCTGCATGGTTTTTTTTGTTTTTTGTTTTTGCGGTACGCGGGCCTCTCACTGCTGTGGCCTCTCCCGTTGCGGAGCACAGGCTCCGGACGCGCAGGCTCAGCGGCCATGGCTCCCGGGCCCAGCCGCTCCGCGGCATGTGGGATCTTCCCGGACCGGGGCACGAACCCGCGTCCCCTGCATCGGCAGGCGGACTCTCAACCACTGCGCCACCGGGGAAGCCCACCTGCATGTTTTTGATGCTTGCTGCTTTTCCGTGATATTTTCAAATATAGAGTCCACCCTGTGTGACACGTTCACCTGGGGATAGATGCTACTCTAATGGCAATGATGGAAGATGTATCCGAGCTCAGGTCATTATTTTCTGGGACATGTCAGTAATTGGGCACAACTCCCATTATCTGAGACTTGAGGTTGAGTGTCATGGCTACTCTGGTGACAAATGTCTGAAGGGAGGTTCCCAATAAAGATGGTGTTAGCTAATATTTAGCCAGCACTTCAAGCTAGGAGGCATCTCAGCATGATGGTGATGGTTCAGGTTCCACACAGCCCCATAAGGAAGTATTAACTCTTGTCCTCACTTTACGGAAGAAGAAGATGAGCCAGAGAAGTCAGGATTTTGTCAAAAGTCACACAGCAAGGAAGTCTGAGCAGTGATTCAGCCAGGAGCCTCGCTGTACAGTTGCTGCTCTTAACCATTGGGCTCATTTGCCTTCTTTAATTTCTTGCTAAAACTGCCTATTTCTGATGTCAGTCCCTCTTTCCCATCACGGGGTGGCCTCTCGTCTCACTCCTGGCTAGTGCTCAGAAACAGATGGACTGCACTGTATTCTAAGTTGTAAACTGTGTATTGATTGTTGGGATGTGATGCATGCAGAGCTGGGTACAGTGATGGACACCAAGACTTCATCCCAAGTCAACTGCAGAGAGGCTGAGGGCAACCCCCCCGGTACAGTCCATCTATCCCTATAAATCACTTGTAAGTCATTGGAGTTTAGGCTCCAAATGAAACTAGCCAGTAATATTCAATGAACTGCCCCTTATTCTCCTCAACTGAACGATAACAGCTGAGTATGAAATTATTGAGTAATTGAAAATTATTCCTGCATCCTTAATATGTTTCCATTGCCTACAAACATTTTTCTTTTGATATTATAAGAAACTCATGTAACTAAGATAGCTGGGAGGACCATTTATCACATTCTGCTGTCACTGGAGATTCATGGTCACCTTTTAGGTGTGATGAGCTGCCATGGATCCCTTGGCCGACTCCTCACTTGGGACAGGACAGAGGCTGGACCAAGATGAAGGATGCTGGCCGGGGACACTCCTGGCTCCTCCCAGCCACCCTTCCTAATCTGCTCAAGTTCAAAGGTGTTTTAAACAGGTGTGCTCCAGGGAAAGGACACTTCACTGCACTCCAGGAAAGTGCTACTTTTCCCCTGGGTCAGAGAGGTAAGGACGTGAGGGAGGAGGGACAGGGCAGATGGGGCCACTCGGGAGCTGGGCAGCCCGGCAGCTCTGGGTGAGGCTTTCAGGCTCCCTATCTCTGGAACCAAGGTGAGCACCAGTAGCTTCCCTGAGCGGACGCCGGCCTGAGAAGCCAGGTGTCAGCCCCTAAGCCAGAGAGTCCTGGGTGCTGGGGAGCTCCTGATGGGTGCTCCTCTGCGCTCCCATATTTGCTTCTTTTATACGGGCTGGTTCATCTTTTTCCCCAGATTGGCCTTTCCTCAACAGTGAAGGAGTCAAGATTCAAGCAGAGGTTTGCAGGGAAATGGGCGAAGAAGGAAGCTTTGCCTGCTTGAGGATCGAGTTCCTCACGCAACAACAAATGTGTCCTTGCTTCATATGGGGGTAAAGGGTGGGAGGAGAGGAAGTGGAGGGGGCGGGACAGAAGACAGAGAATAAGCTGGGATTGGGGCACAGGTGCAATAAGGTGCTCTGTACCTGGCCTTGGCCTTGGCTTCTGTACTTTCATCTCCCTCTGGAACCTGTCAAATGGTAAACCCTCAGAAACAGGTTTCAGGTATTCCCAAGCTCCCTGCTGTCAACCTACAAATCTTACAATGCTTAATACGAAATTTACCCTGATGAGATGTCTTATCTGTTCATGTAGAATTGAGAAACCATTTCCTGAAATTGGGTGCAATCACTGCCCACAGAGTACAAATTCAGAGCCCACACTCAAAGATGCATCTGTTACCTATATTTGAAAGAGAGTTTCTAGAATCACAGCACAATTACGACAATACATTTGATAGCATCGTTATCATAAATAAACACAGTCTAAAATATGGCAATGCCACCAGAAAGGAAAATGACTTTCAATTCACCCTCCCTTCAGCTCTTTTGAGAAAAATTACACCAAAAATCTGTCATATTTTCAGTTCAGAAACAAATTTTAGAAACTGTAAAACAAATTTCAGGAAGTTATGACATTGTTTTAAAAGGCAGAGTTGCAGTTATTCTTCAATACGCTCAGACTCCTGTGTGGATTCTAACACGGAAGGCACTTTGTCACTGAGGCAGGTCCGTTAGGGAGATGAGTGTCCACAGGGTCCATTTCCCAGCCCACAACGTGGCACCAGGGAGCAAAACACCGTGAAACAGTAGCTGAGCCTCAGATCACAAGTTTCAACAGGCGTTCTCTGCAGTTGCTCATTTCCCATGGGTATGCCATCCAAGTACGACAATAGCCAACTCTGACCAAATAAACACATCACGCCTGGGGCCATTATGACTCAAGACTGGACGGCTGGAGTTGAACTAGAACCATAACACCAAAGGTGATGTTTAGCATGGCTGGAGCTGGGCTGGGTTTACCATAGTTCGCATTTGTTTTCCTTCTGTGTTTATTTCATGTATTTGTTTTGTGTGTATGATTAACAATTACAGAATTCACTCTATCCAACAGATATATCAGTGACTGCAAGGTAAAGGAACGTGATGAAAATGTACGCATGCTGCAATTATGATAATGCCACAACCCAATGAGTAAACGCAAAGCAGTGGGTGTAAATACAAGCACAGAAAGGTCCTGTGCTCTCCCGAGGGTGTGAGGATGCTTGTGATTTTGTGGTGCCACCTGGTGGAGCCAGGGAGGTGGGAGCACTGATCATAAAAAAGGGGTGACTGCCCCCCACCTGCTTCCACCACCACCAGGAAACATCACAGGAATACAAAGCATTACCACTACTAAAACTTCAAAGACCTTTATGGAACATCCTGAAAACAAGGATTTTAGGGAAAACATCAAATAGCTTTTACTGTCGTTCCTTTACTTGCTTTCTATCCCCACCTGAGTTATTTTTCCCATATTTAAAAAAGTCAGCAAATGCCAAAAGGAACAGACAAAAATAATGGGTGTATTTGGTAATGAATGCACGACAAAATCACAGGAATTAAACTGTGAGAAACGGCACAAAGAAAGCTTGCTGCCGATGCAACATGAAGAATGTCTCATCGATCTAATTACCTGGATATATGTTTTCTTCTCCCCCCATTAAACTGCAAGCTATCTGAAATCAGAGAAACACCACTTATATTTCTGAGTATCAGCCGATGCCTTATATACAGAGGCTCTATAAATAATCTATGTAGGAGCACAAAGTTTGACTACTGACTTCTTTTCCTACGGTCCAGAAATGGACACTTCGATTCTTTAGTATTTTCTTTTTCTGTTATCGTTAAGGATAAGGAAACTACAGCCATTGCAGATAAAAAACAAAACCACTGTCATCAATACATGAATATCGCCATTACCTTCAAAGTGTTTCAACCTGCTTATGTATCATTAACTTCCACCCACTAATAACAAAAACCGAACTCCAGGGCACGGCTACTCTCCCCGGCCCACAGGAAGGTGACGAGAAGAAACAGAGATAAGAAAGTGTAGGGGGACTTCCCTGGTGGTCCAGTGGTTGGGACTCCACGCTTTCAGTGCAGGGGGCTCGGGTTCAACCCTTGGTCTAGGAACTAGGCTCCCACATGCTGCGCAGCACGGCCAAAAGAAAGAAAGCGTAGGAAAAGTGAGGGAAAAAAGGCTGAAATTAGTGCTGTCCTGAAAAAGAAAAGTTTTATTTTACAGGAATAGGTATATAAGTAATTAGAAAACTATAAGGAGAAAATATATGGGATGTGAAGCTCCACAAACAAGCATCCATCTGTTACTCATATTTTAATATCTTCTGTATCACCCTACAGCACAACATATGCCATTAAGAAGAAACTGCAAAGCAATTGTTTTTGAATAAGTCATTGGCAACAGGCCGACCACACAGAGCCAGATGCAAATCAGTCAATTCAGCACCGGTTGATAAAGTCTTGATTAATCCTCAGCTCGTTCTGTGTTATTTTAATTCATTATTAAATGCAACACACGGTTCAGACTCCACCCTTTGTAAAGTCACCCCATACTGATCGTGACGGTGGGGCAGCTGTCATCCCCATGAGGCCTCAGAAGCGATACTCTTTCCCAATGACAAGAAAACTTCTGTTCATAAGACACATGTGCAGATCTATGTGGCAAAGCACCAAATCTTCCAAAGGCTTTGAAATTTCATCACTTGGTAGTAACCACTGATAATACTGAAATTTTGGGATATAACTGGCCAAACATTTTTCTGTGTGTGTGTATGTTTCATTAAGCCATAGACATGTATTTGTTTTGTTAAAATAGAATAAAATAATACAGATTTTAAAAAATCACACTATTTCTTGATACGTGTGCATTTTGTTTTTGTTTTTGTTTTTGCGGTACGTGGGCCTCTCACTGTTGTGGCCTCTCCCGTTGCGGAGCACAGGCTCCGGACGCGCAGGTTCAGCGGCCATGGCTCACGGGCCCAGCCGTTCTGCGGCATGTGGGATCTTCCCGGACCGGGGCACGAACCCGTGTCCCCTGCATTGGCAGGCGGACTCTCAACCACTGGGCCACCAGGGCAGCCCCAGATACCTGTGCATTTTTAATCAAATTGTGCCTTGTTATTCTACCCAGAACACTCATTTTCTCCCAACTGGTCCAGACACCACCCTTCCAACCCTGGGGACTGCACTGAGCTGATCCACGTTGATGGAGCACAGTGGCCATACAGAGGTGCCCTGAGGATGGAGCGCCAGAGAAAACCCAGGACACCCAGTTAAATTTGTATTTCAGATAAATAACAAACAACGTCTTAGTATAACTAGACCCGAAGCAACACTTGGGACATACTTACACTAAAATATTTGTTAACTCAGGCAACCCCACTTGCACAAATTCAGGTTGTGGGCTGTGCCTGGCCCCGTCCTCGCTATTTGTTTCAGAAACGGAAAACATCGGTGGATCTAGTTTCAAGTTCCCTTGCTCCCCTGTGAGTCTCTCCCTGCCTTTTTGGTGCTTGCCAACACATCCCTTCTAAGCTGGGCCTTTACTCCATAAGAATCTTTCATCGATATCTTCAGAAGCTAAACTGTTAATTAAAGGTCAAAATAAATTAATTCCCCAGTGAAAGAATTAGCTATCCTTGCCTTTATGCAAAAAACCTAGACACTTATTTAATAGACCCTGTGTGAAGCTAGAATCTCTTACACTGATTTTCTTGATACTTATAATGATGTTACACAAAGATAACGGAACAAAAATAATTACCAACGTTCTAAAACAGCTTTTCTCCAATTAAAACATGTCTGGGGCTTCCCTGGTGGCACAGTGGTTGGGAGTCCGCCTGCCAATGCAGGGTTCATGGGTTCGTGCCCCGGTCCGGGAAGATCCCACAGGCTGCGGAGCAACTAAGCCCGTGCGCCACAACTACTGAGCCTGCGCTCTAGAGTCCATGAGTCACAACTACTGAGCCTGCGTGCCACAGCTACTGAAGACCCTGCACCTAGAGCCCGTGCTCTGCAACAAGAGAAGCCGCCGCAATGAGAAGCCCACATGCTGCAAGGAAGAGTAGCCCCTGCTTGCTGCAACTAGAGAAAGCCCGCGTGCAGCAACGAAGACCCAATGCAACCTTAAATAAATAAATAATTTTTTTTTAAATGTAGGATGCTGACATAAAAGAACTAGACTGCTGATCAGTCACCTGTTACTCTAAAGGCAATTCAAATATACACATGTGTCTGTATGAGTGTGTGTGTATAAAATACTCTATTATAAAGTATATATACACAAATATAGACACGCATTTGAGTGTTTTTCTATGTGCTGAATTTTCTTTAAAAAATAGAATACAAAGTGGGCAAAAGAAAGCATCCAAAAACTACATCAGTAATTGGAAGAGTTCAGGAACATGGTGCAGACATTGGCGTCGCCCTCTCAATATCCCTTCTCTCCTTCCCCCCAGCTCAATCATCCCTACTCAACAGTCCTGGGGCATCCACGTGCCCACCTACCCCTCCCTTGCCATCAGGGTGACCCTGGATGGTTCCAGGCCACTGGGAGGCCAGCAGGAGGCACTGGGGGGAACTTTGGGAAGCTCTTTAAGAGGAGGGAGAACCGCTGCCCTGCCCCTCTTCCTGCTGGAATATAGGCTCTCAGCTGGAGGGGGGTGGGGGGAGCCTTCTTGCACCCTCCAAGTGCCAGGCATGAAGACAAAAGCCACACACCAAGGATGGCTGAGGGAGGGAGAGAGGAGCCTGGGTCTCAAAGGTCACCCAACGGGCTCTGGACATGCAGCGTGCTACATGAGAAAAACACAGGGCTTAGTTGGCTAATCTGCAATAAATCAAGTTTGCAGATACATGTGGCTGAACATTTTCCAAACTGTTACAAAAGGGGAAACTTAAAAAGCTCTCGAGTCTACCTGCAGAAAAGGTAACTTGTTCAATTTCTAGATTGTTCTGCAGTAATTCCCAAACATAAGATGCAATTCAGGTATGTACAGTTTTCATGGCATAAGAACAATACTGAAAACAATCAAAGCTACCGCAGAAACCAAAACAGACAAACATCTAATCATGAGCATTCTGAGCAAACTCACTCTCTGCCCTTAGAAGAGGCACAAACTACTATGTATAAAATATGACACAACACAGGGAATAAAGCCAATATTTTATAAGTCAAGTGTACCCTTTAAAAATTTTAATCAGTATATTGTACACCTGTAACTTATACAGTACATCACCTATGCTTCAATTTAAAAAAATTTAAATAAATTTATGTATTTGTTTTTATTTTTGGCTGTGGTGGGTCTTCATTGCTGTGCACACACTTTCTCTAGTTGCGGCGAGCAGGAGCTACTCTTCAGTGCAGTGTGCGGGCTTCTCACTGTCATGGCTTCTCTTATTGCAGAGCACGGGCTCTAGGTGCCCGCACTTTAGTAGTTGTGGCACGCAGGCCCAGTAGTTGTGGCACACGGGCTTAGTTGCTCCGTGGCATGTGGGATCTTCCCGGACCAGGGATCGAACCTGTGTCCCCTGCGTTGGCAGGCGGATTCTTAACCACTGCACCATCAGGGAAGCCCTAAAAATTTTTTTAAAGATGTCATTTTTTAAATAAAAATGGCAATACTGCAGAAGCATCTGAAGGTCCTTTGTTAAGAACTGAGAAAAAAAACTGATGGGCACATACTGTACAGCACAGGTTTCTCTACTTAATGCACTATGGTGTCCTAAATGGGAAGGTAATCAGGGTGGAGGGGGGAATATATGTATGTGCATGGCTGATTCATTTTGCTGTGCAGTAGAGGCTAACACAACATTGTAAAACAACTAAACTCCAATGAAAATAAATAAATAAATATATTTTTTAAAAGAACACATCTCTGGATGCAGCACGGATAGTTTTTCCTGGAGGGTAGGGTTCACTGCTCCATGGCACTTAACATGGAGGCCAGGAAACATTTCCATGCATAACTGGCCTTTAAGAAACAGCAGAAGCGGCCACCTATCTGCAATGCAGACCAAGCTGTGCTTACACTTGGGGACTCATTCTCGTCGATACGTGTGCATATCAGAGGCACCAGGTGGTCCGGGGTAAGAATGCCTGGCTGTGCCAGCAGGTTCCTGAGCACACGTGACTGAAGAAACTGAGACATCCACGTGGTGGCCAAGCCGACAAGACGGACAGCAAACCGCGTGCCAGAGACAGCAGAGCGCTGGCCTGGACTCCCTTCCCGTCGTGCACGAGTATCTGGACACATCCTGCATCTCAGGCTTACAGAGTTTCCACAGGCTTCCTTGAGTGTCAGCCAGCCTCCTCCTGTGCAAGGAAACACGTGCTGAGCTTGCCACCTGGCGCGCTCCTAGAGAAACCAGAGCGCGAGGTCCTGGCGGGAGGCCCCGGCACTGCAGCCCCCAACTTCAAGGAGAGGAGCAAGTTCAGTGTGAAATCCATCAGGGACAAACTGCCTGGGAGAACAGAGGCAACCCTGTAATGAGATACCCTTCCCAGAGGGAAGGGGGAGGAAAGAGGAAAGAGGAGCGAAGATTGGGAAGGCAAGCATGGGGAATCAACAGGGCTCGTTCCGTTCTCTGATTTCCTGGATATTTTCACAAAGGGACACTGGGACGCTAAGCCCCGACTCAACCAGTACTGCAAAGTTTTCCTCCAGAGAAAACGTCTTCTTGATCATCTTGCACCGTGCTCTGCACATGGTACGTGCCCAAATAATGACAGTACAGAGAATGTGTGAATCCCTGGAATAGAGCTGTCAGTACAGGAAACAGAGCCTCTGGCCTCTCCCACATTTAAACAAACAAAAAGAGATGAGGAAGAAAGAGAGTATTTAAAACATTTTTATAATCCCACCCACTTGCAGGACTAGGTGTGCGTAAGAGGGGGGACTTCTGATCTCCACACCCCATGGGGAAGAGACTTCCTAACACTGTGCCGGGTGCCCTGCTGGAGGACAGCAGCTCTTTCCTCCACAGGAACACAGAGCGTGACCTAAGGCAGAAGGGACGGCTTCAGCTGAGAAGAGGAGGCTGAAAGAGCCCCAGGACCCCAGCACAGGTTATTCCTTGGACATTCACAGCAGGCTGATGGGGAAAGCCTTCCATACCTGAGAGCTGGTGTCCTACGAGGCTATGTATTTCCATGAAAAACTCCCAGTAAGTGGATTTCAGAGCCAAACACAGAAGGCAGGTGTCACAATGCCCACGTCCATTCCATTACTATATACACTGAGCAGACTGTCCATGTCCTGGGGCTACCCTCAAATGCTCTGAAACGCACATGGGGACCATCTATGTGTATTTCAAACCACATACTAAAGTTATGTATGTTCAAAATTTTAAAATAAACACTTCCAACAGAGGACAGCTTGTAATGGATGAAAGTCAGCACAGAGGCCCTACTCCAAGATGACGTCACTCTTGACTAAGGATAGAGGAGTTCACTGCCCGACAATGGGGAAATCATACAACTGCTTGTTGCAATGGGATAAAGATTGAGTCATTAATTTCTTTCAAAGCCAACACTTGGTATCATTTGAGACAGGAAGTGTCCAGATGCCTGGCATGGAGAAAGTGCTCAATAAATGACAGTTGACATTAACTGTGACTCTTAAAGGATGTTAACCAGTTACAGACGATGACTGGAATCTTCTCCATGTTAATGTTATTAAGCCAAGAAAATACAAAGGTTTATTTTTATAGTTTCCACAAAAGACAATGTTAATTCTTTCAAATACAGTACTCGTTTTACAAATGTTGAAGCATCTACTGTTTTCCAGAAATTTCTGCCAGCCCCAGAGACACATAGGGAGCCAGACAAAGTCCCCATTCTCACAGAGGACGGCTGCATGCCAGGGGACAGAGAATAAACCAATAAATACATAGATACATGATGTAATGGTGGGTGATCAGTGCTAAGAACAACGAAGTATGGTGAGGGACAGAGAGAGATGATGGGTGGACCACAGATGGAGCCGTCAGTGGAGCTGCCCCAGAGCAGGAGGTAGTGGGGCAGAACCCTTCCTGAAGGAAGGCAGGAGCCATTGCACCACCGGGCAGCTCAGGGACGAGCACATGGGTGAGCGCGGCTAGAGGATGGGTGCCAGGGAGAAGGCAGTCAATGAGGACAGAAAGGGGCCAAGGGCCAGGCCACGTGAAGCTCTGTCACTGGTGAGTCCTGAGCAGAGACGCCATATTGCTACTGATGACATCAGTGGATTACGTCATGGTGCCAACCGAATGCTGAGGGGCAATTCATTGGGTTTCTTCTTTATCCCACCGTCATTTTTCAGTCTATCACCTCCTCCAAATGCTTGGACGTCCCCCTCTGTTTTCATAATCCCCTATGCTTGGTCTAGCAAACAGCTTGATGTCCAATCATCTCTGGCATTACAGTAACTGCAGTTTTCAGGGAAATCAAAGTTCATCACCTAGTAATTTCTCCTGACCAAAAATTGCAACAAAATTCAGACTGCTGAAGAATTGAAAGTCTAATTTAGCTTTGCTATATTTCTTCTATCTGGGCAGAAATATAAAATAACATGTGGGGGAAAAAAGAGTTCTGGAAACATCTAGTATTACTGTAATAATGACTGAGCAATTTCACATGGAGGGGCCTAAGGATGAGATGCCCAATTTCCTCCTCCTATCCTGGATCTAGCTCTTATTTTAATAGTTCACAGAAGGCAAATGCATCTTGATTTCAACAGAGAGCCCATTTGGGCTTAGTTTATCCAATGAAGAAATCCATTTAGTAGAATTTTTAAAACTATATTTCACATGTCTCTGACTCAGACTTTCAAATCACAACCTCATTTCATCAGTGATTTTCACCAATTGCCAGTGGGAGCTTTCAGATACAGCTTCGCTGCCAGGGGAACAGGAGACAGTCTGTAAGATAGATGGCAGCCTCATCTTCCCCTTGGGGACAGGTCCACAGATTGTCAGAATTTCTTGATGACATGGTAGAGGCAGTTAACTCTCCTCTAGTCCATTTGACTTCCCTGAAGCACTGGGAGGACAGCTGCTTAATCACCCTCTTCCAGAAAGTAGAGCAGCCAGAGAGCCAGTGCCTATACCCAACTAGTCCCAGTCCTTGAGGCCCGAGGACCTGGAGAGGCAGAGCCCATGGCACCTAGCACATCTCCACTGGCATCTTTTCCCGAGAGGAAGAGCAGATTCATAAAACTAAGACAGTGATCTCTTTTCTAACTGCTGCAAGGAGATACAGCGTGGGCTTGAGAATGGGGAGCATGATTTTTCTCCATTGTTTTTGACTTCCAGGTTTATAATTTCAGAGATTAATGATAAGAATAGTCTCAAAGTGAGCAATCAGAAATGTATCTGGGTAGATTAATGTCACACAAGCAGCCCTTCTCCACATTCACCAAGAACACAGCCAAATGAAATATGCCCCAAAAAGCACCTTGGGCCACCGAGGTGGGTCCTCAACCCCGTGGGAAACTTTCAAGTATAATTAAATTAACATATCCACCCGGACTTCCCTGGTGGCACAGTGTTTAAGAATCTGCCTGCCAATGCAGGGGAAACGGGTTCAAGCCCTGGTCCGGGAAGATCCCACATGCCGCGGAGCAACTAAGCCCGTGCACCACAACTACTGAGCCTGCGCTCTAGAGCCCGCGAGCCACAACTAATGAGCCCACGTGCCACAACCACTGCAGCCCAGGTGCCTAGAGCCCATGCTCCACAACAAGAGAAGCCACCGCAATGAGAAGCCCGCTCAACACAACGAAGAGTAGCCCCCGCTCGCCGCAGCTAGAGAAAGCCCACGCACAGCAACCAAGACCCAATGCAGCCAAAAATTAATTAATTAATTAATTTAAGAAAAAAAAAAAACATATCCACCCAGAATAATCTATATGATGGCTGCAGACAGCTGAAAGAAGAGAATTCAGGCTTCCTCTTGCAATCATTTAAAGATTAATTTACCATTAGACAGGGGCCAATTTAATTGAAAAAGCTTAATTTTATATTAGCTGTAATGGGGACACTCTTTTATCAGACTACATGTATTAATTTCATACCATTGGTTAGGAGTTGCTAAAATTACCTGACTTCTTAGTTTGTTCATGTCTCCATTTAACTGCTATAAAATGTAACCAGACACACTTAAGGTCCCAAGTTTGTTAAACAGATCTGATGTTTAACTCCCAAATTATTTTTTTAACCTAATACCAATATAAAAGGTCTTTTTTAAAAACTTTTGGGCTGCAAATAGCTATCATCAGACAATCTTATACCTGGTCCAGTTTTTAGAGAGACAACCACGGAGAATCCCATTTAAGGAGGAGGCCATATGTGATGGTGGGGAATCCCTGTGGGGCTTTGTTGCACCCCTTACAAATTGTGGGCAAAGGTGGCAAGTAGACATGTTGAGAAGGTGATGAAATCCATCATAAACAAAGTCTTTAAAAGCCAAGGCCAACAAGGCCAAGGGAGCTTCTGGAACATCAGATTCCAGTTATGAGGTCTCAGAACACAACCAGCGTCAATTCCCAAGAGCGCACTATTATCCTGAAGACCTGTCTCCCACCTACGTGCCATCCCAGGACCAGCATATTTTTTACTGGGGAGCACTCCACTGTAACTTCTCTGAAGCATGAACCTGTGCCAAAATAATCTTGAAAATTAAATAATTACTGAGGATTTGTTTAAAGCTGGTCTTATTGTAAGTTTGCTACAACCAATAATAACATGAAATGGGTGTCAATTCCTCGTAGAAAAACATCCACTCTTGTTGGAAAAAGGATGAAATTAGTGAGGTAGCATAGGTGTTATTTTACTAGGAAAAAAAATACTGTTAAGCAATGACATGATTGTGTTCCATCACAATTAGATCTAATTATGTTTATTGCCATGATAAAGGAGCACGTGCTTTGGAGAGACTGAGTTTTTAACCATCGCCTCAGACTATCAGGTCTTCAGGTTAAAACCATCCCAGAATATTTGGGGCAGATTTACATGTTAACAAGTTCCTTGGAGAGAGGGGATGTGAGCAGTCTTAGAAAGCAAATGCCTTCTGGCACAGTATGACTTCTCGCTGACCGTTTATGAGTGCCATCATCTTGTGGGAACACACATGCCTTAATCATCTTCTTCAGAATAAATCAGCTGTCTTGTCAAACTTGCTTTTCCATGCCTTCTACACAATATGGTTACAGATGCTTATTACCTTGTGCAGGATGTACTCCTGAGGTCTTTCCTTATTTCCTGGCTTCCATATTTGATGCACTATGGTGCACCTAAAGCCCGTGACATAAATTCTCAGTCGGCCTTGGGGGGAAGGAAACAGACTCCTGTAACTGCCATATGGTGCCCCAGGCAGGACCCAGTTTCCACCCTAGAAGTGTCCACCATGGAAAGCTGTTCTTCCAGAACAAAGGAAAACTTTAGAAACACAGTGTGGGGAATTATTTGTAGAACATGATCATAAAGCTATCACATCAGCTGGAGGGAGATGAGTCCCTGCGAGTGGGTTGAGTCTTGAGAGCCAAATACTTGAATTCATTCCCCCCAAGCCCCACTAACAGCAACAGCTCATATGCCTTCTCTAGTTGCTCACCTTGGAACAGAGCAGCCCTTCTTCTAAGGATCAAGCAGGAGACCAGTGAGTGTCACCTCCCATCATGAAGGCCCCTCCTCCTACCACATCTACTAGTCACCAAATCTTGCACATTGAGCCTCCTAAATTCCTGCTAAATGGACCATTTCCCTCTCACCCACTGTTACCTCTCCAATAAAAGCTGCCACCATATTGGGCATGGGCTATTGAAGAGGCTCCCAAACTGGTCTCCCCACCTCCAATCTTGCCTTCCTCCAATCTATTCTCCACCGTGTGGAACAGATGGTTTGGAGAATCCCACAGATGCACGCCACTGACCATGGGACAGACGGTGGCAGGACAGACACTGGACAGACAGAACATCTCCAGGTCTTCAGCGGCTCCAAGCTTTCTCACACCCCAGCTCCCTCTGCCTCTCCTACCACCCCACCTAGGTCCTCTCCTTCCCTGGGGTGTCTACATAATGGCCTCCTTTTTAAGGTCTTCCATGCCACCTCCCCACTGCTATACACTCCGGAGCCTTCTCTATTTTCCCTTCAGCAACCCTCCTCCCACTTCAATGCAGTTACTCTATGACTTTCCCATCTTCTTGGGCACAATGGAAGTTCTGTGAGATTCTACTGCCATATCTGTCTTGTCCACTACTGTGTTCTTGGTACTTATTACAAAGTAAGAGCTTAAAGTTAAGGACAAATGTAAAATGAATTATAATGAAGGACAAAGGTTCAAGACAGAGTCTCACTGGCCACCCTAGAGGATGCTTATCAGAACCCTTGTGGGTGCAACAGTAAAAGCAGAGTATTTGACAATAAAATCATGCGTCCAAAAGAGAAGAGAGACCAAGTAATCTGCAACCATTGACCAATTCTGGACAAGCAGAAGGTATCAGGGTAGGTGCAAGGAGAAGCCCACTACCTCTCTCCAGAGCTGCATTACTAAAAGTGGAAGGCAGAGGATGACGGGGGCCGAGGACATAAGAAATGGATGGGGGGACAGGACTTGGGAAGTCCACTTTTACATTTCTTCCAAGACCCATTAAGCATCCACTGCCCAGCACTTAGTGGGCACTCAACAAAAAAATGTTGGATGAAAGAATGTTGGTTCTAGAGCCCCAGGGTCCCTACAGTACTGTGGTGTCAGCCCATCCACATGGGCCCAGGGGGTTATCATGCTAATATTCTAAATTCTGTCAGCAGTCTCAGTGTTTCATCTTCATGCTTAGTTTCTGGGGAAGATGATATACAAATCAGCTCATTTCACTAGACAGTTTCTATTCAAATGATTTCTTCCTTCATGCATAAAATATTTACTGAGAACCTACCATGTATCACTCACTCTTCTAGGAACTGGAGATATATTATTGAATAAGATAAGGTGCCTCCAATCATGGACCTTAGTGGAGAAGACAGAAGAAAAACAATATATAAACTAGAAAGCATATGATTTCAAATACTGATAAGAATGAGAACATAAAAAAAGGCAAAGCAGCAGCAGCTCTCTCATGGGAATAACCATCGTATTTCAGATAAGATGCCCACACAAGGACTCTCTGTGATAGGTCAGGGTGATAGGAAAAATTAATTTCATGGAATCTGGAAAAATCTTGGAAAGAAAAAGCCTTAAGACTGGAAGACATACCACTTTAGCCCCGTGGCTCCTGGAACAACCCTGAGCTACAAACTCATACGCATTTACCCATTCAGTCTTCCGTTCATTTACTATCTCATTTATTCCTTCAACAAAGGGTCCACTGAGGATTTACAGGCTGCCAGCACTCTGGCAGACAGTAATAATCTAGTATAATAAATGTTTGCTGCTTGACTGGAAAAATTAAAGTGAACCTGATCATATAAAATCTCTAATATTTGACAAATTTTGACCTACAAAATGGCAATTTCATATGATTCAGAGGTGATGTTTTATCCCTAAATTAGTAAGCACAAACTATTGGGAGGTAAATAACATGTTTTAGAACCTGGATTTTTCAAGTTTTTTGTAAAAGCTCATTTATACATCATCACAAAATATTAGTACTTTTAGTCAGCAAAGGAGTCTCATCTCTGGGTGATGGGATACTTTTTAAGGGATCCTTTGTTAACCTTGTTCCATTTACAGTTATAGCTGAAATGAGTAAAACTGCATGTTCTTTAAAATTTTTTTAAATTTTATACTTCAGACCCTTGTCTCAAGTTAATGCAAAGTTAACAATATTTTACATGTATTGATATACAACAGAATTCCTTCCGTTTACCTCCCAACAAGAATTTCAGCCTAAAATTATCTTTCCAATCCCTCAGGTGAGATATGTTTTAAAATATAATTTCAGATAGCAATTCAAGGAACTAAGTTAAACAAGTTTGGAAAATATTTTTGGTAACAACCATTACACACATTAAAAAAAAAAGAAAGGAAAAAAAAACCTGCTACAATAAATGGAGTCATAGTACATTCAGCCTATCACATCAATTCCAACAGACACATAATTGGAAGTTGCTGTTTAAGTCATTCAAATTTCAGTCCACATTCTGTGAGTTAGAAATATTCTGAGTTCTTTCAGTAGCCATTAATGGCTCTTTAATTTATGAGCTCATCCAAACCCTTATGGAATTCAGGTACAGTGAGTAATTGTAATAGATTCCTTAACTCTTGGGGTGATGAATTTTAGAGGTGTATTTCCCACTGCGCAACACAGTCCTTCCACAGCTAGGCAAGAGTGTATCGCATTCAAGAGATTCCATGATGTACTAACATAATGAAGTTCCTCTAATCTACGTTATTCACAGTGATACAGAATTGGACTATGTCCTATTCTCAGTTCACTGTATGTCGAGGAGATATATCCTTTCTACAATAGTCTAACCTTTTTATCTGGATGATTCAAGAGGCAACCACAACTACAAGGGTGAAAACTCTCTGACATTGTAAGTACCTGTGAATATCATTCCAGATTCTCAGAATCCAAGAAAAGAAGTATCTCTGATATACCGGAGACACAACAGCCCTGATGAAAGAAACTGAGGGCACCAACTCTCTCAGAAGACCCCTCCGTCCAACCTGCAAATGTTCCAGTCTGTCTTGTCTGGTACCTACGTCCCAAATATACTCTAAAAACAAAGCTAAATTACCCTGTTAATAACCAGGAAACAAATGATTTGAGGGGAAGTTACGATAAATAATAGTATGTAACACAAATGCAAACAATACCTTCCTCAGACAAAGTGTGACTTCTCGTCGTATCTGTTCTTCTTGCACAGACATCTCGTTCTCTCTTAGCCAGGAATGAACAATGGAGAATCTGGAAACATCCTTTATATAAGTTTGGGGATGAATGAAGGCAGAGGGGTATTCATCGGTCTTAGGTTCATGATAACAAAGGTTAGAGGAAGTCACAACCGTGGCTCCCAGAAGAGAGAGGAGCTGAACTAGCCCAGGTCCACCTCCCTTGCTTCACTGCATGGGAGCAGACCCAATTCTTCTCACTTTCACCCCAAAAAAGTAAACAAGTGTACAAAAAATGTACCCTCCTTCTACTTCAGCCCTGTTCAAAACACCCTCACAATTAAGCATTTCTTTTTACATAAAATTATATTTTATGAAGTGTTTGCATGGACCTAATTTTTAGATCCTCCAAAGAATCCTAGGTAGGAAGCAAGGTGCAGACTGCTATTTTGCAAATGAAGAAACAGAGGCTCATGCCTTGAAGGGATTGTCTAGAAATATGTGGGTAGGAAATGATGACTCAAAAAGTAGAAACCCTGGTCTTCTAATTCATAACCTAGAGTTATTTCCTTTCTTTTTTATTTTTTTAAATTACGTGTTCATAGCAACTGAGCAATCTCAATGCACACGGAGTGGATTTAAAACGCAACCCTCATGTTCAATTCCACTGCTGTGGAAAGTATTCTGGCACCAGGGACAGACCTCAAGAAGAACCTGGTCTCCTGCCAGCAGGAACACTATGATGCATCTTGCTTCTCCTTTTAAGGCATTTTAAATTAATGCCTTAGATCCCATCTCTTTCTCTTCCACTCGCAACCAAATGCTTTCAACAAAAGCGCCCATTTAGTTTAGCGGCAGATTATTGTTATCTAGTTTTGAACGTCACGTAAACTTAACCTGAACAAATATGTTCCTCTGCATGTTCTTCCTGAATCGCAGTCAGAGTTTTTCAGTAATTAAGCATTTTTTCTACAGCACTGTGAACCAAATAGTGCTGTGTGCCAAAGCAAGGAAAGCATTAATGAAAACGGAAAATAAAATGAAGCCAAGTTCAAGTAATAAGAACGTTCTGCCTTATTTCATCTAAACGAGATGCAAAAGAAAACTATGCAAAGTAAGGAAGAGAGTGCGTTCCTGGTTGTCAATGTGAATTCATCAATAAAATCTTTTAGGAAAATAAATCTCCCATCTCAAGAACTTAAAAAAAAAATAACGGTCACATGGGTTTAAGGTGTGTTTTGGTAAATTTAAGAACATTAATGATTCATTCCTATAACATTATTAAGCTGGAGAATTTTACTATCTTTAGAGGGGAAAAAAATAATCCAGAGAGGGAGCTTCCCTGGTGGTGCAGTGGTTGAGAGTCCACCTGCTGGTGCAGGGGACACGGGTTTGTGCCCCGGTCCGAGAAGATCCCACGTGCCGCGGAGCGGCTGGGCCCGTGAGCCATGGCCGCTGAGCCTGCGCGTCCGGAGCCTGTGCTCCGCAACGGAAGAAGCCACAGCAGTGAGAGGCCCGCGTACCGCAAAAAAAAAAATAAATAACTAAATAAAATAAATAATAATCCAGAGAGAATCCTATCTCTGCATCTCATCCAAGAAAGTATCAAATCCTCTAGATTTCATCAAATTACTTAAAAAATTTGTTTTTCTTTCTAAAATGTGTTAAATCAATTTAAATATACATATACATATACATATATATATATATATATATATATATATATATATATATATATATATATCCTAGAGAGTAGTCTTCCAGAAAACATCAGCCACTGGGAACACATATTTGTTTGAGGGGGCTGGGCGGAGAGGGAGAAGAGGAGGGAAAAGGTTGGGAAGAAAGACAGTATCACATCCTCAGCAAAATTTACAGTCTCTGACTGTACTGCGCCCTGGCAGCAGCAGCCCCTTGCACAAAGCAGATGGTACAGCACAGAGCTGTGCCATAAAGTGCCAAGAAACTAAAGAATCACTGATCCTGTCTACTTCCAAAGCCTTCCCAATCTATACCCCAGAGTCACCTTTTGAATTTTTGCATTTAAATCTCCCCTTATTTCAATCACTATGGCTATTATAGTTTCACACAGCCTCCACTATACATTTGAAAATTAACTTTATGTTTTAAAAACTCAATGCCCTCAGATGCAATGCTTACGAATTAGATAGTAAAGTGACATATTAGTTTCCTATGTAAGAAATTACGATAAACTTGTGGTTTAAGACAACTTAAATGTATTCCCTTGCATTTCTGGAGGTCAGAAGTCTGAAACGGGTTTCCCTGGGCTGAAACCAAGACCTCGGCAGGACCTCGCTGAACGCTCTAGACAGCAGCCGTTGTCTTGCCTTTTCCAGCTTCTAGCGCTGCGCTCCTGCATCCCTTGGTTTCATCCCTTCCATCTTCAAAGCAACAACAGAGCATCTTCAAATCGCTCTCTGCTCCATCTTTACTTCCTCCTCCTCTGTGTCTGTAGCAAATAGTCACCTGCTTCCCTTTTACAAGGACCCTTGCGATTACATTCAGAACTCACATGGATAATCAGGATGATCTCTCAAGGCCCTTAACTTCAGCACATCTGCCAAGTTCCTTCTGCCATGTAAGGTAACGTTCGGAGGGTCCAGGCATGAGGAGGGTGACCTCTTTGGGGTCCACTATCCCGCCTAGCACAGCAGTATACGTTTCCCTCTCAGTATCATCCTTCCAAACTATTTGCTAGTCACCTTCCCAATGAGTACATGCTTTCTAATCACAACAATCAGATCGTTGAAATCTTTGATTAGTTTAATTTCTACTCCCACTTAATCGTTAACCCTGTGCATTATGAAACTCTTGGAGAAAAACTACAGGATGGGATCTTTGATTCCTTCATTCTGCGAACAGAGAGGGTGGAAAGTTTCAGGTCAGATTCCTCAAAATGTTTTCCCTGCACACTCAAATCATAGTTTTATAACAGCAGTCAAAACCCAGCTAGAAATTGGTCCTATTTGGTAATTTCTATCTGTCACTAAAAAAATAAAAGTTTATTAATTTAACATTAAATCCACTGCCCAAACACATTACAGTCATGGCATGTAAGAGGAAAATATCATCATCTGAATGTGATCATGGGATATCAGGGTTACAAAATAAATAATTGGATATTTGAGCCCAGACCCTCGGTTATCTTCAAGGTACTGCTAAGCTGATTAACATTATATTTTTAGCTAATAGGTCAGAAGGAATAAAACTTTCCAGTTGTAATTTTAAATTATTTCAGCAAAGGCCAGATGAAACAACCCACTTCAGTTGGTCACAAGGGACCGTGTGAAGCACGCTGCAGCCCCCAGCTCATTCCTACTGGAAGGTCACAGCCAGAGAAGGCACAAGAGGGTCTGCAGCTGCTCAGGCTGGTGAGCGAGCTGTCCCCGCACCCCACCTGCTGAGCAGCGCCCGATGCCTCTGCCCGCTGCATCACCCCCCGGACGCAATTTCTGGTTGCATTTATTCTGTTGCTGCAAACGTCTAGCCTCCTTAGGTAGCTCTGCGTGTCCTTGGTGACACGTTGTCCTGTAGCCATGGCCCTCGGTAGTTTCTGGAACAAGCACCCCATCTCTTCAAGAACTTGGTCAGCTCTGGAGGGCAGAGCACCCATCCTATCCTGCACTTTCTGAACAAAGGCTTCCGAGGTAGAATTTGATTCATGCTGCTGGCTCTTCCCTGGATGCTAATTTAACTGTTATTAGGTTAGGGGACAACTGAGGTTAAATAAGTAAAGTACACATTACTGTGATCAGAATAACTGCCTCTCCTCCACCTCAGAAAAATTAGTCTCCCTGGTCGCAGATATTTTATGTAACTCTGTGGTCTCTAATGTTTAATAAGATGAATAATGTTGCTGTTGATGACAATAAAAATAATACATATATAGTGTGCACCGGGCAGGGTTCTACATGCTCTTTTATATTAATTCATATATTAATTCATGAATCCTAACAAACTTCCTAACAGATGAGCATTAGCATCTGCATTCTACAGATAAAGAAACAGCACAGGGCTTCCCTGGTGGCGCAGTGGTTGAGAGTCCGCCTGCCGATGGAGGGGACACGGGTTCGTGCCCCGGTCCGGGAAGATCCCACACGCCACGGAGCGGCTGGCACGTGAGCAATGGCCGCTGAGCCTGCGCGTCCGGAGCCTGTGCTCCGCAGCGGGAGCGGTCACATCGGTGAGAGGCCCGCGTACCGCAAAAAAAAAAAAAAAAAAAGAAACAGCACAGAGAGGTTAACTCTTTTGCCCATGTCACACAGCTAGTAAGTGGCCCATGTCCAGACAATTGGTGTCCAGAATCCATGCTTTTAACCACTACCCCAAACCACTTCTTTATTTAAAACATTTAGCATAAAAAGAATTCTAGAAGTTTATTCGTATTATTTTTTAGATTCCACATATAAGTAATATCACATAATATTTGTCTTTCTCTGTCCCCAGACCTCACTCCATCAGATGCCATCGGAGTGGTGCCTCACAGACAAACCAGTGACAGAAGTCTGTTCTCTTATTAGTTCATTTGCTCCTTCATTTGTTATTTGAGATTGGTGGATTCAATCTGAAAGCAATCGCTTTTCATTCCATCAAATGCAGTACTCATGCATTCAACTCACTTTAACCAAAGAACCCTTCTGTACATCTACTCGATGTAAAGCATCATGTGAGGCACTGCAGAGGGTACCAGGCTGGACTCGATTCCAGCCCTGCCTGTGAGGAGGTACACGTGCACGCACACGCACACACACAACACACACATACATGCATACACACCACGCACACATACACACACACCACAAACAGACATAAACCCCACTCACACACATGCACACATACATACCTCACGTACCACACAAACCACACGACACACACACAAACCCACATACCGACACCATACGTATGTACACACATATACTCACAAACATACCACAGATACACACACCACACAAAAACATATGCCACATGCATGTATAAATACAAATGTACACCCCACAGAAACATGCATGCACTTACATGTACATGCACATTCACACGGGCATGCAGATACACATATACATGCATATGCACACCCCACACATACACACAGATACATACATGTTCACATGCACACATTCATACATGCATACACATACCGTACGCCTAATGTGTCACCCATGAAGAGCAGGAGTCGTCTTATTAATGGCAGGGAAAACTAAACGGCCTCCACAGGTAAGGGATTTGGGAGCACCATTGCTTGGGTGGAGGGGGTCCCAGTTAGAATCTCTAATAAAACAGATTCCTTGTACCCACGGTTTCTACACGCTCTCACAGTGGTCCTTCCACATACTCAGTTGCACAGGTTAGAGTCCATATTGGGCAAATTTGAAAAATTTAGAAAACTGCCTTCACTTTAGTGTGAACCAAAGAATCTCCCCCCTAAAGGAACCCAGTGCGAAGAGGCATGATGGTCTGTAAGGTCTTCCATTTACTGAATGGTTGACCATTTCCAAAGATGTTGCCTCATCAAAGCATCCGGAACCCCAGAGTAGGGACGCCCCTTGAAGAGTGCCAAGGGGCAGCTGAGTGGAAGCAGGTCTGGCTGCCCTGGGCACATAACTGGAGAAGCAGCGACCATGCAGTCCTGAAGCCACGCTGGAGTGACACCTCATGGGACACAGGGGACGCCCTGAGAGGCACCATGGAACCACGGATCCACATACACGCTTACTTAAAGAACATGCCCTCCGCCGTTAGACTCTGAAATGTGCGTAATATCCTAATGGAAGGAACACAGGTACCACAGAACTGAAAAGAACCTCTCAGTTCTACCAAATCCTGGTATTATTCCCACATCAGCTTCTTTGGAAGGAAATAGAGAAAAAAGTCAGTCATATCAGTTCCTGATTATTTACTTTCTTCTCGATGACATTAAAACAGGAACATCTACAACTTCTTGGTTGTAGTACAGACAAAAAAAAAAAAACAACTCCCAAGTCTAGGTGGATGGGAAAAAAAGCCCATCATTGCTGTCACCGTTCAAATAACCAAACACCAGTGGAAAAACAAATTCTGCGATGCCTGTGGATAATCACATTTTTTTCTAAATAAAGAACAGGAAGATTCAGCAGAAATTTTGCCTAGCCTGTTCGGTAAATGTCTGTGGAGGAGGAAAAGGGAATTTACTCAGAGGTTTTTCAGGGCTCTGGAGCTTTGTGTAGCCTAATTGTGGCTAGTCAGTTTGAGGGCCCAAGACAAGTAGCATCAGTTTCATCTGGGAGCTTATCAGAAATGCAGCATCTCAGGCCCTGTCCTAGAGCCCTGGATCGGGATCTGCATTTCTACAGCATCCTCAGATCCTCTGTGTGTACCTTTCGGTAGGCGAAGCAGTGGAATAAAAACCAGGAGTGCGATCAAGACCAAAACAAGTCACTTATAGTTTCCTTTTTCAAACTTTTGACTATAATTAATTTCTCTGATTAATGAAGCTAGCCTAGCAATGACTTGGAATTCCCTGGCTAAAAGGATGAGCTTTACTATAATTAATCAGTGCAATGGTCAGTTTTTGTGCATCATTAAAGTTTACAAAGATTATTTTCCCAGCTCATTATGAAGAAAGTAATATCACAAGAGAATCGAGGGACTGCAGCTTACCAATGAGCGACTCCCTCCCATCTGATCTCCTGTTAGCACAGCAGCTCACGTTTGCAGACTTAGAACACAAAAAAAAGCAAGCAAACTAACACAAAGGAGATTTTCCCCTTCTGGTCAGGGTTTATTGTAGCAAAAGGTGAGAAAGGTCGAGACAAGCAATGATTTGCACCATCCCATGGAAAAGAAACATGAGTAGTAACTATGGCAACCAGACAAAAACTTCAAAAATGACTTGCAACTTACAAAAGGCAGGGCAACTCTATTTCCCTCACACATACACAAAAAAAATTAACCATGGGCAAATCCACAGAAACTTTTCCCAGAAAGAGCCCAATTTGCAGAAGACACTAACACAAATGTTTTACTTAGGCACCTTCACAGATTGTTTGATTTGCTGTGGAATTGTTAAATTACATATTTTTACCCTTGGGTTCTTTAGGTGTGACTCCATTCAAATCTAGGTTTTCATGTCGTCTAAAGACAACATGGGCCCTTACTTGAGTCAGCTCATTCTCTGGGTGAAAGGCATATTGTTTTGCAGGTGAATTAACTGTTGAAGGTAAGTAGGGCGGCATCTCACCAATTTTCACGATTTAAGGAATTCACGTAAATTCTGAAGTGTCTAATTTGCACCTTAGGAAGATGAATGATCTCAAGCATCCTGCCCGTCATATGTTTACTAAGTTGGTCTTCTATAGATTTCCTATGGAAGGATCAACCTAAATTGACATATTATTTACAGAGAGAAAATGAAGAAGGAACACTTATGTTAATGTGAATTTACGCACTGCCTAGAGATGTCTGTCCATCCGATCCCATTGCCGTAAGCGACACCCCCATGGGTTTCTGTAGACTCTCCCATTTATCTATTTGATGCTCTCTCTCCCTCACTTTCAGACCAGATATTACCTTCTCCCTTTTCACATCAGCCTGTGCACTGCCTGATGCTTGATGGAGCCCCACCAGGAGAAAATGGTCACTCCATTAACAAAATGAGAAGATACTGAACCACAACAGAAAGGAGTTTTAAAAACCTGTAGATATGAGTCTCAATGATACATTTACAGTCCAGAATGACATGTTTGTCTTTCATTTATTATTTTCATTCCACATCAGAGCAGAAAATATTTTGGGGGCTGGATAAATGAAGGCTCACTAGGGGCACCTGCCATCTTAATTTCCACTGTCTGGGTTAAATGAATTACTCTGGCATATTATAAAGACATAAATACAACACTGATCTCCATCCTTCCTAGTGTATTTATGTGAGCTTTTGCCTCATTTTGCGTGTTTGTGCTTGGTTTTCCTCCTTTCTCTGCAAAACACGCCACTGCTAATCATCACTGTGTTATTACTTACCGGCAGACTATGCAAATAAACACTGACATTGTTTGCGAAGCTCTCCTGGTTGTGACTTTTTTAAGTGAGTGCCTCATTTTCAACTGACATCTAAAAAGAACCCTAAAACGTTTCAAAATTCAATATTTGATTCTACTATGTGCCTAGCACACTTCTGATGGATTGTCCCCCCAAAAAAAATTTCTTTAATTTAACGCTGGTTGTTTATGTGGTATTAAAATAGAACAATACCCTTGAACTTTCCGTTGTTCAACTCAGGATTTACAAAGCGAGAAAAAGCTTTCCATTCCCCAAAACACAAAAACAACCTGAACTAGCTGCTGTGACCATTCAGCACCATTTTAATCTGGGGCTAATTCTCTAATTGGCTCATTTATTTTTTCTAACCACATAATTAACACTGAAAGAAACGTTTGAGAGGTTTGCCACTGAGTGCTGTGTGTCTCAGTAGAAGGAAAAATTCCTTAGATAGGTTTCCAATCGCGGTGCGTGGATGGAAGCCAAAAACCAACGAACTATCACAAAACCGACACAATTAAGTGCTGAAACCAGTAGGGCCCAAGACAGCTAAGACCATGCTGAGACCAGCACAGGCTGGTTTTTCTGCCCTGTAAATGGGATTGCACTTCAGTGCTTTCTATCACATGATCATTACATGCTAATGCATCATTTGTCCAGGATCTAAAACATCGATTACATACCCTCTTCCTTTTGCTTTCCAGTAATATGTTTCTGATAGATTCTGATGCATTTCCCTGATTGAAACCCATTTCAATACTCCTAGACTGTGTGCTTCTGCAAATACTGTCACAACACATACAGTAACCAAAAGTTCAGACCTTCGTGAAGAAAAGTGCTGAAGGAAAACAGCCGCACTGAACCCCACAATCCTCAGAATATAAGTTTGTGAGAAAAGTTGGCAGAAAAAAGCCAAGTGATTCGCACCAATGGTACTGGAGGAAGGCCCATCACCGTGGCCCAGGATCAGGCTTTATTCACCCCAAAATTGTAACCTCAGATGTAGAGGAGCATGGTCTAAAGGCTGTGACCTTTCTTTTGACAAAAGGACACATAACCTACACAGGACGCTGGTGGTGACAAGCCTCATGGGGAAAAGAGAGTAGGACAAAGGGTAGCAGAAGCGGGGTGGGGCGCAGAGGGCTGAGATGGGATGTTGGGGAGGCCACCGGAACAAGAAGACTCTGAGCAAGCACGGGGGGAAGGACAGCCGCGGGCGTCTGGGACAGTGAGGGTGGGAAGTTGGGGGAAGTAAGGACCGTGGGGTGGAGCTTGTTTAGGGCCTTGAAGCCCTCCAGAGACTCTGGATTTATATATCATTCCATATTTTATGCCATCTCAGCCAGGTAATCAAGGTCAACATCATGAGTGACAAGTCATGCTGATGGCTGGACCCTCGACACCCAAGAGGATGACATTTCACCAGTGTGGTCTTCCTCCCAAAACCCGGAACTACGGTTTGGTCCAAAGAAACACATCAGACAAACCCAAACTGAGAGACATTCTATAAACCACCTGAACAGTACTGCTCAAAACCGTCATCACAAACATGGACAAGGCTGAGAAACTGTCACAGCCATGAGGAACCTAAGAAGACACATGACAACTAAATGTGGGATCCTGGGTGGGATCCTGAGACACGATCCCACAGGAAAGGACGGGAGGGAAAAATTGAGGAAGTCCAAGTAAAGTACAGACTTTAGTTAATAAGAAAGCACTAATGCATCAATGCTGGCTTTCCTGGTGACCAACGTAGCACTCTAACATAAGATGGTGTATGGGAACCCTGTACTATCTTGGGAACTGTTCTGTAAATCTAAAACTATCCTAACATTTTATATTTTAAGCTTATCTTGTTAAAAATATGCAAAGGCTCTCTGTCTAGAAATAATGATTCTGGAATACAAACTAAAACAAAAATGATGGATACGTAACAACTATGGAATAAATGATTCAGGATTTAATGCCTCTCTGCACGTTCCTGCTGAGTGGTTGATCAAGTCTATTTGAACGCTCAAGGGCAGCCCATTCCATTCCTTTATGACTCTAAATTATTATGGGATTTTTCCCCCCATTGGCCCTAGTTCTTTCCTCTGAGGCACAAATGACAAGGAAAACCTCCCTCCCTATCAACAGTCCTTCAAGTCTTTCAAGAATGCTCTTCAACTCAAGTACCTTCTTGCCTTCACTCGTTCCAAGCTTCCCTGCATCAATAATGCGTGTCAGGGTGTCCCTTATATGTTCATGGTGTGTCCCTGATGTGTCCATGTCTATCATGACTCCAGGGAGGGGGGCCAGCCTGGCATCTTCGAGGGAGGAGGTCACAGGTGAGACTGTCTGCTGAATATTCACACAGGTACCTGAGATGCTCAGGTAGGGCTGCTGCCACACCTGCCCCGAGCCCCTCCTGCACCTTCTCTAGGCTCCAGGGCATGGGCTCAAGGTGGCCTCTCTGTATAAGAGCCCCCCTGTCGGCCTGGATTAAACCTTCTCAGAGACCTCATTTCTTCCCTCGTCTGTCACCTTCATAGCCAAACACAGTGCCTACATCCACGGATCATTCAATAAGGGATGCTGACAACTTCCAGAGAGTAAAGCAAGTTCAAGCTAATGTAATAAAGGATCTTAGGCCTCTGGAGCAGCCAGGTGTGCATACGAGAGAGAAAATGAGGAAAAGATTAGGGGCCAAGGGAGAATAAAGGAGGTATATCTGGAATGATGCCCCACTCTCCTGAATGGTTTTAATTCCTGAGCTTCCAAAATGAGCAATTTTAACCTGGAAGGTTAAACTAAGCCTTTGAGGTTTATCATAACTATAGAATTAATCATATTTAACAGAAAGTGAAATCTCCTAAATATGGTCTCCAACCAACAAGCCTTAACATAATTCAGCTTCTCCCTTTTATGTTTTAGTTGTGGAACTTCATCACAGCTCTTGATCAAATTGACCTTCTGCTGAAATTGAATTCACACAGCTTTTTACATAGTCAGGACCATGCAGCTGCTTATAACAATATTTAAACAATTTATTGGAGGTAACTCTTTTTTCTTTTTCAAACTACTATGCACATGCATATTTTGAGCTTAAGTAAAATAAAGATATAAGCAATTTTACAGGATAAAGCAATTTGTAAGTGATAAGAGATTTGATTTACATAGCTAATAAAAGAGTATTTAAAATCTATTAGAAGCTGAAGAAATCTGTCCTTTACTTAGATAAAATGGGAATTAACTCTTCCCAAGTTGAAACATACATAAGAGAACTGTGTAACTGCCAAACTGAGCTCCCACAAAGGACAATATGATTTGAGTAGAAAAACTGAATGTTTTAAATGTTTCAACATTTAAATGTCACCTCTATGTCCAGAGCCTTATCATATCACGGTCCTGTTAGAGATGTAAGCTCCTGTACCATCACCTTCCTTAGAAGAAAGTGGTTTCAATTTCTAAAATGAGAAACTTAATCATGCTCATGGATCCCATAACAATGCAGGAATTGTAAACATTTACCAAGTGAAAAACCTTCACTGCATACTTTTCAAATCTTAGCTGTAATTGTAACCCCTCTATATAGTATGCGATTGTTTATAAAAGCTCAGAAATCAAAACCATTAAACATATTCTAAGTGTTTCTAAATTATCATATAAATATATAAAAAGATATAAAGAGGGACCAAAGGGAAGGTGACATGAGTCTGTTTCAGCAGTGAATTATCAATTATCAGTCATCGTTACCACATATATCACCTCCTGGGTGACTCTATTTTGTCAGCAGTTGGTCTGGAAGAAGTAGCTCCCATGCAAATTAAAATCAGCAAATGTTCATTAAGTGCTCAAAAACGTCTCTCCATTCTAGGTCCAAAGCAAGTAACTTGGGACCACCCCAAGAGGCAGGAAAGTGTGGACCTGACTCAGCTCAACCATCAGGCTGCCAGCAAGAAGCCGTCCCTGGTGCCGGGCACCCCACATCCCCTCCCTCATAGATGGTATACTGGGCTGAACAGTGTCCCCCTAAATTCATGTCTACCTGGAACTTCAGAATGTTATGTGATTTGGAAATAAGGTCTTTGCAGATATAATTAGCTAAATTAAGATGAGGTCTTTCTGGATGAGAGTGGGTACTAATCCAGTGACTGGTGTCCTCATAAGAAGAGACACAGGGATACACACAGGGCGAATGCCACCTGATGACAGAGGAAGAGCCTGGGGGGATGCGTCTACAAGCCAAAGGACACCAGGGACTGCGGGCAACCATAGCGAGGAAGCTAGGAGGAGGCACGGAAGAGGTTCTGCCTCGCAGCCTCGGAAGGAAACAAGCCCGCTGACACCTTGATCTCAGACTTCTGGCCTCCAAATCTGTGAGAGAACGAATTTCCATTGCTTTAAGCCACCATGTGTGTGGTGTAGTCACCCTAGAAAACAAATATAGGTAGAATCGACAACCACAACAATTATGAAAATCCCCTTGGTCACAGTGTAAAGACGTAGGAAATCTCAATCACTACTAATGTGATAATAAATATAAACATCCTTAGGGTAACCAAAAGAATATTTAATAAGCTATAAGTTTTCTTCCAGTGAAGGGGTTTTGAGTTTAGGGTTCTGCATTTCATCATGAACTAAACATACACTTGCTGCATGACCAAAATATTTCAGGCTTTGACTTGGCCACCACGGAGACTAAAAAGCTTAAAAAAATTAAAATAAATAAAAACAGGAAACTGAGAGAGATTCAGATGTATTTGGAGTAGAAATGAGACACATTCAGATGATAGTGAGATTTACAACAAAGTATACAATATATTAGCTTGAACCATATGAAATTGCCAACAGTTGACCTTTTTGGAACTACAAAAATAGCTATTTCATATGCTTTAAGACAGGGATCAAAAACTGCAGCCCATGGACCAAATCTGAACCACAGCCTGTTCGTATAAATAAAGTTTTATTGGAACACAACCATGCCCACTCCTTTGCATGCTGCCAACAGCTGCATTCATGCTTCAACAACACAACTGAGTAGTCATGACAGGGATCACATGGCCCTCAAAGCCTAAAATATTCGCCAATTGGCCCTTTACAAGAAAACTTAGGCAAGCTTGTTTAACTTCATAGTTACATCAAGTGACTGGCAGAGACAGCAAGGTCAACAGAAGTTCAGGAGGAGGCAAGATGAATGCAATGTGTTCCCTGAGAGCCCAGACTTGAGCTGGAAAGAGCCGGACTCTGAACCAGAGGGAAAAAGGACTCTTCAAGGGATGGCAACAGATGATACTGGCTGTGCTGGCTCTTGGGACCCAGATGCCCCAAATGGCACCCCCAGTCACTGGGACAACCAAAAACACCCCACCACTTGCTTCCAGGCAGTCTCTGCTGAGCCCCCTGGGATGAAGTGAAGCTAGAATGAGGAAAGTTTGGTACGGTTTTCAGGGATGTCAAAATTCCCAGAACACCAGACGGAGAAATGGTATCTTCCTACTTTAAGCACGAATCAATAGAGGGGTGGGACAAAGGTAAGATAGATGTGTTACGTTAGGGAGAGAAGTTCTACAGATGTAAAATAATTAAATCTAGAGCAAAAACTGTATTATTTGGAACATCTATCCTTGTGGCCCTTTGTAGGATTATATAATGAAGAATAATTATTCCAGTGTTTGCAGTAATTATATTTTAAAGAATTCTGGCACATTTCAGACAATTGGGAACCCCTTTGGATTATCAAATTGAAAAGTAATCAAAAGGAGCCTCATTAATAAGCCACACGTTTCATCCAAAATATGACCTGCTACAAAGCTTTTATTTGCCCTGTACATTGAATTGCAAAGTTCTTGCTACCAAATGCTTCCCAAAGATATAAAAACGTTGAAAGGAAGAGACATTTGTCTGTGTCAGGAGAGACCTCCTCTTTTCCAAAAGCACATTAAAATCTTGTGGTAACAGACACTGAAGATGAGGATTCAGCTAGAAAGCCAAGTGGGATGTGTGTGTACAAACCAGTCAGTAAATAGATATTTGCATGTTTATATATCTGAAATTACATATATGTTGAACCCCATTTATGAGGACTGTTCATAAACAGAGGTCAAACAGTTTACTGGTTTTATCAAAACTAATTCACAGCATACAGGTGCCTGTCATTACATAAACCAGCTATCCACTGCCCAGAGAAGACTTCAGTTTGGAAAATAAGAATCATCCAGCTTAGAGAGACTGATGTAGAACATGATTGCTCCCAATTTCTATTGGAAATGCTGCCAGCCCTTAGGCACCTGCCAGAGGTGACTTCTTCCCCGAGAGCCACCAGTGACTGAAGAGCACTGGGCTTCAGGCTGCCAGTTCAGGCCCCTGATTCCAGCCCCACTAGTGGCTGGTGAAGTCGGGCGACTAAAGGGCCAGGATTCTGGTCCTGTTTCAGCACACGATCGTCTTTCTGGTGTCATGATCTGCTTCACCCCTAGTGTTTTGTTTTTGTTTTTAATGAGGAAAACAAAAACAGAAACAAAAAGAAAAAGTAATTTACCTCCCAAAGCTGTCAAAGGAATTCAGAATTTTTTTTCAGTTTCAACTTTAATTTATAACCTGATGCATAGCAATAAATATGACCCACAAAAACCAAAACACTTTGGAGGTTCTCAATAATTTTTTTTATGTTTCCAATTGAATTTATTTACTTATTTATTTATTTATTTTTAACATCTTTATTGGAGTATAATTGCTTTGCAATGGTGTGTTAGTTTCTGCTTTATAACAAAGTGAATCAGTTATACATACACATATGTTCCCATATCTCTTCCCTCCTGCGTCTCCCTCCCTCCCACCCTCCCTATCCCACCCCTCTAGGTGGTCACAAAGCACTGAGCTGACCTCACTATGCTATGAGGCTGCTTCCCACTAGCTGTCTATTTTATGTTTGGTAGTGTATGTATGTCCATGCCACTCTCTCACTTTGTCCCAGCTTACCCTTCCCCCTCCCCGTGTCCTCAAGTCCATTCTCCAGTAGGTCTGCGTCTTTATTCCCGTCTTGCCCCTAGGTTCTTCATGACCTTTTTTTTTAGATTCCATATATATGTGTTAGCATACGGTATTTGTTTTTCTCTTTCTGAAATATTTTCAAATGAAGCAACTGACAAAGGATTAATCTCCAAAATTTACAAGCAGCTCAATATTAAAAAACAAACAACCCAATCCAAAAATGGACAGAAGACCTAAATAGACATTTCTCCAGAGAAGATATACAGACTGCCAACAGACACATGAAACAATGCTCAACGTCATTAATGATTAGAGAAATGCAAATCAAAACTACAATGAGATGTCATCTCACACCAGTCAGAATGGCCATCATCAAAAAATCTACAAACAGGGCTTCCCTGGTAGCGCAGTGGTTGAGAGTCCGCCTGCCGATGCAGGGGACACGGGTTCGTGCCCTGGTCCGGGAAGATCCCACATGCCGCAGAGTGGCTGGGCCCGTGAGCCATGGCCGCTGAGCCTGTGCGTCCAGAGCCTGTGCTCCACAACGGAAGAGGCCACAACAGTGAGAGGCCCGCATACCACAAAAAAAAAAAAAAAAAAAAAAAAATCTACAAACAATAAATGCTGGAGAGGGTGTGGAGAAAAGGGAACCCTCTTGCACTGTTGGTGGGAATGTAAATTGATAAAGCCACTATGGAGAACAGTATGGACGTTCCTTAAAAAACTAAAAATACAACTACCACACAACCCAGCAATCCCACTACTGGGCATATACCCTGAGAAAACCATAATTCAAAAACAGTCATGTACCACAATGTTCACTGCAGCTCTATTTACAGTAGCCGGGACATGGAAGCCACCTAAGTGTCCATCAACAGATGAATGGATAAAGAAGATGTGGCACGTATACACAATGGAATATTACTCAGCCATGAAAAGGAACAAAACTGAGTTATTTGTAGTGAGGTGGATGGACCTAGAGACTGTCATACAGAGTGAAGTAAGTCAGAAAGGAAAAAAGAAATATCCCTAGTGTTTTGTGTGACTTTATGTGAGCTTTGTGTGACGCCTCAAATAACAGGATGACTACCTACCATACAGGGATGGCAGTGACATTCACCCGAGAAGCTGGGGAGGGAAACACACAAGGCATAGTTCCGAGCAGGGTTACTCACAGCCGGCTCAGCTACCATCGCCGGGCCTGCTGCCCTGGGAGGAGGGAGCATTTCCCAGTCCTGAGAACCTGTGTGGAGGCCCCTGATGGGCGCTAAGGCCTTGGGTGGAAGGGTGCAGCCAGCCCATGGAGACCTCTCGGGGCACAAGCCCTCCTTCCCCCGTTCTCCAGGGTTCCCATCGGGGGATGCCAGCCAGAAGCAGAGAGCTGGCCAGCCTTTGATGTGGTCCACGCAGATGAACCTTCCAGAGCCCAGACAAGGCTAAGACAGGATGTGCAGTGGCAAGCAGAAGATACCAGAACAAAAGGATAAGACATCACCAACCTTTCCTTCATCTTTTCCTCACCTAGGGATAAGTGGGATAGAGAGGGTGGGAGGGAGATGCACGAGGGAGGAGATATGGGGAAATATGTATATGTATAGCTGACTCACTTTGTTATACAGCAGAAACTAACACACCATTGTAAAGCAATTATACTCCAATAAAGATGTTAAAAAAATTTTTTTTAATTTTTTTTAATTTAAAAAAAAGAGATACTTGTTTTCATGTAGAGTATAGCAACAATTTCCATTCCAGCAATTGTTATTTTTAGCCAATTTCGTTTTTTCCTTCCACCTTCCTTCCTTCCTCCGCCCTGTGTGGCATTCCCATACAGGTGCCCTCAGAGCGGGGCTGAGCCAAGTGCACTGTGCCACATGCTCTAAAGTGCAGGAAGATGTTAACCCACACCGTGGCCTGTCGAGAGAACATCTATTCATCGAATCATCACAACAGTAATACCTGCTAACATTAAGAGCGTTCACTATGGAGCAGACAATTTACACCCATCAACAGTCACGAATGTTCACAAAGACCCCTACGAGGCAGGAACTACTCTTATCATTTTAGAATTGAGGAAAGTGAGGCACAGAGGGATTGAGTACCTTCCTCAACTTCTCATGGCTCTTTTGTGGCAGAACTGAGCTACAAACCCAGCCATCTCCATCTAAAACCCACTCTCGTAACCACTACATCTCATAACCTACAGTGAAAAGGTTTACAAGACCTTGATGCTTAAAGAAATCCTACAACTAATCTTCCTTGTGGAGTAAAAAAAATCCATTTGAGTGAAAAGGATCACCCATTTGGTGATTTATAAGTTGGCCACTGCATGTTGTATTTGCTGAAGTACCCATGTGCTGGCTTCCAAATCCTGTCTACAGAAATGAAGTCGAGGATGATTGACTTAAGCGAGCGATTACACATTTATTTTGTCGGTTCTCATACACTGAGGAATGGGGTGGCAGATGGTACTTCTCCACAGATGGCCTCAACACACCCTGCCCCCAACACATGATCTTCTGCAGTGCACCTGCCCATCAGTAAGCAATCTATTCCTCCAGCCTCCTGAGTCTGGGCAAGCCCTAGGACTGCCCTGAGTGATAGAATACAGTGGAGATCCTTGGTTCTGGGTACAGCCTCTAAAAGGCCTGGAAACTTGGGTTTTCTGCCTATTGAAACCCACGCCTTCATGTGAGAAGAGGGAGGCCATATGTCCAAATGAAGGCATCTGCAACATCCAGGTTTACAAAGTCCCTGATGAGGCTAGCCCACTAGTCCCAGCTGCCATATGACAACAACAGCAGGAGAAACGGGAGGAGAACCGCCCAGCTGAGCCCAGCCCACCCAAAGGACTGTGAGAGGGAATAACAAAATACTGTCTTAAACCACTAAATGATGAGATTATTTGCTACATAGCAAATAGATCATGGAAGCAAATGAGTTTATCAATTTAATGTATTTTCTTTTGAGAAGAGTGAAAGGGTAAGAGGGCCCTGAGCCAAAAATAAGAGAACTACATTGTTTCCTTAAATTCCCAGTCAGAAAAACAATTTGACCTGGAAGCCAGGCATCTATAGGAAATTTCAGTAAGACCCAGCTCCAGAGGTGTGGAAAGCTTTCATGATAGGCAGTCTTTTCCTTTTTTTCTTTTTACAACTAGCAGTTTGTACCTTGTGACACTTTTCACCAATTTTGCCTACCCTCCTCCCCTACCTCTGGCAAACACCAATCTGATCTCTAGATCTATGAGTTCTGGAGTTTTGATGGTTTTGTTTTTTAAGAATCCACATATAAGTGAATCATTCAGTATTTGTCTTTCTCTATCTGAATTATTTCTGGAAGCATAATGCCCTCAAGGTCCATCCATGTTGTCATGAATGTCAGGATTTCCTTATTTTTTATGGCTGAATAATATGTGTGCCTGTGTGTGTGTGTGTGTGTGTGTGTGTGTGTGTGTACACCATATCTTCTTTATACATTCATGCCTCATGGATACTTAGGTTGTTTCCATGTATGGCTATTGCAAATAATGCTGCTATAAACGTGGAGGTGCAGATATCTTTTCGAATTAGTGCTTTCCTTTCCCTCAGATAAATACCCAGAAGTGGGAAAGCTGGATCAAGTGATAGATCTATTTTTAATTTTTTGAGGAACCTCCATACTGTTCTCCATAGCGGCTGCACCAATTTACATTCCCACCAACAGTGCACAAGTGTTCCCTTTGTTCAACATCCTTGCCAACACTTATTTCTTGTCATTTTGATAATAGTCATTTTGACAGATGTGAGGTATTATCTCATTTTGATTTTGACTTGCATTTCCCTGATGGTTAGTGATGTTGAGCATCTTTTCATGTGGGCCATCTGTATGTCTTCCTTAGAAAAATGTCTATTCAGATCCTTTGCCCATTTTTAAATTGGATTATTTGGTTTGTTGCTATTGAGCTGTATGAGTTCTTTATATATTTTAGATATTATCCCCTTATCAGGTATATGATTTGCAAATATATTTTCTCCCATGCCACAGGATCGCCTTTTCATTTCACTGATGGTTTTCTTTGCTGGGCAGAAGCATTTGAGTTTGATGGAATCTCACTTGTTTATTTTTGCTTTTGTTGCCATTAGGTAATTTGTAAGGTATGGCAATTATATTTGCAGGTCTTGGTGCTTCCAGAAAGTCCAGAGAGATAGACAGAGGGCAGGCTTTTCTGAGCTTTGAGACTCGTTGTAGCGCTGTATCCAGATGGTTCTGGCTATTACCATGAGTCTTCCTTCCAGTTCCGAAAGCACAGCCTGCTGTCAGCTACATCATGGCCTGACGAACTGTCCAGGGATGGCAGCCAGGCCTTGGGTACGAAGAGCTGCCTGGGTCAGGGTGCCAGCCTTGCCTCACATGTTTCCACCAGTATCACTGAAGCAAACATTCCACGGTGTTCTTTCTGGCTGCCAGCCTTGTCAGCACCTTTCTGAGAGGTCAGGATGCCACTTGGCCAGACCCGGGAGGCAGCTGAGAGCTCCCCCTTCCTCTGCCTGCTCCCCACCAGAGACACGGCTCCTCCCAACATCTTCAGGATATAGGACCGTGGCCTTCCTTTCACGGTGAGCTACTGAACCAAAGTTACCACTAATAAACTTCAATTAAAACAAAATAAAACATGCAAGCTCTTTATACCATGAACATTTCAAACTTTGACCTAGAGGCCTAGGCCAACATGATTAAGATATCTACTGATCTGGAGTCAGGATTTTTTTTCCACATTATAAACTGATAACTCGCATTTAAAATACTGGCCTTCTATTGATATTTCGATCCTTATAAAATTCCATGGGCACATTTGCAAGTAACTCTGAAGGTGGCCTTCATTCTGTTTAAAGCTCTCCAGCAAGAAGGGGGTGGGGGATTGTGAAATAAAAGTTCTTTGGGGGACTTCCCTGGTGGTCCAGTGCTTAAGACTCCACGCTTCCAATGCAGCGGGTGCGGGTTTGATCCCTGGTCGGGGAACTAAGATCCCCCATGCTACATGGAACGGCCAAAAAATAAAGAAATTTTTTAACTAAAAAAAAAAGTTCTTTGGAGGCAACCTGATGTATGTTTAAGTTCTCTTTTTGCTACTTAACTACCCAGATTCTCAGTGCTTTATACTTTCCCTCAGATCATGGAGAAGTGTAGCCTTTGGAGTAGTTGTCTGCAACTTAACCACCATAAAACCCAAAAGGTGTCATGTTCAAATAGACTCCACACAGTTTCCAAAAGGCTCAGTGGCCAGTGTGACCTCTGAAGAGAAGGCAAAGTCAGAGAATCAGCCAGGCAGACAGAAGTGCTGGGGGCATTTCCTCAGAACACCCACTTGCTGTTCCTGACCCCCGCATGCTCTAGCTCTCTTAGACATAACTGTTTCTGGAGATGATATCAAAAACCAGTCAGGGGGGAACCCACAGGCAAGAGAGAGAGAGAGAGAGAGAGAGAGAGAGACTGTCAGTTAAGCATGCTCCACTGATTATTCTGGAGTTCACTGGCTTTAACCAAAGGAGTAGAGATGCCTGAGTATTTCCGACAGAGACTGAAACTAAGAAGCACTAAACCAGAAATCTATAGCTTAGAGATGAACTTTTTAAATATTAAAACGGTCAACTGAGAGGGGACCTTCAAGATGGGAGAGGAGTAAGATGTGGAGCTCACCTTCCTCCCCACAGATACATCAGAAATAGATCTACAAGTGGAACAACAACTACAGAACACCTACTGAACGCTGCCAGAAGACCTCAGACCTTCCAAAAGACAAGAAACTCCCCACGTACCTGGGTAGGGAAAAAGAAAAAAGAATAAACAGAGACAAAAGAATAGGGATGGGACCTGCACCAGTGCGGGGGAGCTGTGAAGGAGGAAAGGTTTCCACACGCTAGGAAGCCCCTTCGCGGGCAGAGACTGCGGATAGCGGAGGGGGAAAGCTTCGGGGCCACGGAGGAGAGCGCAGCAACAGGGGTGCGGAGGGCAAAGCGGAGAGATTCCTGCACAGAGGATCGGTGCCGACCAGCACTCACCAGCCCGAGACGCTTGTCGGCTCACCCGCTGGGGCGGGCAGGAGCTGGGAGCTGAGGCTCAGGCTTCGGTCGAGCGCAGGGAGAGGACTGGGATTGGCAGCGTCAACACAGCCTGAAGGGGTTAGTGCACCACGGCTAGCCGGGAGGGAGTCCGGGAAGTAGTCTGGAGCTGCCGAAGAGGCAAGAGACCATTGATTTCGGTGCGCAATTAGAGGGGATTCAGAGCACCGCCTAAACGAGCTCCAGAGACGACTGTGAGCCGCGGCTATCAGCACGGACCCCAGAGACGGGCATGAGACGCTAAGGCTGCTGCTGCAAGAAGCCTGTGTGCGAGCACAGGTCACTATCTACACATCCCCTCCCGGGAGCCTGTGCAGCCCGCCACTGCCAGGGTCCCGTGATCCAGGGACAACGACCCCGGGAGAACACACGGTGCGCCACAGGCTGCTGCAACGTCACGCCAGCCTCTGCCGCCGCAGGCTCGCCCCGCACTCCGTGCCCCTCCCTCCAGCTGGACTCAGTGAGCCAGAGCCCTGGAATCAGCTGCTCCTTTAACCCCGTCCTGTCTGAGCGAAGAACAGACGCCCTCCGGCGACCTTCACGCAGAGGCGAGGCCAAATCCAAAGCTGAGCCCCTGGGAGTTGTGAAAACAAAGAAGAGAAAGGGAAATCTCTCCCAGCAGCCTCAGGAGCAGCAGATTAAAGCTCCACAATCAACTTGATGTACCCTGTATTTGTGGAATACCTGGATAGACAATGTATCATCCCAAATTCAGGCGGTGGATTTTGGGAGCAACTATAGACTGGGGGTTTGCTGTATGCAACTGATTGGTTTCTGGTTTTATATTTATCTTAGTTTAGTATTTAGAGTTTCTTATCATTGGTAGATTTGTTTATTGATTTGGTTGATCTCTTCCTTTTTGTTTTTAAAATGTATGTTTTTCGTTTTTCTCTTTTTCTGAGTGTGCATGTGTATGTTTCTTTGTGTGATTTTGTCTGTATAATTTTGCTATTACCACTTGTCCTAGGAGTCTATCTTTTTTTATTTTTTAGTATACTTTTTAGCACCTATTATCATTGGTGGTTTTGTTTTTTGGTTTGGTTGCTCTCTATGTCATTCATTCTTTTTCTTTTTTTTTTTTTTTTTTTTTTGTGGTACAGGCCTCTCACTGTTGTGGCCTCTCCCACTGCGGAGCACAGGCTCTGGACGCACAGGCTCAGCGGCCATGGCTCACAGGCCCAGCCGCTCCACAGCATGTGGGATCTTCCTGGACCGGGGCACGAACCCATGTCCCCTGCATCAGCTGGCAGACTCTCAACCACTGCTCCACCAGGGAAGCCCACATTTTTTATTTAATAATTTTTTTAATTTTTTATTTTAATAACATTATTTTATTTTTTTCTTTCTTTCTTTCTTTTTTTCTCCATTTTCTTCCGAGCCGTGTGGCTGACAGAGTCATGGTGCTCCAGCGGGGTGTCAGGCCTGAGCCTCTGAGGTGGGAGAGCCAAGTTCAGGACATTGGTCCACCAGAGACGTCCCAGCTCCACGTAATATCAAATGGCAAAAGCTCTCCCAGAGATCTCCATCTCAATGCTAAGACTCAGTTCCACTCAATGACCAGCAAGCTACAGTGCTGGACACCCTATGCCAAAAAACTAGCAAAACAGAAACACAACCCCACCCATTAGCAGAGAGGGTGCCTAGAATCATAATAAGGTCGCAGACACCCCAAAACACACACCACACGTGATCCTGCCCACCAGAAAGACAAGATCCAGCCTCATCCACCAGAGCAAAGGCACCAGTCCCCTCGACCAGAAACCTTACACAACCCACTGAACCAACCTTAGCCACACAAGCTTTAAATGATACATTAAACAAGATGGACTTAATTGATATTTATAGGACATTCCATCCATAAACAACAGAATACACCTTCTTCTCAACTGCTCATGGAACATTCTCCAAGATAGATCATACCTTGGGTCACTTATCAAGCCTTGATAAATTTAAGAAAATTGAAACTGTATCAAGTATCTTTTCCGACCACAACTCTATGAGACAAGATGTCAATTACAGGAAAAAATCTGTAATAAATACAAACACATAGAGGTTAAACAATACACTAAACAAATCAAAGAGGAAATCAAAAAACACCTAGAAACAAATGACAGTGAAAACATGATGACCCAAAACCTATGGGATGCAGCAAAAACAGTTCTAAGAGGGAAGTATACAGGAATACAATCCTACCTCAAGAAACAAGAAACATCTCAAATAAACAACTTAACCTTACACCTAAAGCAATTAGAGAAAGAAGAACAAAAAAACCCCAACTTTAACAGAAGGAAAGAAATCATAAACATCAGATCAGAAATAATGAAAAAGAAATGAAGGAAATTATAGCAAAGATGAGTAAAAGTAAAAGCTGGTTCTTTGAGAAGATAAACAAAATTGATAAACCATTAGCCAGACTCATCAAGAAAAACAGGGAGAAGACTCAAATCTATAGAATTACAAATGAAAAAGAAGTCACAACTGACACTGCAGAAATAAAAAGGATCATGAGAGATTACTACAAGAAACTATATGCCAATAAAATGGACAACCTGAAAGAAATGGACAAATTCATAGAAAGCACAACCTTCCAAGACTGAACCAGGAAGAAACAGAAAATATAAACAGATGAATCACAAGCACTAAAATTGAAACTGTGATTAAACATCTTCCAACAAACAAAATCCCAGGACCAGAAGGCTTCACAGGTGAATTCTATCAATCATTTAGAGAAGAGCTAACACCTATCCTTCTCAAACTCTTCCAAAATAAAACAGAGGGAGGAACACTCCCAAACTCATTCTATGACGCCACCATCACCCTGATACCAAACCAAAGATGTCACAAAAAAAAAGAAAACTACATGCCAACATCACTGATGAACATAGATTCAAAAATCCTCAACAAAATATAGCAAACACTCCAACAGCACATTAAAAGGATCATACACCATGATGAAGTGGGGTTTATCCCAGGAATGCAAGGATTCTTCAATATATGTAAATCAATCAATGTGATAAACAGTATTAACAAATTGAATGAGAAAAACCATATGATCATCTCAATAGATGCAGAAAAAACTTTAGACAAAATTCAACACCCATTTATGATAAAAACTCTCCAGAATGTAGGCACAGAGGGAGCTTACCTCAACATAATAAAGGCCATATATGACAAACCAACAGCCAACATCATTCTCAATGGTGAAAAACTGAAACCATTTCCGCTAACACCAGGAACAAAACAAGGTAGTCCACTCTCCCCACTATTATTCAACATAGTTTTGGAATTTTTAGCCACAGCAATCAGGGAAGAAAAAGAAATAAAAGGAATCCAAATAGGAAAAGAAGAAGTAAAACTGTCACTGTTTGCAGATGACATGATACTATACTTAGAGAATCCTAAAGATGCTACCAGAAAACTACTAGAGCTAATCAATGAATCTGGTAAAGTAGCAGGATACAAAATTAATGCACAGAAATCTCTTGCATTCTTATACACTAATGATGAAAAATCTGAAAGTGAAATTAAGGAAACACTCCCATTTACCACTGCAACAAAAAGAATAAAATACCAGGGAATAAACCTACCTAAGGAGATAAAAGACCTGTATGCAGAAAGCTATAAGACACTGATGAAAGAAATTAAAGATGATACAAATAGATGGAGAGATATACCATGTTCTTGGATTGGAAGAATCAACATTGTGAAAATGACTAGAAAATGACTATGCTACCCAAAGCATTCTACAAATTCAATGCAATCCCTATCAAACTACCAATGGCATTTTTCACAGAACTAGAACAAAAATTTCACAATTTGTATGGAAACACAAAAGACCCCAAGTAGCCAAAGCAATCTCGAGAAAGAAAAATGGAGCTGGAGGAATCAGGCTCCTGGACTTCAGACTATACTACAAACCTACAGTAATCAAGACAGTATGGTACTAGAACAAAAACAGAAATGTAGATCAATGGAACAGGATAGAAAGCCCAGAGATAAACCCACATACATACGGTCACCTTGTTTTTGATAAAGGAGGCAAGAGTATACAATGGAGAAAAGACAGTCTCTTCAATAAGTGGTGCTGGGAAAACTGGACAGCTACCTGTAAAAGCATGAAATTAGAACACTCTCTAACACTATACACAGAAATGAACTCAAAATGGATTAAAGACCTAAATGTAAGCCCAGACACTATAAAACTCTTTGAGGAAAAAATAGGCAGAACACTCTATGACATAAATCACTTCAAGATCCTTTTGACCCACTTCCTAGAGAAATGGAAATAAAAACAAAAATAAACAAATGGGACCTAATGAAACTTAAAAGCTTTTGCACAGCAAAGAAAACCATAAACAAGATGAAAAGACAACCCTCAGAATGGGAGAAAATATTTCCAAACGAAGCAAATGACAATTAATCTCCAAAATTTACAAGCAGCTCATGCAGCTCAATATCAAAAAAACAAACAATCCAATCCAAAAATAGACAGAAGACCTAAATAGACATTTCTCCAAAGAGAAATACAGATTGCCAATAAAAACATAAAAGGATACTCAACATCATTAATCATTAGAGAAATGCAAATCAAAACTACAATGAGGTATCACCTCATACCAGTCAGAATGGCCATCATCAAAAAATCTACAAACAGTAAATGCTGGAGAGGGTGTGGAGAAAAGGGAAACCTCTTGCATTGTTGGTGGGAATGTAAATTGATACAGCAACTATGGAGAACAGTATGGATGTTCCTTAAAAAACTAAAAATAGGGTCTTCCCTGGTGGCACAGTGGTTGAGAGTCTGCCTGCCGATGCAGGGGACACGGGTTTGTGCCCCGGTCCAGGAAGATCCCACATGCCGCTCCGAGTGGCTGGGCCCGTGAGCCATGGCCGCTGAGCCTGCGCGTCCAGAGCCTGTGCTCCCCAACGGGAGAGGTCACAACAGTGAGAGGCGCGTGTACCAAAAAAAAAAAAAAAAAAAAAAAAACCTTAAAATAAAACTACCATACGAGCCAGCAATCCCATTACTGAGCATATACCCTGAGAAAACCATAGTTCAAAAAGAGTCATGTACCACAATGTTCATTGCAGCACTATTTACAATAGCCAGGACATGGAAGCAACCTACGTGTCCATTGACAGATGAATGGATAAAGAAAATGTGGCACATATATACAATGGAATATTACTCAGCCATAAAAAGAAACTAAATTGAGTTATTTGTAGTGAGGTGGATGGACCTAGAGTCTGTCATACAGAGTGAAGTAAGTCAGAAAGAGAAAAACAAATACCACATGCTAACACATATATATGGAATATTAAAAAAAAATGGTTCTGAAGAACCTAGGGGCAGCACAGGAATAAAGACGCAGACGTAGAAAATGGACTTGAAGATATGGGGCGGGGGAAGGGTAAGGTGGGACAAAGTGAGAGAGTGGCATGGACATATATACACTACCAAATGTAAACTAAATGGCTAGTGGGAAGCAGCTGCATAGCACAGGGAGATCAGCTAGGTGCTTTGTGTCCACCTAGAGGGGTGGGATAGGGAGGGTGGGAGGGAGACTCAAGAGGGAGGAGATATTGGGGATATATGTATACGTATAGCTGACTCACTTTGTTATAAAGCAGAAACTAACACACCATTGTAAAGCAATTATACTCCAATAAAGATGTTAAAAAAAAAAGTCTGTCGGCAATTCTTTGCTGTGTTGGGTTATCCCATGAAGAGACAGATCATGTGTTTTAAAAAAAGTTATGTTCACTTAGGCCTGCAGGTAACAGGATGAGAGTTCGGAGACTTCCTTTTAAACTAACAGCCACATTTTTGTTTACATTTCGAGGCTTTCACAGATGCATACAACTTGATGGATAATTATAACATCAACACCTTTATCCAAATTAAACATCCAAAAGGAAAAAACCCACATCATCAATAAACTCTTCAAGTCTCAAACAATGTACTACAATAAAAAGGGGGCTCCTTTAAAATAGGCCCTTTATTTCCAAGATATTTGCTAACATTCATCCCCAAACGAGGTGCTTCTCTTTCAGGCTTATATAAAAGACAAAGGGAAGAAAATAGAACAGAAGTGAGTTAATTCTTCTGGCTCACAAACATCTCTGCAATGAGAAATGATGGATGGACCCCACCGGCACACAACCTGAGTGATTTAAACAGTCACTGGCATTCTGTCGTCATGGAACCCACTGATGATGGCTCAAGTCAGAGAAAGGGAGCATTTGGGATACACGGAGGAAGACTTCCGGAAGAGAGAAATGACCCTGTCCAGCAGCACGCGGTGTAACTAGGGATCTTGACCAACAAGCTGAAATCCCTCTACAAAGGAGCGTTCACATAAACCTGGACGCTACGCTAAGGGGCTCGAAATCAGCGTGAGAGAGGCAGGCGGAGTGTGCGGGCATCCCTGGGGAAGGCTGGCCAGGAGTGGGTCTTAAGCAGCTTAGTTATCTGACTTTGCTCCAGCGCCAATCCCCCTCTTCACATCCTGAGGCTCTTCAATTTCGGGGAAGGTCAGCATCCCTTCTTTATCCTGACTGCAAAGTGCATCAGACACTGGAAATGACAGTTCCGCAATGAAGGGGGATTACGTGATTTCTGTCTCCTAAAACACACCAAGAAACCCATCTCACGTTTGGAACCAGTGACATAAACACCTTTCTCCAAATCATACAGTGAGCTAATCATTCAGAGGTCTCAGCATCCAGCCCTGGTGAGGAAGGACTCTGAGCCACCCCACAGAGATGCCTGCAAACTTCTCTAAGATCCTGAAGGGAAGGCTGTGAACAGTTCCATCTTTCCCTTAGCCATCTTGAAGTCATTTCTGGGTTCCAGGTCCTCTATGCTCACAGAGAACCATATCTGAAGGCACGTATCCCGGCTACACGTGCTCTGAATGGGTGCAGCTGTGCACCCAGAGTGGAGGGTCCTCCCCAAAGCCCTGGACCAAGTACCAACCGTGTGTCCGTGCCAGTGGGACATCTTCCCAACCTCCTTAGCTCCCTTTAGTCCCAGCAAGGAAGGAAGCTCTGCCAGAACGTGGAGACAAGAGCGGTATTCCAAATGTTCCCATGCCCCAGTCTTCCGCCTGCTGTCGCCTCATGCTGGCTCGAGGTTCTAGGCAATCTTCAAAGTTTGCTGGTGTCTGAAGCATCATTCAGGTTCTTGAGGAACACCGGAGAAAAATGGCCTCCATGCCACGACAAGGAACATCCACCTGGAAAATCGTCACCAAGAGAGCAGAGACCATCTCTGTCCTCTACACACTCTGTATTCCCAGAGCAGTGCCTGGGATCTGTCACAGAGAAAGTTTCTGGTAAACATTTCTTGGATGACCAAATGTCATCTTTCACCTGGTGCTCCTCTGGAACTGGACTACAGTATAAACTGATGGCCCACATCATAAGGCAACACCCATGTTAGTAGACAAAGAGATGCAGTGGACAGCCTCAACAGTGTCCCCCATATTCTGAAATTCTATGGAATGGTTATATCAATTAGAAGGCAGTCAACAGTCAACAAATGAGACATTATGCTTCAATCAAGTGCATTTCCCTTCCTTCGAATCAAATCCACCTCCCCGGCTGCCATGTCAATTTAAATTAAGACAACAGAAAGGGTTTGTCAGAATAAAGCTATTAAAAATTAGCCCATCCTCTATCAACTATAGATTACTTTAAAACCAAACAAAAAATCTTTGGGAAAAACAGTCATCAATGAACACAGCAAAGGATAATTGTATGCTGCGAATATATTTAATAAGGAAGTGTTTCTCTACACATAGGGAAATGTAAACTTAACTCTTCCAAAGTGAATCGGTCATTTGTCTCTAGAATGATTGGGGGGCAACATGTGTAAGAAGAGATCTTTTCAGGAGGGTAACTGTATCTTTCCTTTTTCTACAGATGAAAGACCCCTGTGATCATCAAGGCTTTCCTGCCCTAGGGGTCCCGTCAACCTTCTCCTTTGACCTTCTTTTCATGTAAACAAAACAGAAGAGGAAAAAAAAAGATCTCAGCTGTTCTTTTTTATGACCCTACCAATAAAATTAAAATGTCCCTGTTAGGTATTTAACCGTTCTCATCACCAAGAGACTGTCACCTTCCAAAAGTCTGAAAGTGTTCCCAATTTTGGTCAGCACCCACTTTACCTAGCACGTAATTCCATAGCTCCTGACCTCTTGGCTCACAATGATAGGCTGTCCTTTTGTTTTCTCCAAAGAATGATATATCGTTTGACCAAAGCAATCAATGCTAGCGGTAGATTTAGGTTGACAGTTTAAAGACATGGAGCACGCTGATCATGTGAACCCCAGACACTGTGGTGGCCAAGATCCCATGACTAATTTTGGATCATTGGAAATCAGCCACCACAGGATACATTGGAACTCATTAAAAATAGCCCAGCTACCCCTCGGAACATTTCAACCTACTGTGGCAGCCACAGAAACGTGCTTCTCATTTCAAAACTGGCTTCCTCCTGAGGAATGCAGTAAAGGAGGAGCATTTCATGATAGGGAAATTTTCAGGGTGCTCATAAGATTGTTTTAAACAGATTTTTCACTTTAGGGCTAACAGTTAAATAATTTTAAAAAGATTATTAATATAAAATTGAATGTCTTTTCTCTAAGTATAAGCAAGCCATAGTGCATATTGTAGATCAATAGAAAACAATTGATACTATTTTCAGAACACTCCCTGGGCCTCCACTTCACTTAAATGTGAACATTTAATTAAATAAATCCCATTAATCATCTGGAAGCTAATGTAGGAAAAGGAAACAGCTAACAACCTCCCAATTGCTCAGAAAAGCCAAGCACTTCAAACATGTATATTTTACAAGTTTCAAATGTACCTCTAATTATATCTTTATATGAACTCCTTTAGCTTTCAACAAATTCTTAAATGTCTAATGCCAAACTCTTTGATAGAAATACATTTATAATACAAATTGTGTTCTTCCCACATAGAGGAAAGACACAGGGATGGATCTGGCTGGCAGTGATGGTCTCCTTCACCAGGGGTTTTTGAAAAAATCTCACATAAACTGTAACATATTTGGGTCACACGGCCATTAGCAGGCAAATTGGCTAATTGGCAGACATCAAGGTCCATCCCAACAGCTAGGTGTAAAAAGACAGGGTACATATATACAATAGAATATTACTGAGATTGGTTCAAGGTGGCAGAGTAGAAGAACGTGCTCTCACTCCCTCTGGTGAGAACACCAGAATCACAACTAACTGCTGAACAATCATTGACAGGGAGACACTGGAACTCACCAAAAAAGATACCCCATATCCAAAGACAAAGGAGAAGCCACAATGAGATGGTAGGAGGGGCACAATCACAATAAAATCTAATCCCATAACTGCTGGCTGGGTGACTCACAAACTGGAGAACAATTATACCACAGAAGCCCACCAACTGAAGTGAAGGTTCTGAGCCCCCGTCAGGCTTTGCAAACTGGGGGTCCGGCAACAGGAAGAGGAATTCCTAGAGAATCAGACTTTGAAGGTTAGCGGGATTTGATTGCAGGATTTCGACAGGACTGGGGGAAACAGAGACTCCACTCTTGGAGGGCACATACAAAAAGTAGTGTGTGCATCGGGACCCAGGGGAAGGAGCAGTGACCCCAGGGGAGACTGAACCAGACCTACCTGCTACTGTTGGAGGGTCTCCTGCAGAGGCGAGGGGTGGCTGTGGCTCACCGTGGGGACAAGGACACTTGCAGCAGAAATTCTGGGGAGTACTCCTTGGCATGAGCCCTTCCAGAGTCCGCCATTAGCCCCACCAAAGAGCCCGGGTAGGCTCCAGTGTTGGGTCGCCTCAGGTCAAACAACCAACAGGGAGGTAACCCAGCCCCACCCATCAGCAGTCAAGCAGACAAAAGTTTTACTGAGCTCTGCCCACCAGAGCAACAGCCAGCTCTACCCATCACCAGTCCCTCCCATCAGGACACTCGCACAAGCCTCTTAGATAGCCTCATTCACCAGTGGGCAGACAGCAGAAGTAAGAACTATGTCCTGCAGCCTATGGAACAAAAACCACATTCACAGAAAGATAGAAAAGATGAACAGGCAGAGGGCTATGTACCAGATGAAGGAACAAGATAAAACCCCAGAAAAACAGCTAAATGAAGTGGAGATAGGCAACCTTCCAGAAAAAGAATTCAGAATAATGATAGTGAAGATGATCCAGGACCTCGGAAAAAGAATGGAGGCAAAGATCGAGAAGATGCAAGAAATATTTAACAAAGACCTAGAAGAAGTAAAGAACAAACAGAGATGAACATTCAATAACTGAAATGAAAACTACACTAGAAGGAATCAATAGCAGAATAACTGAGTCAGAAGAACAAATAAGTGACCTGGAAGACAAAATGGTGGAATTCACTGCGGCAGAACAGAATAAAGAAAAAAGAATGAAAGGAAATGAAGACAGCCTAACAGACCTCTGGGACAGCATTAAATGCAACATGACATTCGCATTATAGAGGTCCCAGAAGGAGAAGAGAAAGAGAAAGGACCCAAGAAAATATTTGAAGAGATTATAGTCAAAAACTTCCCTAACATGGGAAAGGAAATAGCCACCCAAGTCCAGGAAGCACAGAGAGTCCCATATGGGATAAACCCAAGGAGAAACATGCTGAGATTCACAGTAATCAAATTGGCAAAAATTAAAGACAAAGAAAAATTATTGAAAGCAGCAAGGGAAAAACGACAAATAACATACAAGGGAACTCGCATAAGGTTAACAACTGATTTCTCAGCAGAAACTCTACAAGCCAGAAGGGAGTGGCATGACATACTTAAAGTGATGAAAGGGAAGAAACTACAACAAAGATTACTCTACCTGGCAAGGAACTCATTCAGATTCCACTGAGAAATTAAAACCCTGACAGACAAGCAAAAGCTAAGAGAATTCAGCACCACCAAACCAGCTTTACAACAAGCGCTAAAGGAACTTCTCTAACTGGGAAACACAAGACAAGAAAAGGACCTACAAAAACAAACCCAAAACAATTAAGAATATGGTAATAGGAACATACATATTGATAATTACCTTAAATGTGAATGAATTAAATGTTACAACCAAAAGACACAGGCTTGCTGAATGGATACAAAAACAAGACGCATATATATGCTGTCTACAAGAGACCCACTTCAGACCTAGGGACACATACAGACTGAAAGTGAGGGGATGGAAAAAGATATTCCATGCAAAGGGAAATCAAAAGAAAGCTGGAGTAGCAATACTCATATCAGATAAAATGGACTTTAAAATAAAGAATGTTACAAGAGACAAGGAAGGGCACTACAAAATGATCAAGGGATCAATCCAAGAAGAAGATATAACAATTATAAATATATATACACCCAACATAGGAGCACCTCGATACATAGGGCAACTGCTAACAGCCATAAAAGAGGAAATCGACAGTAACACAATAATAGTGGGGGACTTGAACACCTCACTTACACCAATGGACAGATCATCGAAACAAAAAATTAATAAGGAAACACAAGCTTTAAATGACACAATAGACCAGATAGATTTGATTGACATTTATAGGACATTCCATCCAAAAACAGCAGATTACACTTTCTTCTCAAGTGTGCACGGAACGTTCTCCAGGATAGATCACATCTTGGGTCACAAATCAAGCCTTAGTAAATTTAAGAAAACTGAAATCATATCAAGCATCTTTTCTGACCACAAATTATTAGAAAGGTATAACCTTCCAAGACTGAACCAGGAAGAAATAGAAAATATGAACAGACCAATCACAAGTAATGAAATTGAGACTGTATTTGAAAATCTTCTAACAAACAAAAGTCCAGGACCAGATGGCTTCACAGGTGAATTCTATCAAATATGTAGAGAAGAGCTAATACCCATCCTTCTCAAACTCTTCCAAAAAATTGCAGAGGAAGGAACATACTCAAACTCATTCTATGAGGCTACCATCACCCTGATACTAAAATCAGACAAAGATACTACAAAAAAAAGAAAATTACAGACCAATATCACTGATGAATATAGATGCAGAAATCCTCAACAAAATACTAGCAAACAGAATCCAACAGCACATTAAAAGGATCATACACCATGATGAAGTAGGGTTTATCCCAGGAATGTAAGGATTTTTCAATATACGCAAATCAATCAATGTGATAAACCGTATTAACAAATTGAAGGAGAAAAACCATATGATTATCTCAATAGATGCAGAAAAAGCTTTTGACAAAATTCAACACCCATTTATGATAAAAATAAACCCTCCAGAAAGTGGGCATAGAGGGAACTTACCTCAACATGATAAAGGCCATGTACGACAAACCCACATCAAACATCAGTCTCAATGGTGAAAAACTGAAAGCATTTCCTCTAAGATCAGGAACAAAACAAGGATGTCCACTTTCACTACTATTATTCAACATAGTTTTGGAAGTCCTACCCACGGCAACCAGAGAAGAAAACGAAATAAAAGGAATACAAATTGGAAAAGAAGAAGCAAAACTGTCACTGTTTGCAGATGACATGATACTATACATAGAGAATCCTAAAGATGCCACCAGAAAACTTCTAGAGCTAAACAATGAATGTGGTAAAGTTGCAGGATACAAAATTAATGCACAGAAATCTCTTGCATTCCTATACACTAATGATGAAAAATCTGGAAGAGAAATTAAGGAAATACTCCCATTTACCATTGCAACAAAAAGAATAAAATACCTAAGAATAAATCTACCTAGGAAGACAAAAGACCTGTATGCAGAAAACTATAAGACACTGATTAAAGAAAGTAAAGATGATACAAACAGATGGAGAGATATACCATGTTCTTGGATTGGAAGAATCAATATTGTGAAAATGACTATACTACCCAAAGCAATCTACAGATTCAATGAAATCCCTATCAAATTACCAAAGGCATTTTTTACATAACTAGAACAAAAAAATCTTAAAATATGTATGGAGACACAAAAGACCCTGAATAGCCAAAGCAGTCTTGAGGGAAATAAACAGAGCTGGAGGAACCAGATTCCCTGACTTCAGACTATACTATAAAGTATAGTACAAAGTATAGTATACTACAAAGATTACTACAGTAATCAAGACAATATGGTACTGGCACAAAAACAGAAATAAAGATCAATGGAACAAGATAGAAAGCCCAAAGATAAACCCACGCACCTATGGTCAACTAATCTATGACAAAGGAGGCAAGGATATACAATGGAGAAAAGACAGTCTCTTCAATAAGTGGTGCTGGGAAAATTGGACAGCTACATATAAAAGAATGAAATTAGAACACTCCCTAACACCATACACAAAAATAAACTCAAAATGGGTTAGAGACCTAAATGTAAGATCAGACACTAGAAAACTCTTAGAGGAAAACATAGGAAGAACACTCTATGACATAAATCGCAGCAAGATCCTTTTTGATCCACCTCCTAGAGTAATGGAAATAAAAACAAAAATAAACAAATGGGACCTAATGAAACTTAAAAGCTTTTGCACAGCAAAGGAAACCATAAACAAGACGAAAAGACAACCCTCAGAATGGGAGAAAATATTTGCAAATGAATCAATGGACAAAGGATTAATATCCAAAATATATAAACAGCTCATGTAGCTCAATATTAAAAACACAAACAACCGAATCGAAAAATGGACAGAAGCGCTAAACAGACATTTCTCCAAAGAAGACATACAGATGGCCAACAAGCACATGAAAAGCTGCTCAACATCACTAATTATTAGAGAAATGCAAATCAAAACTACAATGAGGTATCACCTGACACCAGTTAGAATGGGCATCATCAGAAAACCTACAAACAACAAATGCTGGAGAGGGTGTGGAGAAAAGGGAACCCTCTGGCACTGTTGGTGGGAATGTAAATGGATACAGCCACTATGGAGAACAGTATAAAGGTTCCTTAACAAACTAAAAATAGAATTACCATATGATCCAGTAATCCCACTACTGGGCATAAACCCAGAGAAAACCATAATTCCAAAAGACATATGCACCCCAATGTTCACTGCAGCACTATTTACAACAGCCAGGTCATGGAAGCAACCCAAATGCCCATCAACAGACAAATGGATAAAGAAGATGTGCTACATATATACGATGGAATATTACTCAGCCATAAAACGGAACAAAACTGGGTCATTTGTTGAGACATGGATGGATCTAGAGACTGTCATACAGAGTGAAGTAAGACAGAAAGAGAAAAATAAATATTGTATATTAACACATATATGTGGAACCTAGAAATGTGGTACAGATGAATCCGTTTGCAGGGCAGAAATAGAGACACAGATGTAGAGAATAAACGTATGGACACCAAGGGGGGAAAACGGCAGCGGGGTGGTGGTGGTGGTGTGATGAATTGGGACATGTGTACACTGATGTGTATAAAATGGATAACTAATGAGAACCTGCCGTATAAAAAAATAAAGAAAATAAAATTCAAAAATTCATAATAAATAAATAAATACCTTGTAACAAACAAAACAAAAAAATAGAATATTACTCAGCCATTAAAAAGGATGAAATAATGCCATCTGCAGCAACATGGATGGACCTGGAGATTTTCATACTAAGTGAAGTAAGTCAGACAGAGAAAGCCAAATATCATATGATATCACTTATATGCAGAATCTAAAAAAAAAAAATGATACAAATGAACTTATTTACAAAACAGAAACAGACTCACCAACTTAGGAAACAAATTTATGGTTACCAAAGTGGAAAAGTGAGTGGGAGGCAGGGAGGGATGAATTCGGAGTTTGGGATTAACGTGTACACACTACTATCTTTAAAATGGGTAACCAACAAGGACCCACTGCATAGCACAGGGAACCCTGCTCAATATTCTCTAATAACCTAAATGAGAAAATAATTTGAAAAAGAAAAAATACATGTATATGTATAACTGAATCACTTTGCTGTCCACCTGAAACTAACACCACATTGTTAATCAACTATACTCCAATATAAAATTTAAAAAATTTTAAATAAAATAAAAAGACAGGGTAGCACTCACCTTAAGAGTAACAGTGATAAACACGAGGGGTTCCCATACCCTTTCAAGCAAGCAGCCTTCCCTAACATGCTTTTGACTTGTTATCTTAAGTCTACCCCCGCAGGCTTAATTAAACTGGGTGTTCACTCAACAGTGCAATTAAAGAAGAACCCACAAAGGGCACTTGGCCCTGCGGGTCTCCCACATCCGTCCCCGATCTGAGCCGTGCGCTAATTGTGCCCTTTGCCCGGGCCTCTTAATGATGATTTTTGCCAAGCTTCCAATCACGATTTTTATTCTTCCCACTTGGCCCCATCTCCAACGACCTCCAGGCAGGAAATCTGGGCCCCGAAGCCAGTTCTTCTGGCACACATACACTTTTAATTTAAAAATGAAAAATTAAAAGCCCATTGAAAGGCACTTAGCGGCAAACCCAAAACCTGCATCAACGTTCACGCACTACCACCAGAAATGAAAGAGACTCCACATTACAGATCACCCAGGGGTGAACTCGTAGCCTCGCTTCGTGGGTTACAACCTCCATGGCGCCCACTCCAAGGGGCAAGTTGGCCAGTGTCCCAGTCCACTGGGGCTGTGCTCCCACGCAAATGTGTGACATGGTGCTTCGTGGCTCTTCTGCAGATCACAAGCTCGCTGATGACGGGAAGGATCAGAGCTGTGATTGCTTTTGCAAAAAAAGGATCACTGTCTGGGTTGCGAGAGGAGGACAGAAAAAGTCAGTATAGAATTTATTAAAAGGAAAGAAAAAGACTAAATGGAACCAACATTCTCTGGAGCGCAGAAGGATTTCCAGCATTCAGGGCACTCTTTTCCTTTCTGTGTCCCTTCTTCATGTTGACCCCAAACCAAGGCACCAATGGAGCTGGGCATTCTGATAGAGGACAAAGATATGGGTGACACTCTGGAGAAGTATGAAACAAGATCTGCACCTGACTGAGTTTCTCCTCTAATCCATACTTACTAGGTAAGAGGCCATGATATTCTTTTCCCTCTTGACAGAAAAGAGCAAAGTAATCGGCCACCAGAAGAAAAACTGAGATTTCTCTGAAAGATTATCAAGGAACTCAGGGTCCCAAAGATTAAATGAAGAATGTTTATCTATTTCCCAAACTCACTCCAAAGCTAGTACTACTCCCATTCACAAACCCAAACAAATAAATCAAATTTACTTCTAAAGTGGGTTTGAATCTAAAGTGTTTGATCTTCTGTTATTATTTTCATTATATGAGAAAAAAAAAAGTCCCTTTTAAATACTACGTAGGCCTTGGGAAGCACTATTCTTCCTAATCAAAAACATAAGGTATGTTACTCTCTGTATTCTCTTCCCCATGTTGGGCAAGTCAGTCTCTCCTCTAGCCATGGTCCAAGTTCAAAGCATTGATTTCCTTGAGCCTCCCTCAATAAACAATTAATTCATTGACAGACACTCTTCTTAAAAGTGTCTTCAACGTATTTGAATTGACAAGGTGTCTAACCACTATGAAGACTTGACTATTCCCCTCTACGGTCTAACCGGGGTTTACAGCTTTAGCAACTAACATCCAAGCACTGGTATTTACTCCACGGAGTTCAAAAGAAGTGGACCTTACTGCACAGATTCCTGGGTCAGGGATGAGTGAGGTGTGGGACATCCAGAAGGCCCTTCTGCCAGTACCATCTCTGGGGGGTGTCCGCCAAGATCCCCACCGTGAGCCCTTTACCACCACGGACTTTCCTCTGCACCAAGATAAACCACAAGGAGATGGAAACCCAGCAGGTGGGCCTGGAGAATTTGTTCGAACTTAAAAGTTTCAGGCGTCAGCTTTCAAGTGAATGAATCTTTGCAATTCTTACTCACCAGCTTGCAGTTTCCTGAATGATTTTCTTTCACAAGCTGGCAATAGAAGCTAGGAATTCCATCACTGCTGGCACACAGGGAGTAAATCTGGCTCCAGGCCTGACTTAGGACTCTGCTTGGGAAGCCTTGACAGCCAATGTGCCCTGCCCGGAGGTGCAGAGCTCCAGGACCTCCCATATCCACCCTCACCCAGCCCCACCCCCGACTACGGCACAATTTCCATTCACGAGGGGCATTTACACTGGTTTCAGATGTGCATTGTAAGGAAAGTGGGGATAGACAGGTGGAGTGGGAAATATTGTCAACTGAAGCATCTGGGTTCAGGTATCCTCACCTTCCTGGCACCAGCTTTGTGACCAGGGGCCAGGGACGTGAGAGTTCAAGGTGGAGAAGAGGAAGGGCCTTGAGAAGCATAGCTCCAAGGCTTCCGATCTCTTCCGTCAGGACTGGAGGCTGAGGGACGGAGAGGTTCCCACTGCCTTCTCACAAGTGCTTCTCTCACCTGATAAGCCGATGCATGCTTCTCCCAGCCTGAGAGCACCATCAGATGTGAAACAAATGCTGGGATGAAATTAAATTGCCACCGCATTCCCGTCATACTTGTAACTGACCTAGATGAGGACTGACTTATAGGAGCCAACATGAAGCAGCCCAGGGACAAGACTGAGCCAAAGAACATGTCCGTCGATGACACCTACGATATCACAGCATCCAGCAGCAGCTCTGAATCCCCAGAGCAAAGAGGCAGGCACTGGAGATGCCACTGCCTGGACAAAGCCTGGCAAGTCCCTTTCACATGGGGAAGGGAGTTGAAACAGAGGAGGGAAGGGCAAGAGAGTGAAATTAGAGGCAATTCACATGTATCTCTACCCATAACCTAACCTCAGCTTGTGCTTTAAACTGCAAAAACATGTCAAAGAAAAATGGAAAGAGCCATAAGTGATCCTATGGCTCTTCTTCTAATGGGGGGAAAAAAAGGCGCTCTCCACTTCAACCATTCAGGCTCTGGGCATTCAAAACTATGCATTGCGCCACTGGCTCTGGCTGTTAGAAGTAACCTCACCAGGGGAAGCGAAAGCTCTGCTAAGTGAACAAGGGTACAGAAGCAGGCGTCGTGCACTTTGGTCCATCCCAGGAAACCAGCATCCCTTGGCGAGCAGAGCCATGCTCTGGGAGTCCCAGACCCTGCAGCTCTAATGAGATCAGGAGACTATGTTTTCAAAGATTTCCACCCCCACTCCTGGAGCGATGTCCATGTACCAATAAAACTGGCAGAAGAGAAGTATCCTCTAACAAACGACTGGGAATCGGGGTGTAGCAAACATGGAGTAGCCAGGTGGGCCGATGAGTTTAATGGATTTGATTCGGTTCCGTGCTCTCATCTGGAAACAACCTGGGTTTGCTTGTTTTCATGACAGAGATCACAGCTCTGATACACTTCCCAGGAAGTGCCGTGGGATCAAAGAGAGGCTGTTTGTCCTGGCATCTGGTGGCCAAGGCACTAGGCTTTGTGAAAACCCTGGAAACACAGACACAATTCCCAGGAAACACAGCAGGACTTGTTTAGGTCATGGGGTTTCACGTACTCTAACTTTAGAGATTATGTCCCAGATTTCTTTTTTTGTAAACAACTTTACTGAGGTATAGGTTACATGATACAACATTCACACACTGTAAGTGCACAATTCGATGATCCTTAGTAAATGTACAGAGCTGTGTGACTATCCCCACAATGCAGTTTTAGAACATTTCCATTGCCCTGAAAAGTCCCACCTGCCCATTTGCAGTGCCTTCCAACCTGCAGCCCCAGCCTCAGGCCACTGCGAATCTGCCTTCCGCCTTCACAGGTTTACCTTTTCTAGACATTTCCTATAAATGGAATCATACGACATGCAGTCTTTTGTGACTGGCTTCTTTCACTAAGCATAATGTTTCCAAGTTCACGCTTACTGCAGCTTCTATCAAGAGTTCATTCATCTGATTGCTGAATAGTAGTCCATTGTATTGCTGCTAGACCACATTTTATTTATCCACTCATCTGTTTCAGCTTATTAAATCTATAAATCCAACTAAGTGACAAGGCTTATGGGCCTCATCGCAGAAATAAAATAAGAAAGGCTTCCCTAGTTCTAAAATATTCTAGAATTTCTAAAAGTCTCTGTAATGTGTGAAAATACATCATGAGGATACAATACATTCCCTGGAATTTTTGTGCCTATGGGTGGGCGAGGGGAGGGGAGCTGGTCTCAATAAGTAAACAACATCCCTGAATTTCACTTTTTTATGTTTAATAAACTATTTGAATACACATAAAGTGTTTTATGCTAATCTCCAAGTCCAGCAAGGTCATCAATTGACGGAACAAGCATTTACAACAGTGCAAATAGCCCTGTATTAGGATACGTGAAGTGCACAGTCCTTGACTCACAAAGACATCTTTATTTCAAGACTCTGCAAATAAATCAGTTTGGGGGTATTTGAAACACTTTTCTCCACCTAAATAGTGTTCAGCTTCCACGGTTGGCCCCCAAAGTCCTAGTAAGGTCACAGCCTTTATCCAGGACACTATATCACAGTCTGTACTATTTATATACCACATAAAGGCATCTACTGATTCATTCATTCACCACACGTATGAACCCAGGGCAGCCTGTGTGCCAGGCGCTGTTTTAGACATGGAAGACTCACCAGTGGCAGTCTCATGTGGCTGCTAAGCTTCCATTCTCTGTTGGTGAAAGTCTTTAAGAAATACAGCATGGGGCTTCCCTGCTGGCGCAGTGGTTGGGAGTCCGCCTGCCAATGCAGGGGACACGGGTTCATGCCCCAATCCGGGAAGATCCCACATGCCGCGGAGCAGCTGGGCCCATGAGCCATGGCCGCTGAGCCTGCGCGTCCGGAGCCTGTGCTTAGCAATGGGAGAGGCCACAACAGTGAGAGACCCGCATACCACAAAAAAAAAAAAAAAAAAAAGCCAATACAGCAAGTTGGGTTGGAGCAACCCAACATCCTCATCACTCTTGTAGGGAAGTCCTACCCCACTTCCTGGCTACTCCTCCCCTTCTATCTTCTGGAGGACCTGCTTCTAAGGTGGGGGCCCCCAGGGGCGATGCAGACCTGGCATCCTGACCCACCACTGCTGCCTGGCCGTCTCCAAGTCCATCCACATGCTCCGCCCGCATCCTCTGTGCAGAGCCCTCCCAGGACCTCTATCTGACACCCCTCAGTCACACGGGGACAGTTACGCCACTGTGAACTGCTGCTGCCATCACCACCCCTCTCCAGCTGGCCTGCAACCTGTCCAACCACCGCTGACATAGCTCCAGCACAGTAGGCGGGCCTGTCCCGTGGGGACCTCTCCCTGGCCATCAAGTGCTTCACTGGAGGCCAAGGCCTCTCCCAACTGCCCTGCCCAATTAGGCAAGTACTCTATTAAAGCCCGGGCTTCTGGTAATTTATTCTACCCAGCTTTCCTAGCACTAACTTTCCCAAAGTCAAGTCCACAGCTAGAACAGGCAGGAATTGACAGGCGTCTCAGAAGCAAATTCTTACTCAGTTCCCACATGTACCTCGACTGGCATGAGCCATGGCTTAAGAGCAACGTCTGCTGAACAAAGAAAGGACGGTTGACATCCAGAGCAATTATTTTTGCTTTATGCTACCAGCTACACACAATGTTCTCAGCTTTACAATCGGTAAAGTTTTACAGCAGATCTAAACCTCAGCCCTGTAAAAGGAATCACAGAAGCAGGGTGTGATGCTAAAGCCCATTTGGCTGCAGGATGTCCAGCCATAAATGCCCCTGGCCTCTGTCGGGGATGCTGGCCTGGCACTGAGTGCTTGAGTAGTCCTGGCCGTGGGGCAGCTGCATCCTTGGTGGCTGACTGAGCACAGGTTTGTAAGCCCTCCCCAAGATGTGTCACATCTCCAGTTTCTTTTACAGAAAGGGAAGTTCTTTGTATGGAATTGTATTGGGGTCAGCTGGTGAGAAACGGATCTCTTCCGGGAAGTTACAGCAGGCACTAACCATCTTATGTTTCTGCAGACAACTTACAGGAAATGGCTTAGCAGAATTTTTCTTACTGCTTTTTATTTTTTCTGACTCTGTTTTTCTTTGCATAGGCATATCATATATCGTTGCCAAGTGTTGGGTGAATGTGAACTGATTGAAAGAGGCTCTATTTCCTGTGAACAATTTGTCCTTGCTCAATCCTGACGGTCACTTTCCTAGAACTTATTTAATTTCACATCTCAGCAAATACAGTATTATTTCTCCAGTAGAGTTGCCTTCTGATAGCATCAGTCTCCTGGTTGTTTATCATACATATCTGTAATTGAATTACCTATTGCAGTAATGTAATCTACTCTCAAATAGACATAAAAATGCAACATAAAATAAAATTGTTCCAATGTGTACCTCCTCGTCATTCTACGTGAATCCTAGTGTAGCTGATTCCCCAGAGAGATGGTGACAAGTAATGAATGACAGATAGGAAGATAAAGATTAGTGAGTCCATGGCCTTCCAGAAATAAAAGAAATTCACCCTCTAAAACTTTATTCTCTTTTAAAATATAGTGGTTTTCAATATTAATCAGGAAGCCAATTCTAGTACATGTAGGAAAAAAAAGTAAAGAATGGAATGATTTACTTTTTTCCAAATGCAACAGTACTAACCTAATATATTTTAAAACTTAGGAAAGAGAAGCAAAGTGCTCAACTTTGCTCTTGTCAAACAACCATTAATCTTGGACAATAAAAGAAGGTAAAGAAAAAAAGACAACAGCAATTCCTTTGAGAAAATTTTCTGTTTTCTTGAGCCCACCATTGGGTTCATCCTATTTTAAATGTCACACCCCAGGGAACTATATAACTTGTCTTTGAAGTTGCTTCAGAATACTCTGTGAAATTCAGAGCCAAGTTTCCCTAGCTCTAGAACCTTTAGATGGCAAAGCTTAATTGTGTCAATACCAGTACATTATAATAAGTTACTTGTTATACTGGACCTTCTCTTGGATCAAGTTTTCGTTTGCTTTGTTCTGTTTGGCATAAATTCTGAATCAAAACAAGTTTGTCTATGTATATTCCAGCTTACTTTAATTTTTTTCCTCTTTTCTTGTCGTTAGAAATTGATTCTATATATATCTAAGATACCCAGTACCTGATAAATTCATCAAAGAAATCAGTGATATCTTTAGCAAGCACAACAAAAGCTGCTTCTTCGAACTGCTTCCCAATGAACTAGCTACTCCTCACCTGTTGAATTTATCTTTAATATGTCACCAATTTGTGCAGGAATTAGAGACAGCAGATTGCCCCCCATCTACAGCTGATCGTTTCTACAAGGCAGCAAGCAGAGTGATAAAAGCCAGTAATTTTCAACAAAACTTCTGCATCTCAATTTTAAAAGGTTGCCAGAGACATATGTGAAAATGTCTACTTTATCAACAACAGTACACAAAGATAGTATAAACAGCTTAAAGTGCTTATGTGTACTCATCTTAGGACTTAAGAAAATTGTTCGCTTTCTCTATATAAATATGCAAATAGACACGTGTGGGCAGAAATGTACCAGGTTCCGTGCACACACTTTGCACTTCAGTGCAACTCAATTTGCTCCAGGGCAAAAGCTACATTTTAAAAAATTTTATTTAACTCTAAACATAAAAACGTGTCACTTTGGTGTTATAATTATACTCTAAGCAATTTGTCTGCGTACCTGTAGCAACAATGTCAGGAGCATTTTTAAACACAAATATGGTGTGATTTTAGAATCAAGAATTATGGGGGATTTACTGCAGGATGTGGGACTTTTCTCAAACACCTGTGCATAGACTACTCCAAAAACGGAATCCTTGACTCTGACATATTATAAACTAATTAACTTGTTCTGTCTCACAAACTGGAGGATTCTGTGATCCAAATTTCTTGTTAGGGATTAGTTCCTAACCTTAGTTAACTCTAGAGTTGCTGATCACTTGTTTCCATAATGGAATGCCTTTAGACCTTTGGCTGGACCTTTAATGAAGGTCTGTTCCCCCCTCCGCCACTTTCCCGTATGCATATCAGAAGAAAAGCCTTAATTTCAATGACTCTATAACAACAAAAACAGACATTTGGAATCATTAAAAATAATCACGAAGTTAATAAAAATTATGTAATGATTCAGCTAAGCAGCTCTCTCTAGTATCAGGGGCATATGAGAGAGTCCCAAGGAACCAGCATCTGTTATTTTGAGCAATTAGCATACAACACAGAGAAAAGTTTGCTGCTTTTTAACATCTCCGATCAAGAATCTAAAGTGAAGCAAGATTTCTCACTGCAAAGCTGTGAATGGGGATTCAGAAGGTCTACAAACGCTAAAACTTAAGCAAAAGTTTAGAACATGCGTAATTCATCATGCCCCACTGGCCGACATCTTTGAACAGCCACTGCACTATATGTTTCTATGTTTCATTCTATCCAGACATGGAGAAGAAATCATTTTAAAAGGAGACAGCAGTGAAGAGCACAGGTTTATTTTTACCAAGTTTTGAACATCTCAGAAACTTCTTTTGGACAAAGGCAAGCTTTACCACCCAGGAGACCAAAGTCTTTGCTCACAGCAGGAATCTCACAGCTGTTTGCCATTAAAACAACCAAATAAGTTACTGTAGTTTGTAAAAGGCATAAAATGATTAGCATCATCCACCTTCTCCCTATTAAGGAAGTACATACAAGGCTAAAAGCATGTAAAAGCAGGTACCAGTTCATCACCCCCCCAATTCCATGAGTGTGCAAATGATGAGAGTGACCTGTGCAGCACTGTGGATGAGCTGCTATTTCGTGGCAAAATTTCTGCAAGAAAGAAACTCAAGAAAAAAGCTTCAAGGAGCCCAAGCAGTTACATTTCAGACTGCTTTTTCATTTAAGACAAGCATGGCAAAAGATCTTTGGGGGTACAGAATCCCTATTTCCTCTGCAGTAAACGCAGACATAGACAGGAATAGTTATTTAAATGATACACAAGGTAAGGTATTATCTGCCTGAACTGAAAGCGTGAATTGGTCACTCAAAATAGTGTATGATAAAGTTTACCCTCTCTTCAATAATGAAAGTGGCATTAACTAGCAATTAATTTAGCAATCCTAATTAGGTGTTAAAAATCTTCCCTGGTAAAGTCTGTTTTTGTCTTTCTATGTCTCCTTAGGAAAGACTAACTCTATAATTAATAACATATCTGTCGTTTCCAAAGGTGGCCATCGTGACAGAACTCTTCTGGATAAGCTAACTGTGACATACAATTGTTTTGCTTAAATACGAGATTCAACATAAACCTCAACTAAAAAAAAAAAGATGCGACAATTATTTGTAACTCCTGGCATTTTAACTAATGTGCACCTGAGAACTTAATGTCAATATTAAACATAACTCACCTTATCTTCACTCAATTTCGATTTCTTTCTGAGTAAATACAGCGGTCACAGGGAGGAAGACATGCACAAACAGGAACAGTTTACAAGGATACGTTTGTCTCTGAAAGGAGTCTTTCTACTTAAGGGCCTTGAGTTTGGAAACCACCTTTCCTGTCCCTTCTTCTAACAAGGCTGACAGCTCCCTCAGGTCAACTGACCAACTCCTCCACCATCCTCCACCTCTGTGAAATCACTGCAAGATCCGCCTGGTCTCGCTCTGCTGACTCGGACCTCCACCCACTCACCCAGCACCGAGGGCTCCTAGCATCCTCTCGCCCTCTTCCTGAGCTCGCTCTCAGCGCCCCCTGCCGGGGATCCCGGGGACGCCGCAAGCGCAGGAAAGTTAAATCCCAACTCTGAACATCCGCATCCAGGTACAAAGCGAGGAAAGGGCGAGGAGGTGAACGCGCTTCCCGCCAAAGCCCGGGAAATCGGGATCTGACTGAGCTAGGCCGGGCACCGAGCGCCGCGGGGAGCGATCCCGGGGAGATCACTCCTCGGCGGCGGCTCCATCGCACGTCTTCCCTCCGGCGCCCAGATCTACCTCCGGCCCCGAAATCCTGAGCCAGGGTATGCGAAATCGTGGAGCGGCGTAGAGATGCCCGCGGAAACGGAGTGGACTGGCTACAGCCCATGGAGCAAGTGGTTCCCCAGGCCCCTACATCCCTGGCCGCGGCGTTCTGTGCGACCGCCAGCCTCAGTCTCCATCATTAACCAAAGCGCTCGGTGGAGTTGAGCCCAAGTCCCACTGCCTCCCGGGTTCTCGCGGGCGCCGCAAAGCCCCAGTAACTCGCCCAGAAAAACCTTGCCCCGGGCGGCGATTACCGGACTGCGAAGTGTCGGCCACCGGGACCCCTGCTTTTAGCTCCCGACAATGCGAGCCTGGACACGCGCCGGCTGCGTGCAAAGACCTCCAGTGCGCACCTTATGGAGGTGTTGGGTAGGGGTGCCCTCTCTCCCACCGCCCGGGCGCCCACCGGGTCGCTTCCGCTCCTTACCTCTGCACACTCAGACCTCTGCAAAGGCAGAGACACAAACTTCCAGCCCGTGTACTAGCTCAACTGTGCGCGCCCCTGCACTGACGGTAGTCCTGACCCTGCCCCCGGGCTGCCCCCCTGATCCTGCAGATCGACCCGGGCCGAGATCGACTCGACCCACCCGCCGACCACTGCCTCCCCCGGGTCCTGGCCCCAAAGGGGCTGGGTCGGGGCTGCGGCTACGGCCACGCGGGGACGGGGCGGGGGGGTCGCTCACCAGGTGGGAGGCGCGCTCCTCGTGCCAGTCATCCAGCGCCGGGGACCCGGAGCGGCTCTGAGGGGCTTCTTCAGCGCCCGGCGAGGGAAGTCGAGGCAGCAGCCGCCGCCCCCCGCCACTTGCCCAGAACCACCCCCAAGTCGCTGCGCTCCGGGCTGGGGCGCCGGCTCGAGCGCCAGGCGCACCGTCCCCGGGCGCACGGCCGGACCGGGGTTGAGCAGGTTCGCGCCCAACGGGGTCGTCGGGCGAAGAGGCAAATTTGGGTGCTCCAGCCAGCTCCGCAGAGGAGCCCGAGTGGGAGAGGAGAGCCCCTCGGATGGGCCACAAGGGCCGGGCCGCCCCAGCCGAGAGAAGTGGAGGGTGGGGGCCGCCGCCGGGGAGGGACCGCGAGCGGCCAGGGGCTGCGGAGTCCACCCGCGGCGGGAGCGCGGCGCGCGGGAGCCGACGCAGGGAGAGAAGCCGCCGCCGGCGCCGCCTTCCCGGCGAGTAGAGCTGCGCGGGGAGTACTGGCCGGGAGCGCGGGGCCGCCTCGCCCCGCCCCAGGCCCCGCCCAGGCCCCCGCCCCCTCCGCCGCACCTCCTCCTCCTCCTCCTCCTCCCAGCCCGGCTGAAACCCGAGCGCTCCACCCCGTTTCTGACCTCCCTGGGCCCCTCCCCTGACACCTCCCCTTCCCGGGACCGGACCCCCTCCGATCCCCCGGCGTCCCCCTGGACTCCAGGGGCCCCACTGCTGCCTGCCCAGTGCGACTGCGCCCGAGCCTGGACTTTCAGGGACCCCCTCTCCCCCGCCTTGCAGAGACTTTCTGTAGCTCCTCCGCCCCCGGTCCCGCAGCTCCGACGTGGCTGCTGCGGGGGGAGGGGACCTGGGGAGAGTTGGGGGGTCGGCATAAAGGGCCGGAGGCAGCGCGGGCGGAGACCCGAGATGTGGCGCGTCCACTCCGCCGGCCTCAGCTCCAGGTACGTGCGCGTCCCCCGGCTGAATCCGGCCGTGTGATGAGAGCGGGGGCAGGGGCCGCGGGGTCCTCCCGACTCCGACTCTGTGATTTTGTTCTTTCTGTGCGACATTCTCCTGCGCGCTCTGAGCTGGAAACTTCTTAAAGACCGAGGGAGTTGCTGCGGATTCTTGGAGGAGCGATTTGGGGGTGCGCCTCCCGGCTAGATCGGCTCAGTTTCAGCAGAGTTGGGTTAGAGAAACGAACAGATGCAGCGAACCAGGGAGGCAGGTCAGGGGTCCCCAGGTGGCCACGCTAAGCCAGAGAGGGGGCCGCCAGATGGACAAAGTTATCTCGACCAATTATGGGGCAAATGTTATTGATACTTGCTGCCCTTTTGCCGAATCTTTCGCCTTTATCGAGCGAGTACTCAGGTGAAAAGATTCTTAATTGGAAAGCAGAGTACCTTTCAAGACTCCTGAAATTTGTTGCAAAATTTGTTGATACTCTGTTGCAAAACTTCGGTAGGGAAAGCTGTAGGGCCGCGCCTGACCCTTTCCTTCTGGATGGGGGTGGGGAACAGTCTCTCTGGGCCCTTTTTTCTCCATCTCGGCCTCAAAGGGTGGCTTTCAAGTTTCCGTTGCGTAAGGAAACTCATGAACGTCCCCACCACGACCCTCTTACCGCAGTGACAATGGAAAGCTCTACGGCCCACATTCACACAGCCGCTCCAGGGCCAGTGGCCGGGTCTTGGGATTCCCGATAGTGGGAGTGGCCCAGCGTGCCCAAGACTGTGCCCTTGAGTTCAGCTACAAGACAAAGAACCCATCTCTAGCTGCAGGGTGTCATGGCTCCCGCTGTAGCCACGCAGATCCAAGAGAAAAAGAATCGGAAAACAAATTGACATTGATTTGTCTTTAGTTTCTAGAAATATTTTTTTTAATAAAAGAATTAAATGAAAGTAGTTCCGCAGGTTTCCATGGAAGCTCAGCCCAGCCTCAGAACTCCAGTCTCTCTGTAGCGCTGGTGATGGAGCTGCTGTGGGTACTCAAGGCCTCACTCGGATTTCCTTTAAGACGTCCGGAGGAAATGTCAGTAGCTGGGCGGGTCTCGGAGGTGCATTCTTCCTTGGGTTGTGCTGGGAGCGCTCAGCCTGGTGCCTGGCAGCTGCCGGGCTCCTGGGGCCTTAATGAAAAGCTTAACACGCCTCCTTCTGTGCTTGACACGTGGGGCACTAGCTCCATTCCCGACATTCCGATTCTCCTGTTTACGTGGCACAGAGGCCCAGGAGCGCTCCCCCCCGGAGGAGGAGGCTGGCCAAGGTCTAGCCCGACTGCTCTGTCCCTGGGGAGGTGGGAAGGGGAGGGAGGACACTGCCCTACACCTGACCTTGCAACCCTTGGGTGGATATGCTGACCTTGTATCCTCCAGATGCCAGGGCAAAGGGAGAAAGAAACTAGAACCCAAATGTGTTTAACTACTCCTTGTTCTTTGCCCCTCAACACTACAGTTAAAGGCGTTAAAAAAAAAAAATTCTCTGCATATAGAGAGCTAAGCAGCGGGAAGGAAGTAGCTATCTACTCCATAACCCAGGAGGGCTAGTAACATTTAATTCAATAAGTTATGTTAACTTTATATGTATGTTTGGGGGGGTCGATTTTACAGGTACTTTACAGACTATACCAAAGCATTATTAAAATATGTATTTTTAGTGATAATGAATTACAAATACATTAATAATAAAAATAAGGAATGGGAGAAACCAAATAATAATTTAGGGTGCATCCTTAGTTTTAAAGCAAAATGGAACTAAACTGAAGTCATGACTTTGCCTTGTGACCTGGAGAAAGTTCCTGAACTTTTCTGAGGTATAGTTTCTTCATCAGGAGCTTAAACAAACCTGATGTCACATAGGTCCTTGTAAACATTAAAGGAAAAAGAAAGTGACATAAGTGAAATACTCACCCAAGGCCCAGCACAGAAGTAGGCTCTCTACAACAAAAATTATTTAAAAGAATCCACAGGTGTTTCCTTTTTCCAAATGCAATTTCTGGGATTTTTCCTTAGAACTACTCACTGAAGAAATTCTGGCATTAAGCTGCTACACATCACAGTCAAAACTGGAGGTGATCATTTCAAAACAAAACTGTTTAGTTCTCTTCCTTTAAAAATGAAATCATAGCTTTCCCTAAACTGTTTAGGTAAGCCATGCAGTTAATGTAAAAGAATGAGAAATCCAACCAAACGCGTGGTGGAAATGATGAATTCTGGGGCGCTGATTCATGTGATTTGAAAAACGCCATCCATTTCCTGATTCACCTCAGTTTCTGGGTGGAACTATGAAGGATCTCTTATGTCTCTGAAATAAGTAATTGATTTTGTCTTGTCTTTTCTTCCCTCCCTTGTGCTTGAATTCCAGCCACATGGTTAAACTGCCAACTTAGAGGAGAGAAGCTGGGAGGGGGCTGCAGAGAACATCACCCAGAAGAGATCATGATGCTGCTGTTGGTCACAAGTGACCTTAAAGGGAAACCTTGCTGTTGGTGATCCTTACAATGCGATGAGATTATATTAATATCATGAAAAACTTCAGCCCAGAAGTTGTGACTCCAGACATTTACATCGTAACTGGATTTTCCTACCAATGAGATGGGAACACGTTACAATCACCATCAACATATGTTTTCTTTTCACCCCTGTTTTCCTTCTTTTAGATCCATGGCATTTAAGAACTGGAACAACTGCTGGATCATCTGATCAACCCCATCAGTTTTTTTTCTTAAAATGGCCAAACATTGATAAAAAGATATCTGTTTGAGCATCACTAAAATTGCACAATGCTGCTTTTTGTTCACCAATTTTAAGTATTTGGAAGACCCATGAATAAGGTTGCAGGTGACATTGGGATGCTCCCCAGAATTTTTACAGATGAAGAATCACCGAGAGTTCAGGGAGTCATCAGCTCCTACTCACATCCCTTGAACTTCCCCAGAAACTCTTTAGGTTTTTTTTAACCCAAGAAACGCTCACTCCCCTTTTAGTGTAGCAGCCCACTCCCCTGGCAGAGGTAAGCAGACCAGTTTTATTCCAAAAAAGCAGCCCAGGAACTAGGATAGAATGGAAAAAATAGTTATGACACATCTGAGCATGGGCATGGGACAAAGTGCAATTTCCTGGACCTTGAATGGAAGGACCAGGTCAACCACGTGGGCACCAGCGCTCTGCCAGTCTGTGCACTGGACATTCCATCGTGTCCCCTTCTCTGAAGTCTCAGTTTCCACCCAAGTCCATCCAGGGCCTGCTTCAAGCTTCCCACGTCTGGCCAGGTGAACATGCTTTGCCACTGCTGGTTGTTCCGTGCAGATTAGCACAGAGTAACCTGGCCCTCGCCCCATCCAGGTGAGCTCTGCTCACCAGTGAGCTCTCTTGATCTCACTTCACAGGTGAAAACCACCTTCCCAGACGTCACAGCCACGTTCAAGGGAACAGCCTGCTTAAAATCTATCTACTGCGGACCTCAGCAAGAACTCAAGGATACAACGATCAGGGCATATATTCAACAAGAAATGCTCACTTATTTTTTACTTAGAAAAGCTTAGTAATTAACCTCACTTCCAGTAAGGGTCTATTAATAAAAGATGTGTTTTACCTCAGCTATGTATCCAGAAGACCAAAGTATTCTAGAAATCTGAAGTATTTTTCCTGGTGTTTATGGTTAAATGTCTAGATATATATATTTTCTAGCAACCCACTTTCCTTAAAATAAAATCGGTATGCTCAAAATACCTCAAGTCGCCTTTTTATAAGTATTGTATGGGCGGGGGGTGGGGGGGAAATGCTAAGTTTAAAAGATTGCGGGAATACCTACAGGAAATGCAAATGGTTTGCAGCATGGAGATAAAACACTCCTGAGTGTAATTTTCTGACACTGAGCCTTGTATATATCTTGAGTATCTATAAGCAAAGAAAGACTGTACTTTTAAATATATATATATGTTTGATACTTATTAATCAATGTCCTCTATATTCCTCTGTCTTTGGAAATAGAGCTTTGGTGGGGAAATAAGTACATTTGGGAATATATTTTTAAAAATAATGCTTATCCTACACAGATTTAGAAACACAAATTAGTCTGTCTTAGTTAATTCCATCATTTACCAGGGAGATCAACTCATAATGATCTTGAATTCAATGAAAAGAATATCTACTAAGTGAAATTACACCAGTAGGCAAAGTGTCTTCTGAAGCAAATCAGCAGGAAGATGAACTGTTAAGGATCCTGTCGCACCGTCTGTCAAATCTCATTTCAGACCCTCCTTTCCATTCCCGTTATCGTTGCCTTAATGCAGAATGTCAACTTCTCTCACCCAAAATACCAACCCCTCCTCTTACCTGTCTCCCTGTCACCCCTAGTCTATATCACTACACCACAGTGATCATCTGCAAACAGCAACCCCTGTCCCCATCACCCTTAATAACATAGACCCCCTGATTATATTTAAACTGTAATCTTCCTGGCTTTGAAAATAATTTTTTTTCTTGCACCTAGGTTTGACTGTGGAATTTAGCCATGACGAATAAGATGTAAGTCCCTGGGATTCCAAGGAAGGCTTCATAAAGGGGGGCAACACCTACCTGGGTGTACTCTTTCTTGCCCTTCCCTCCCCCTTCCAGATTCCTGCCTGGAACTTGGTTGTGATAGTTGAAATTCCAGCCACCATCTTGGACTTGTAAGGTAACCTTAGGATATAAGCCATGAGCTAAGGATAGTAAAGCTGGGAAGAAAAAAAAAAAAAAAAGGCCTGAATCCCTAGTGACTTTACGAAGCCTCCTTATCAGCCCGGGATTGCTACCTGCAGACTTCATAACATGAAAAAGAAATGACTTCCCCTTCTGTTTTATCCATCATTGTCTCTATTCTGGTTTTCGCAGAAGAATGGGATTTCTAACTGACAGAACATGTACGACTCTTCCAGATCCAGTATCCCTGCAGGTTCATCTCTCAGCATTACCACCCATGCAGCCCTCCTTCTCTCCATCCCTCCCTCCCACACTGCTTTTCTGCTTTCAGTATAGCTTGTTGCCTGGCATGTGCCCGGCACTTGGATGCAGGTTGAGTAGAAGGGAGAGCAGCATAGCCAATGCCCGCCCTGTCAAAATTACCTTGGGGAGGTGGGAATCAATGACTGATCTCACAAGTATGTCAGCATAAGCCCTGGGAAGTGCTATGAAAGGCAAGTTTAGGAGTGTCTGCTTTAGTCTGGGGAGTCAGAACAGGCACCATTGAGAAGGTGGCATTTGAGCTGACATTGGAAGGATGAGTAGTGACTAACAAGAAAATGGGGGAAGAGAGTAAGATTCCAGGAAAAAGCAGAAATATTTAACTTTAGAAGTTAACTCATACACAGTTGTTAAAATATCAAGGATAGTAATCGTAATTACAAAAGAACAACCAGAGATACAATCTTCTAAAACGGTAGAGAGGAAAAACGATGAAATAAAGACAACTTGCTCAATCCAGTAGAAGGCTAGAAAGGGAACGAAGACAACTGTAAAGAAAAAAGTTGTAGAAAGAAAAACTAGAAGAAATTAAGTAAATATATAAAATCTGGTTATATCAGAAAGCACAATACACAAAGGGGAAAATACACCAGACATCAGTCAGAATAAAGCTAGTTTACAAATGCTAATACCAGAAACACAGATATTTAGATTAAAATATTTTTCAGTAAAAATATTTATTATCTAAAAATGATTCAGTTCATTAGGAAATACAGATACGTATACAACTAACAAAAGAGTTTCAAAATATAAAAAGTAAAACTCTACAGTATTGTAAGGAAAATTCACAAATCCTCAATCATTGATGCAGCATATTTCTCTCACTAATTGACGGATCCACGGGAAAAAAGAATTGTATGAATTTAGATATCCTGAGAAAAGCAATTAGCAAGGTTATTCTAATGGTATATCAAATGCTCATGCAAGATTTAGAAAAATTAATCAAGTCTGGGGCTGCAAAGCAAGTCTCAATAAATTCTGAATAGTTAGTACCATGATTAGGTTACAAGTTAATAATTTAAAAAAGAATTTAGAAAACTTCACATTTGTCAGTTGTAAGCCATATTTCTAATAACACATGTGACAAAGAAGACATAATGGAAATCAGAAAAATTCATATGTTGCATAAAAATACAACATGTAAAACTTATGTGATATAGGTAAAGTCATATTTACAGAGAAATTTAGCCTTAAGTACTTATATTAGGAAGGAAGCAGTGAAATTTTTTTCTTCCAGCTTTATTGAGACCTAATTGACATGCAGCACTGTATATGTTTAAGGTGTACAGCATAATGATTTGACTTACGTCATAAAAAGATTGTCACAGTAAGTTTAGTGAACATCCATCGGCTCATATAGATACAAATTTAAAGAAATAGGAAAAAAATGTTTTTTGGGGGGGATGAGAACTCTAATAAAGACTGCAATTAACAAGCTAAATGTCTAACTCAAAAACCCAGAAAAAGAACAGAGCAAGGAAAATAATGTAGTTACTATCACATTTTAATGAAATAGGCTATAAAGGTACAATACAGGGAATGGACAATACCGAAGCTGTTTTTAAAAAATCATAAAAGATTAATAAAATAGACCTCTGAAAAGATATGTAACTCACTAGAAAAAAAATCAGCTTTAGAAAACTAACTAAAGAAGAAATGAAAATCCAAAAACACTTATAACCATAAAAGAAACTGAATCAGTAAAAAGAACAGGCAAACAGGCCTGCATGGTTTTCTAGGAAGATTCTACCAAATATTCAAGACACAATTAATCCCTATTCTATGAAAGTTATTCCAATGAATAGGAAAACCATAGACCAAACTCCCCAAAATTCAAGGATGTTTTATCATTAGAACATATACCAATATAAAGCACCTCATCAACAGAATAAAAAAGAAAAATCGTATGATCATTTGAGAAACTACAAAATATGCTTTGATAAAATTCAACATATGTTTATCATTTTAAAAAACCTCTTAGCTATGAGACTAGTAATAGAGACCTAAATGTAAGGCTGGACACTATAAAACTCTTAGAGGAAAACATAGGAAGAACACTCTTTGACATAAATCACAGCAAGATCTTTTTTGATCCACCTCCTAGAGTAATGGAAATAAAAACAAAAATAAACAAATGGGACCTAATGAAACTTAAAAGCTTTTGCACAGCAAAGGAAACTACAAAGAAGACGAAAAGACAACCCTCAGAATGGGAGAAAATATTTACAAACGAAGCAACTGACAAAGGATTAATCTCGAAAATAAGTAAACAGCTCATGCAGCTCAATATTAAAACAAACAAACAACCCAATCCAAAAATGGGCAGAAGACCTAAATAGACATCTCTCCAAAGGAGACATACAGATGGGCAAGAGGCACATGAAAAGCTGCTCAACACCACTAATTATTAGAGAAATGCAAATCAAAACTACAGTGGGGTATCACCTCACACCTGTTAGAATGGGCATCATCAGAAAATCTACAAACAACAAATGCTGGAGAGGGTGTGGAGAAAAGGGAACCCTCTGGCACTGTTGGTGGGAATGTAAATTGATACAGCCACTATGGAGAACAGTATGGAGGTTCCTTAAAAATCTAAAAATAGAATTACCATATGACCCAGCAATCCCACTACTGAGCATATACGCAGAGAAAACCATAATTCAAAAAGACACATGGGGCTTCCCTGGTGGCACAGTGGTTGAGAGTCCGCCTGCCGTTGCAGGAGACACGGGTTTGTGCCCCGGTCTGGGAGGATCCCACATGCCGCAGAGCAGCTGGGCCTGTGAGCCGTGGCCGCTGAGCCTGCGCGTCCGGAGGCTGTGCTCCGCAATGGGAGAGGCCACAACAGTGAGAGGCCCGCATAATGCAAAAAAAAAAAAAAAAAAAAAGACACATGCACCACAATGTTCACTGTAGCACTATTTACAATAGCCAGGTCATGGAAGCAACCTAAATGTCCATCAACAGATGAATGGATAAAGAAGATGTGGTACATATATACAATGGAATATTACTCAGCCATAAAAAGGAACAAAATTGGGTCATTTGTAGAGACGTGGATGGATCTAGAGACTGTCATACTGAGTGAAGTAAGTCAGAAAGAGAAAAACAAATATCATATATTAACGCATATATGTGGAACCTAGATAATGGTACAGATGAACCGGGGCAGGGCAGAAGTAGAGGCACAGATGTAGAGAACAGACGTATGGACACCAAGGGGGTAAAGTGGTGGTGGTGGGGGGGGTGAGATGAATTGGGCAATTGGGATTGATATGTATACACTGATGTGTATAAAATGGATGACGAATAAGAACCTGCTCTATAAAAAAATAAATAAAATAAAATTCCAAAATTCCAAAAAAATTAGACTAGTAGTAGAAAGAAATTTAACTAATCTAATAGACTATACACACACCAAAAAGAACCCAAACTTGACGTTTAATTGTGAAAAGTTGGAGATATTTACTTGAAAGAGAAGATCAAGACCAGCATGCACATATCAACACCTTTATTCAACACAGAAACAATGGTTGAAAAGGAAGGAACAAACTTTAAATTGCAGACTGTATAAGTGTCTCCAGTAAAAGCACTTAAGAACATCTACAGATAAATACTTAGAATAAAGAGAAAGTTCTGCAAGGTTGCTAGATAGAATCTCAACATACAAATCAATTGTGTTCCCATAAGCCAGCAGCAAATAGCAGAAAATATAATTTAGGAAAGATAACATTAACCAAAAAAAAAAATTGTTACCTAGGAATAATGTTGGCAAAAGATATGTTGAACCTTTGTGGAAAACTTATAAAACTAAATTTTAAGATCCTACAGATGATCTAAATAAATCAATCCTATCTCACATTTAAGGGTGGAATGATTCCGTGTATAATATCTTGAACATGACATATTCATTTAGAAATGTCCATCTTCCACAAATTAATCCTTAAATACAATGTAGGTCCAATCAAGATCTCGACTGGCTCTATGGAACTTAGGTAGATCCTAAAATGTATAAGCAGGACAAGAGCAAATGTTTAGGAGTGGTTACATAACTTCTGTAGAAAATGAACAAGATAGATGGGAGTCATTAGATATCAGTACTGTTCATAAAGCTATAGCAATTATGACATTTATATACTGGCACAGAGAGAGACAGAGAAAACAATAGAGCAGAGGGCCCATAGACAGACGCCCACGTATGACAGCTTTAACATGCGGCAAAGGGGCTCACTGGAGAGAAGTGGGGCTCAAATGGGTCTAAGACAATTGACTATCCCGATGCAAAAACATTTCATCAGATACTTCCCTCAAGCCAGTCATAGAAATAACTTAAAAGTTAGATTAAAGCCAAAGTGAGAAGCAGAATATTCAAACATTTAGGAAAACATGTTAAGCATCTATCTATATGACCTCTGGGTAGGGAAGCAGTTCTCAAAATAAGATACAAAGACCAGTCTTAAAGAAAATAAAAAAAGATCAATACAGCAAACAACATTAAAGTTTAGAACTTGCATATGACAAAATACAACTTAAAGCAAGCCATAGCCCGGGAGAATTGTCAGTGCATACAAATGACAAAAGATGGTAGACAGAATATATCTTCTAACTCCCATCCATCCACTGGAGAAGGAGGAAGCAATAGAAAAATGTGCAAATGGAACAGGAAGCTCAGTGGCCAATAAACACAAGAATAGAATACAACCTCCCTAATAATCATGGAAATTTAATTAAAGCAAGATGGCACAATGCCAAACCGATCAGAGTGGCAATAACGAAAAAGTCTGGCAATACCACCTGCTATCACATATTGACTAGGGGAACTTAGAGGTGTAAACGGGTACAATCACTTGGGAAGGCATTTTGGCCACCCCTATAAAGTTGAAAATGTACATTCCATACAGCTCAGTGGGCAAAGTTTCAGAGGACATTCAGTATATTGCCAGTTCATATAAAGTAGTAAAACCAAAAATCATATCTGTATAACGTATGGATATATACACAGTAGTTCAATAGCAACAGAAATGATAAACATTCATGTCTGGGGAGGGAGGGGAGAAGGAGAATTTAGAAAGATAAACAAGGGACACCAACTTTATCTGTGATTCTGTTTTCCATTAAAAAAAAAAAGATATGAAGCAATATTGAGAAATGTTAAGATTGGATAAAGCTGGTTTGGTGGGTGTTCATTAGATTATTATCCTTTTCTGTATGCTCACAAGATTTCGTAATTCAATAAAGAAGGTTCATGGGAAGTAAGAAAGTGCACACAGTAGGCAAAGAAAACTCATTAGAGCAGTTTTGTCCTGAAGAGGAACAAAAGGACTGGTGGCAGCTGGAGAGATGTGTGTACAGAGGGCTATTTATTAAAGTGGGTCATTTGAAGCATGTTTATACATTGATTGAAATACCTTCAGAGACAGAAAGAAATTGCCTATGTAATAGAAGAAAAAAGGTAATACCAGGAACAAAGTCCTTGGAAAAATAGGAGATAATAGAATGTGTGTTTGGAGAGAGCAGGGGTTTGTCTTAGCGTTGTCATGGGAGAGAGGGCCAGGGAGAGACCAGGCACAGGCAGGAATGGACTTTTGTTGGTACAGATGCACGCCTGCCCTTCTGATAACTTTTGTTTTCCTAATGAAGTATGATGTCAGGTTCGGCTGGGGGGTAGGTAGAGGGCATGAAGTTTAGAGAAGAGAAGCTGTGAAATCAGCATCTTGGAAATCGGAAAGACAAACTTACTGGGATCTCCATGCTGCACTGAATGACAAATGAGGCTTGTGGTCGTCATCATAAAATGAACCCCATCCACATGCTAGTGACATTTTCTCCAGCAAAGTTCAGCAGCCAAGGCACTGGTGTGGGGAAAGCCATTGATTGGGTCCAACCAGGAGATGGTTTCTCCAAGCAACGGAAAAAGAGAAAAGCAGGAAAACGGAAGATGTTTATAAGCAAGTGACTTTACAGTTTTCAATGGAAGCCAACTAAGGAGGACATGGGGACAAAAATGATGGTGTCAGTGGACTGGAGGATAAGATAAAGTCAGGAATCACTGCAAGGGATCCCTTTGAAAGTGAAGCAGAAGAAGTTGTTATGGGGGAGGGGTAGGTTGAGGAGGTGCAGTGCATCAAGGTGTTTCCATGGAGACGGGGGCCAAGGGGGAGAAGTCAGTGGTTGTTGAAAGTGGGGAGGACAGATGGGTCACGGAACAGAAGCCCAGCATCTTAGATGTGTGATCAGTGTAGGTGCTGAAATCCCCAGGAGGAGCCTTCAGTTAGAGAGGCAGGGTGACCCAGGCAGGTCAGCAGACAACAGCCACGAGAAAGGGGCACCACCTTATTCATTTTACAGAGTTTGAAAATATGGTTCAGAGAGAATGAGTCTCTATGAAATAACCCACAAGCTAATAACTAGAGGAACCCAGAAGGGTTGGACACCAAATGCCACCCTCTTCCCACTGTACTAAACTTCTCATACAAGTTTCAACACAGTAAACCTGAATAACTGTGCAATGGAATTCGATGTTAACCTCCTGTATCTCTTCTAGAAGGAACTGATCATCACAATCCTTAACCAGTGTGACTAATCAGAAATATCTCGGGAGTTTGTCAACAAACACAAGCCCAGGCTGACCCTCAACCCAGTGAATTCGGCTCTAGGGGGTGAGTTCAGATATGTGATTTTGAAAAAGCTCTCTGGGTGAGTCTGAAACACAACCCATATTGACTCGGGTTACTGTCAGTTCAAAAGCTTACTTCTCTCTAAATCATGAGTGGTTCTGTTAGTCCTGAGGAAGAAGTGATCCAATAGAACAAAGGCTTGGGTGCTCAACTGGGAGTGTTTTTCTATCCATCTCTAAGCTTCTGGAATTCTTGCTCTGAGTAGCCTATAGAGCAACTCATTCCATACTAAGCTGTATTGAGAGACACGTTTTTCTGTTTAGAATCTTATATGATCAGAGCAGATTCTTAATATTTGCTCACCTTGCCCCAAAATTCATTAAAAATCAACTTTTATCATTGATTTCTATAGAATATTTTGTTTATCTGTAGTATCTCCTGCAAAATGTTGACTTGATTATTAGTTTAGAGATTGCCTGTATTATGAGAGCCTCTGTCTCTGTCTCTCCCTTTCTGCCTCTGTCTCTCTCTCACATACACACGCACACACATACACACACTTTTCTCTTCTGCTAGGATCAGATTTTGCAGCTTCGTGCATGGATGAAAGCACCTTCTGTGGGATATGGACTGAGAAAGGATTCCCCACTGAGTAGCACCAAGACCACTTTGACCATTGTTTACTCTCTCCCTACCCTAAATTCTCAGCTCAACCAGCACAGACATGTTTCTTTAATCATGCAAGCATAGGAGCTACAATAATATTTATTTCACCTTTCACTGCCCCCAGGAGATGATATCATTCCAGCTCACCCCGGGGGAAAATGTATGACTCTCGGGTGGGTGAGGAAATGGCCTGTAGGTACCTCATTCCCAGAAAATTATGCCACACCTGCCAGCCTCCACCGAGCCCAATACTGCTACCCTCTCCGAGTAGGCAGGATTGTCTTCTATGTCATTCCTCAGAGCCTCGTGCTGTTCAGGGCACGTGATTCATCTATGGTGACTGCTCAGGTGAAGTCACAAACATCTGAGGCTCAGACAGTCCCCAGCCAAGTGTCTTACAGTGTGTCTTTCATGTATCAATAGTTGACATGTGTTGAGTATTTTCTGTTTACCAGGCTCTGGGCTTAAAGGTTTAAGCTATTAACCTGATAAGTCCTCACAAAATCTCTGCGTGCTGGAAACGACTATTATCACCACTTTATGGATGAGAACACTGAGGCAGAGAGATTAAGTCATTTCCCCCCCAATCAGACAGCTGGGAGGCATAGATGGGATTCAGATGGCTGTCCTGAGGCTGGATCTTCTCTACCACCACCACTATGCACTAGACCAGAGGTTGGTGAACTTTTCCTGTAAAGACCAGGTAGTAAATATTTAGGCTTTGTGAGCCATGGGGGTCTCTGTTGTAACTCCAGACAAGAGATAAATGAATTGTGTTCCAACAACACTTTATTTACAAAAGCAGGTGGAGGGCCACCTTTGGCCCCCAGGTGGCTGATCCCAGTGGCGCCCAAAATTGAACATGCCTCAGAATCATTGGGAGAGTTCATTAAAATCAAACTGGTGCCCAACACCCTCCCGAGTGTCTAATTCATTAGGTCTTGAGAGAGGCCCAAGACTACATCTTTAACTGTCTCCAGGTGATGCCAATGCTGTGGGTCTGGGGATTGCCCTTTGAGAATGGCAGCCACGGAGAATGTTAGCACACACGGCCTGCATGTTATCTTCCGAAGGTGAATCAGAATTACCGTAAAGTCTTGCCGTTCCTATAACTTCCCCTTTGCAGTCTTTACTCTCAGGAATTTTGTTTCAGGAACATCAGCTCTTCAGACCTGGACCAGATTTTATCTTCTTGGTATTCACAGTGCCGGCATAGTGGCTTATGTTACCCGGAGTTCAAAACTATTTTCTTGTAGAGTCAAAACAAAATGAAGGACTCTAGTGCTCTGTTAGATTATTTCTAACATTTTTTAGAATGTGACAGAAATACTAAGGATTTCAGTAAATTGCTCAGACTCAGAGCATGACATGACCCAGTGTGGGGAAATCATTTGTATGGTATAGTAGCTAATTTTTCCCACTTCACAAATTTAAGGAAAATCTACATTTTAAAAGAGTCCTGAGTTTTGTCCAAGTCCCATTAAATGTAGCCTGCTCGGAGTTGCCATTCTCCATAGAAGAAGCCCTTGCCTGTCAAAATATTCCTTACAGATTGGAGACAAAAGGAGTTGTAGGTTCTAGGATTTCACAAAAGGCATTAGCAATCTAGGCAACAACAGATCTTACTGTTAAAAGATTGGGTTAAGGCTGACTGGACATGTGTAGAAATAACTCGAGCACAGGATACCTGTCCGGATTGACTCCCCTTCGGGGTAAGTGGCCGGATGTAAGGCAAGGAGCAAGCCACTTACAAATCTCAGTGCCCTGGCCGAACCATAAGGGCATCAGGGCCCCTGGTTCTCTTTATTTAGAAAAACGGGTGGGACATTTAAATGTTCTCCAAACTATTTGAAATAAAAGAAAAAGGAATCTTGTTTAGCTTCAAAGTATGATTTTTCCTTTCTTTTTTCCCAGTTCTGGGAAAAACTGAATGCAGCAGCAGAGTGAAAAGATTGTTCGCTGTGTTTGGGACCCAAGCGTCAGGGCTGTCCTGCGTCCAAATGTTAATTTGAACTGACAGAACACTCTCAACACTTTAATTTTATTTCATAACAAAAAAGGCAAACTTAATTTCTAAGTGTTTTTATTCCAAGTTTAATGGCTCCTATTCCCAAGGTCGGCAAACAGATGGAGTTGAAGGCGAGAATGTATAATTGCAGATTAAGAAACTGCAAAATTAATATTACTTTGTTAATGTCAAGATAAGATTTGAGAGCCAAATGGGATTTTCAAGATCATTGATCTTGAACTTCATCACACAGATGAAGACACTGAGCCTGGAGAGACTATGTGTCCCTTCTGGATTCCCAGAGCCAGCTGGGGACAGAGCAACATCTGATCCCGGCCTCCTGGCACGTAAACCAGGCCCCCTGCCCCTGTGCTTCACTCTCCCCGGTAATTCCTTACAGGAAAAGGGCTGCGACTTACCTCTCACTGCTTCATCTTCCGATGGGCGTGTATGTGCACAGGTGCACACGCGTCTATAATAATTATTTGGCTATACATTTGAGTTTAGTCCCCCATTTTCAGATATTTCATAATTTACTTGGATCTGTCAGCAAAATATTGTACAAAGACCATGAAAGAATTATTCAAGTATGACTTAACCTCGTTATGTGTGGTAACAAGGATTTAATTGGACTTTATATGACAGAGACGCAAAATAACAGGGGCTTAAACCCTGGGGGCAAAGGAAAAGCCAGGGCTGTGATGATGGATCACTTCCAAAATTCCTCAGGAGCCTGGCTCCTCTCTGGTGCCATTCCTAGTGGGCTTCCCATGTCTTCACGGTCCAACATGTTTAACCACCACCCCAAAATTCCAGCCATGAAAGAAGGGAGGGGAAGAGAAAGGGAATGCAATACTCTTTCTCATGTGGACGTGCCCTGGAGGCTGCACACACATGACCTTGGCTGGAACTTAGTTACATGGTCAGATATAGATTCTGAGTCACCATGTGCCCAGCTAAATATAGTGTATGGAATTACATACTATAGAAGAAACAATGGTTATTGCTTTTGCATTAGTTCTGTCTTAATTGGCCTTTCTGGCCATCAAATATCCAAGCCTAATCATCTTCTCACGTGAAGACACATCCAACCCCTAACCCAGGCAGCCAATCCCATATTGTCATTGCATTCGCCTCCAAATGTGTGCTGTCTTCACCAGGTCCAGGCTTGGTCCCCTAGTGTAGCAAGTATACATTAAAAGATAAGTTTTCTGCCCATCCATCACATCCAATATACAGTGGTAAAGTAGGAACAGGAAACTTCAATGAAAAAACAATCTCCCAATGGAAGACACAAAGCAGCCACGGGTTCTTACTAGTTAGCAAATCCTTCTGAAGTCGCCCTGCCCAGGAAGTGGAGTCAACTCTCTGGTCACTTCATCTGGACACCCTGGGCAGAGCTCTCTGGAAGGAGATCCTCGTCCTTTGTCTTGCATGGCTTTGTCTGCTGGGGGTGCCTGTGTGGTCCCTTTGCCCTTGTGGTCCCTTAGCCTGTGTGATCCAGCTGGGGCAAGCACAGCCTCCAACAGGATGACAGTGGGTCACCAATCACATATGTACGCAGGCTCGCCTTGTGGTTTCCTTAACAGCACGCTTTCCTCAGAAAAACGTAGCAGTGACTGCCGTTTCAACCTTAAAGTTCAGCATTTTTATTTCCTCACTTCTGTGCTCTGTCAGAATTCAAGTAAATGGTGACTGCCTTGAGGGTGTCTCAAGGAAATATGGAAATGGCCTTGTTCTGGCCTCTCGTTGTCTGACAGGAAACTCCTTATTTGAGGAACGTGAGAACAGCTCTTGCCTTTGTAGCCTTCTCTAAGCTGCCTCTTGTCACTGTTTCAGTTTGGGGTAGGGTATGGATTTATCAGCCTTACCAAGTGCCAAGAGGACCCTTCGTCAACTCAATTGACTACAGGGGAGTTAGTCGCTTCCTCAAGAGAGGATGTGACTTAGCAGAGCGGAGGTCCTTCCGTTTTTGCTGAATGTCTAGCTGGCTCTAGTTGTAATATACCTCTCTTATGTGTCAAGTAGCAGCCAGAACACACCAACATTCTGAATTTTCTGATCATTTTCCTGAATGGTGGTGACGGCATGTGTTTTGCCTCCCAAGATACTGCAGAAAACAATATCACTGAATGTTTTGTCACTGCATAACAAGGATCACAAGCTTTCCAGCCTCCAAGATCTGTCTTTGCCACCCACTGTCAAAATGTTTCCTCTAAGACAATGACATCAATTTTAGTTTCTAACAAAGGCAACGTTGCAGTCCCAGGAATCAAATTCTTCTCTATAGATTCACCCAAATTTATGATGGCTTAGAAGTTGACTGGTTTCTCACTCAGAATCTAAACTTGTATCTCTGTTCCACAGGGTCACCAGGCATCCAGGATCTTTTTCCTGGTCGCCTTGCCATGCCTTGGTAACTCTCTGGTCTTCAAGGCTCAACATTTCTTAGGACTATGTCCACCAGTAAAGAGGCAGAACAAGGGATGCTATGTCCCTGGAGATTTCATACATCATTTCTCTTCAATCCTATTATTCAGAATTAAATCTTAAGAATAAACTCATTTTTCAGCATGGCTTAGTGCCCAGACAAAACTCAAGTGTTTTATTGCTGGAGAAGGAAGGGAAGTTGATATCGTGGAACCTCTGCCACATCATGGAATCTTTTTAATGTGAAGCATAAATATTTAGAAAACGACCTATAATTAGTTTATAGATGTAATTGCAGGACGACTATATATTTTTACCTCTGAATCTCTCTCCTCTAGAAAATTGGTGATATTGCCAACAAGGAAATTTTAGGAAATTCCTTATTTGAAATATTAGGGCAACCTCATCCTCCACTGTCATTTGATCTTCCCTCTGTTCCCAGACAGTGAGCATCCACCCTGAGTGATGCCAGAACAGGTTGTCCTTCTATCTGAAATGATATTAAATTGAGTGAATAAGTCTTTAGGTAACTGCTTGAAGTTCTTATTTCAGATACAACTGGTTTAAGTCTTTATTTTAACATGCCCATTATTTTCAATGGGCATAATTTCCATTGTTAGAATGTATGTGGTCTTTTTGTAAGAATATTGAGCTTATTTTCTGCTTTCTTTTGTGGCATTAGTCATCTCAAGTATGCTAATTTTGTCCTCAGTATCCTATATTTCTAGTGTCTGAATCTACTGTTTGTGTTTTCTGCTCACTTGTGCACATGGTAGATTGTTCTTTTGTGATTTTTAAGTTTAGATTGTGAGTGTGTGCTCAGTGGGACTTTATCTGTGAAAACCCTGAGTGTCCTGGATTAAAATATTTCCCTTGGAGAAGGTTTGGGGTTTCCCAGGAGTGATACCAGACTGAGGTTATGTTTTTGTTGTTAATTTCCTCCTTTGGGGATCCCATGTGTAGTAACGTCAAACTCAAAACCCTCATGAAAGAAAGCTCAGGGTTATAATTTTTAGGAGAAGAGTTTTTTCCCACCGTTGAGCCCAGGAGAAAATCACTTTATTTTCTCTTTGCTGGCTAGTGGACATTTCACATTCCCTTTCACTGAGGATATAGCCAATCAAGGGATTTGGGGGTGGAGGACAGGGAAACAATGTCCTCATACGCTCTTGCATGCCCCAAGGCCTTATTTCCCATGACCTTAAAATCTAAACCCCTTGGTTATTGGTCACCAGGATAGACATGCCCTACCTACCCTCTCCCACAGTTCACACAAAGCAACCAAGTGAATTTCTATTCTCTTTATTTTTAACCCTTGAGGGTTTCCTCACTTTGCTGTGAGCACAGCTATGCATTTTAAAGAAGTTTGGTGTATTTTTATCCAGCCCTTCCTGGTGTTCTGCACTTCAGAATACCTAGTGGGCCATGTTTCCATAAAAAGAAGTCAACTCCTTATTTTGTTCATGTAGCGGAAGTTACATGCTTCAACCTAATAAATTACAGCAGAAGCAACAGGCTAAAAGAAAATATTTGCAACATTTGTCACAAAGGCTTAGTGTGCTTGTACATCAGGGCACATGTGGCTATTTGAGCTGGATCCCAGATGCTCCTAGGTATAGACAGCTGTTCTACCTCCCTTCCCAGGCTACTCATCCCCTCTCTTAAGCCTGGCAAATTCTTGCACCCAAAGGACAGCCATCCACAGAGTTTACAGGAATGACACTACTGCTTTGCCACCCTAGAGAAGACCATTTCTCTGTTTATTCCCAAGAGTATTCCTGACCATTGATGGCAGCTGTATGGTTTCCCAATATGGTGTCTTGATGGTACACATGGCAAGTGGAAGGCAGACCAAGGTGGACAGAAGTCAAAGAGCAGGCGGTGATGGCAGCTCACTAGCTCGGCTTATTAGCATGTGGTTGGGGGGCTTCCCTGGTGGTCCAGTGGTTAAGACTCTGTGCTTCCACTGCAGGGGGCATGGGTTCAATCCCTGGTCGGGGAGCTAGGATTCTGCTGTCACGTGGTACGGCCACAAAAAAATATAAAATAAAAATAAAAATAATTAGCATGTGGTGGGATTCCTCTGGGGTCTCTCAGAAGTAATAGGGAGTGGATGCTTTTCGGTGAGCTGATTCCTGGCAATCAACCTGGGGGTGACTAAGTTTCCGCAATTGCTTGGCTCCCTAAAGCTAAGGTAACTTTATACTGCTAAGACGTTGACCACCTGGGTGATGCTGATTACACAGAGTGCTTAAGAAAAAGAAAATCTCATATAAAAGATGAATGAAGGATAATTCATAAAAGGACCAAGAAAATAGATATCAAACATACACATTAATTTTGCTAAAAAATTAATTGACAATGAGATATCATTTTCATCTACCAAATTGACAAAGGTTATCAAATATGTATTTTACCTTATTTTTCTGACGGGCATGTAAATTTATATAAATGCTATGAATAGAAATATTTAGCAAGAGCTTTTAAAATGAACACACCATTTTACTCCAAATTAATTTAAAGAAAGAGTAAGAGGTTTACAACAGTTGGGGACAGAGGTTCTCACAGTGGCACTGTTATACACAGTAAAAAGATGGAAGCAACATAAATATCTCACAAGAGAATTATAAATACATGTTTTGCCATCCATTACATAGCTAGTATGGAAACATTTGAATCTCACTTTCTTCTCAAAGCCTATTTCAACTCATGGGAAACTGCTTATGACATTCTTATGAAAATTATTTACAACATAATTATGTTATGACATAGGTGAAATACACTGGTTGTAAAAATACACAGTATGTAAAAGTATGTAAAATATATAATCCTAATTTTGTATTTATACAAGTATTCATGACAAAACAACTAGAAGTATGTATACAGATGAGTGATTATCACCTTCTCCATCATGAATTTCTCCATTTTCTCAATTTTTCACAATGAACATGGGTTATCTTTATGGTCAATGAAAAGGACAACAAAAGCCATTATTGTGATTATATTGTCGCTATCAGTTGGATTTCCATGGCTCTAGAGTTTTTACTCCCATTTTCCCTGATACACATGTCTGGAGAGATGCTCACAGAGAGGATGGCTCTGTGTTCCCATGACCAGAACTGGTCCCTCCTGGTCACTGTCCACTGCGAGGACGATCCATGGGGACCACATTGGCTCTGGGCTTGGAGGGGTCCCACTCACGGTCAGGATGTTCCCTGAGTTGTTTGTCGTTATTGAAGACTCGTATTTTGCGTTCCTTTTCGGTTTTTTTTTTTTTCTTTTTCCTTTGTTCGGAATCATCTCTTTCTGAGTTGTTCTGCTAGTTAGCAATTTCATCACTCTTCATACTGAGGTGCCCGTACATATTAGGTTCAACCAGATGAAAGTGCTAATATTTAACAATATTTTTTACTTCTGTAGAAAAACTTTCAACTGGTTTAACTTACTTCAATTGCATCTGTTCCTCATTTAGTGGAAACATCTTTCTCCTGATTGATTAGACATTCTAGTTAGCTGGTTGCCCCACGTAGGCAATGATGCTGGGTAGAGCTGTATGGGCTCTGAGCAGTGTTCTCACATAAACACAAATTGGTTGATTTTTACTTAGTATTTTTAGGATAACACTTTCCCACCCATCAATTTACAGGTTCAGGTTGGAGTATTGACATTGAAATGGGATATATATATATATATATATACAGTTTCCACCTGCCTTCAATTTAGAAGAATAAGCCAGGAAAAAAAATTTTACATTTTATAAATTGATTAGATTTGTGGGGTATTTCAAAATAAATTTTAATTCAAATGTTAAAAGCTACAGATGACTGGAAATAATGTAAAAACAGAAAATCCAATTTTAAAATACATAGTTCATGTCAGAGTAGAAGAAATATGCATCTCAAATTATTCCTGAAGTTTTCAAAGAAGAAGAATAAAATAAAATGTGATCTAGAAACAAAAGCAGAAAGATGTTAGCAGTTCTTGGGCAATGATTAGCAAACGGTCAAGCAATTACATTTTAAAATAATCTATATTATCTTTCTAATATTATTTTGCTTTTAATCTTGGTTTAAGAAATGAGGTTGTCTTGGTGCAAAGTGATGATACAAAGTATTCTTCGGGCAGGCAGTTGGGGTGTACAAGTCTGAAATTGGAGAGCGAGGTTTGGGAGTCTTCAATTGAGATATGATTGGACACGCTAAGAACAGGGATACAGGGATGGAGAAGCTCAAAGTGCAAGGAGTGAGCCCCAGAGCTCAGAATTCGGGATTCGGGGGTGAGAGCAGGTGGAACCAGCAATGAATTCAGGAGTGCCCAATGAGATAGGAGGAAATCAAGGGTGGCTTAGTGACCTGGAAGCCAGGAGAAGGAAGCAGGTCCAGGGAAGGGGTGGAAATCAAATCCACTGATGCTGCTGAGAGGTCAGCTAAACAGAGAAACACCCACTGGATTTAATCACATGAATCGATGAGAGCAGTTATTGGGAGTAGAGGGGCGGAAGTCTGAGAGCTGGTGAGAGAAGAAATGGAGGAGTGTGGACCATTTTTCAAAGGTTTCTTGCAACTATCTCCTAACATTTAAAGATAGAATGAACAGTAAAAAGAGGCCCACTTTACTAAATATTTAAAAATGTAAATGCAATTAATTAGCTGTTACAGAAAAGATGCTCAATCCTCATACTGGGAAAAAAAAAAAGATACTTTTAACGCAAGATGTTGCCATTAGAAAAAAACAAGTAAATCATACCTAGGATCTCGCTGGAGATTTTCTTACCACTGCATGTGGATCCACAATTTCTCAAAAGTTATCATTATAATTATCTCAAAAGTTTAAAAGAGCTATTTTTGAAACCTGGAAGGCCAGGTTTGAATATGATATTAGAACTCCGTCAACCTCTGTTTCAGATCTGAGAGAAAGGACTACCTGTATCATTTTCAGGACAAAGTGCAAATGAAAACTGGGGAGGGGCGGCTCATGTTCAAGAATGATCAAGAATTTCAAGATGTGGCCATTAGATGTGGTTTCAAGCGTTAAACCAAATGTGAAGCCGATCTGAGCAAGGCTGTGTGACTGCCCAGGATGTACAGCCCCTTCTAGCAGGGGTTTGGGCTAGACCTCCTGGGGCAGCACCGCTTCCTTGACATCTGGGGCAGAAGGGGAGGGAACGGCAGTGGTGTTCCCTTGGAAGCTCTCAGCAGCCATACATCAAAATGGGGTCAAACTTTTTCTCCTCCTCCAAGCATTTGTCCACATGTCGGTTTCCCAGTGATGCCTACCTGATGGTTCCATTTAAAATGTCACCACCCCCCAATACACCTAGTTACTCTGTGGAGCTCCATCCTCGTCCCCCATCCCCAGGGCACCTATCACTTTATAACAAACTCTACATTCTATTTTTATTAGGAAAAGAATACTTTCACTAGAAAATAAGCTCCATAAGGACAGGGATTTTTACCTGTTTTGTCCTGAAAACAGTGCCAAGCTGATATTAAGTGCTCAATCATATATGTTTCTGAATGAGTGGATGGATGGATAAATATAAGGTCTAATAAATCAGCCTTGATGTGAGGGCTCCCTGCAAAAGCCTCCGACCCAGGACATCTCATCTCGCGAGTCTTAAATTACACCAGTGCAGCCCAACCCCTCGCTCTTCCTATGGTCCTCTCTAAAATGCAAACATTGCAAGGGTCGAACATTATTTAAAACTAAGATTGTGTCAACATTTTATTGCTTTTGACTCCAGAAGAAGGTAGAAAGACTCACAAAGCAAGAGAGTGGAAATATCACCTTTAAAGTTTAAAACTGAAAACACCAGAAGTTAGAGAGTGGCTGGGCAGAAGAATAGGTAACACTTTAAAAGTTGATTTCACAAAAGCAGTCATCAGACACCACTGTGTGATTTTAACTCGAGATGCTCAAGTAGCTCTTGCTCTGATTGTTAAAAAAGGAGAATGATTGGCTTTAAGAGGATTTACTCCTCCAGGGAACCTGAGATTCCCAGATTGTCTGGAGGAACCAGAGTGCTTGTGATGGGGGAGGGTGGTGGGAAAGGGGAGAGCTGTTAAAGGGAGAACATCCAGGGGTCCAGAAAGGAGGGGATAGGAGAGGCATCACGAGCAGATTTCATCCTTTCCCCAGAGCCCCTCAGTGCCAGGCCTGATCACCTGAGTCTAATTGAGAAGCATGGACTTTAGATCTCATTTCAGGTTAAACGATGAAATCAGTCTCATGTCAATTCATCTTTCTTCTACTGTCCACATTTATTGAGCTTCAGAAATAGGGGAAAAGCCAAGTGAAGAGCTCCTTCCAGGCTACCCACATTTTACTGTATCTCTGCCTTTTATGATCCACCTGAGTAAGTTCTACCTACACTTCCATGGAACTGAACTCACTGTGTTTCTTTATTATTTAAGTTCTGAATCAAGATTAAGCCTATTTATGGGCCTTCTCGTGTCTGCTTATGGGGGCAAGATAAGAGAGTAAAATGAAGCTGCAAAAATGACAAGAGGAAATAAAGTAAGGTCATCTGATCCAACCCTACATTCACCAGTACCCCACATCAAAATCAATCTCTTTATTTGATGGTCCTGATTCTGGAATCCGGATTTGCCCCAGCTGTGAGGAGAGCCTGCAGTCTTTCATCCCCTGCCCTGGATTACTTTCTCTACTTCGTCAGCCTTCTCTGTGGATTAGGGAAATGGCTGTACCTCAATCTTCATACAAAATGGAAAGGAGGCACACCAAGGAATTATCATTTCTACCTTTGAGATAGAAATATATTAAAAAGAAAAGCAAAAATCCTTAATCACTGCCCAGAAATGACCATGAGTTTTCCCCTGGGACATGGAAGGTCACACTATTAGATAATGGTGTCATGCATAATATGTCAGTCTTTGGGCTTCTGTATCAGTGATAACATTAGCAAGAGAAGAAAATCTTCCACACACCCTATCCAGCCACAACTGGGGAAACACACCAAAGTCAAACTGAGGAGTTTTTTTAAATAGTTGGACCACTTGCTAAGGAACCCATTTATGTTTCAATAGCATTGAGGGGAGCAGTAGTAAAGTTCCAAGATAACAAATCAGTAACTCTTGTAAAGAATTCAAGAATCACAATACCCTACCCCAGGGTAAGGAGACTTGGCAAACTTTGCCCAGCTGACGTGATTGAGGTGTGCCTCCTATTCCTTAAAAAAGGAGTGATTATTGTGTGCTTTTCCTTCAAAGATAACTTTTTGGCCATTTGTTTGTTTTTGTTGTTTCTCTTGTTCTTGGGTCTCCAGATAAGACCCAATGGAGAGACTCTGTGAAATCCTGAACTTTGATTGAAAGGGCTCTGGGGAATATTGTCCTCTGCAAGAGGGTGATGTCTGCTGCGTGCAGAGGTGGGTAAAGGAATTTTTGTGACCGAGAGGCTGCACTGGGGTAACTTTTGCTACTGTTGTCAACTATTGGCTCCTTCTCTCCCACCTGCGGTGGCTGACAGGTGTGAGCTGACAGGATGTAGGCTACCTCTCAGCAGGAGCTCCAAGAGCCACGCAGTGTTTGCCCCACCTCTCTCATTCTGCTCCTTTAGCCACACCCATGGCATGTCCCCATCAGGGGCCATTCCTCCAGCTCTGGTGCTGGAAAGAAGATACCTGAAACTGACCCACAAAGGACATCAAGTGTGAGCGAGAAATAAACCAGAGATCTGGGGGTTGTCTCTACAGCAAACTCTGAAAACTGATGGATGGATTCTGGAATAACCGAACTCTTTGTTTAATTGATTATTCCCATAAGGAGAACAAAGCAATGCTCTGCCTATGAAGTGTCATGTAATATAGTCAAAGGTATTTGTCAATTAAAGTTTTAAAAATCTGAAAGATGAAGGGCTGACAGCATGTAAACAACACATCTGGATTATATACCAAAATTTGCACTCAAGTGAAGATGTTGCCTGCCCAACTATTGTTTGACTCTAATCATCACGTTATGAGAATTCTTAATGCTTTTGAATTTAGAAGTACCCAGTAATTAGAACTGGCTTGCACTCTGCTTAACTGTAATGTGTGCTATTTGTGATTTTCTCAGGGAGTAATCAAAACTGACTTCTTCAAAGATGAAGCAAAATTCAGAAGTTCTTTTAGCTGGATATCTGTGAATTTAGAATGGGATATCCACCCATAACTGATTCAAGTGTTATTTGATATCTCTCCTGTTTTTATTTTGCTTTCTTTATTTTTTTTGATGTGGACCATTTTTTTGTTAAAGCCTTTATTGAATTTGTTTCAATACTGCTTCTGTTTTATGTTTTGGTTTTTGGGGCACGAGGCATGTGGAATCTTAGCTCCCTGACCAGGGATCGAACACGCACCCCCTGCAGGCGAAGCCTTAACCACTGGACTCCAGGGAAGTCCCCTCTCCTGTTTTATATAAGTTAATGTTAAAGGAGAATTGACACACTGGTATTCTTTGCCCTATTCCTCTCTTTTTACCCCAGATAAAAATATGAAGACTCAACAGATTATTTTTTTTAAACAAAACCAACATTTAAACTCACATATTCAAAGTCATTTGTATAAATTGCCAGGAAAGCTGTTGCCCTCCTTTGATCAGTGGACTCTAAACAGAAGTTTGATAAAACCTGTCAGTCTGCTTGTTAGAGTATCGATAACCTTGGCCTTCAGGAAGGAGGCTGAATGAAGATGGATGGGTGGCGGGCTCTGACCAGGCAGCCTCTTCCACTGCCAATTGTGGATGCCGACACATTTCCCAGCGGCAGTCCTACCCAAGTGCAATTAACAGATGCCATGGCCGGAACAACTGTTCATCTCACTCTATGCCATCACTCTGACTTTGCTGCTAACTCTTAATCATTTTAATAAAATGACACCCTGCTATTTTTGTTTGTTTGATACACGCTGGAGTGACAATGTTTTCCAAAGAATTATTATTTATAATGTGATAAAATCCATAGGTTAGTTGTGAAAGGTTTTTGTTGTCTTTTTTTAATTGTGACATTGCATATAGTATGTTCCTTTTTTTCCTTTTATTTTAAATTAATTTTTGTTGGAGTATAGTTGCTTTACAACAAGTTTTAAGTATTTTTAATTGCAGGAAAATTAACACATATGAGTGTAGTCCGGACAGTAAAAGAGGCACCTTGGAGTCTCCCAGTCAATAGGAAAATATAACCACACGTATACCTTATGTTTCCTTAAATATAAACACTTTATATTTGCTTAAAGATAAAATATAAACCCACCACGCATTAATTTACTTAAGTTGTTTTTTATTTGTATACTTTTTTCAATCTATACCTCGGTTTTATTAGGGCAGTGCTATAATAAACCCAACATTTGAGTGTTTTAAGATAATGGGATTTTTTTTCCTTCTTGTTCATGTAATAGTACAAGGAGAAATTCCTGGTTAGTAGGCAGTTTTCCTCTAATGTGATTCAGAGACCCTAACACTTTCCATCTTGTGGCTCCACCATTCCTGGGTGCTGTGCTTGACCCCTGAAGTATTGTTTTCAACCAGCAGAAAGGCAAAAAGACAGTGGATAAGGCTCCTCTGCTTCTTAAATACCCCAGCAAAGACGTGATACCCATCACTTCTGCTCATATCTCACTGGAGAGAAATGGTTCATGGCCAGACCTGTATAGAAAGCTGAGCTGAAAAATGTCCTAAGTTGGGCAACCACCCACCATAATGTCTCTACATTATGGAAGAAGGAGCACAATTGGGGGTTTATAGCTACTTTTCCTGCCATAATCACCTGGTGGGGTAACATACTTTATGATTTTTTCCCCATATATTTAAAAACACTGACCTTCTTTTATGTCAGCAATATGTCAATACTATTTTGAAATTCAAGGGATAACGTCTACATACAGCACTGAATTATTCACAGTCCGACTCCATCTTTCTATAGAAACAATTTGCATTCTAGTTCTCAAAGCATTGTTGTATAAACACTTGCTAATTGAAGTTTATCTAGTACTACTGGGCCCATTTGGAGAGTTTCAGTCTACACTCACGATTTGAGGGTGGGGACAAACATGGTATCATGAAAATCACACATTCCTTCTTTCAGATACCATAAAAAATCTGATGACCTCAGAAAGTTATTCCCTAGGAAGGAATTCAGATAATTTTCAATTATCTCATTCATTCATTCATTCATTCATTCATTCAGACATATTCATTATTCTCCTACTAGGATCCAGGCACGAAGTCTCATTTTACATTCCGGTCAGTATAAAATATTTAATTTAATTACCTGTAATTTTTAATGTAAATTTGTTAAGGATTTTCCAAAGGGAAATAAATTGTGTTAACTGATTCTCCACCCCTCTCTCCAACATGTTGAACTTGTTGTTCATTTCCTCAAAATGCTCTGGTTTATGTGTCAGTCAGGGAGCTATTCTCCTGGCAGTGCCCTATTTATTAAAACATAGACGTTGAGCTGGCTTTCCTTGTTGGAAGCCATGACTCACAGCCCCAGAGAACTTACTCTCCACTTCCCTTCCCCAGCTCCTTTTTGTGCTTTCTGCTCACCCAGGGGACCCAGCGGTTCTGTAGCTTTTTAAGGGGTAAAAAGTCATTTTACTGAACAAAAGCATTCCTCTCACTGTTCCTTGATCTTCCAAGGTAGCTGTCTCAGAGATGCACACTTCGAGAAATGGGGAAATGAGTCTATACTAATGACTTGATAATAAGTCAGATTGGCTTCCAATTTTTTTTTCAACAAAATTAAAGGAGAACTTAATTGAATTGTCAGCTCATCAAATATCGAAAGTAATTTTTGATGATAGATTGTAATATGATTTCTGAAGTGTAGCTTGGAAGAGTTCAAAGAAATGAGCAACATAATAGAAATAGAATTGATACTGAATCTTCTTTCATTTTAGCAATAGGTAATATTCATCCAGAGACATATGAACTAAAAGAAAAAAAAGAACAAAAAAAAAAAAAGAAAAGAAAATGAAGGAAAAAAAATCACCCATTTCACTAATGATGCATTTGTTTTCAATAAAATGTTATGTTCTTTCTTATAATTACCAAAGTTTGTGAGACATTTTCATTTTTGTTCCATTATGCAATAGTAATTATTATAATGATAACTAAATCCAGAAGTAATTATTCAAAATGTAGACCAGGGTTTTTAAAATATCACATGATATTCTAGAAAATTAAATTTAAATACAGACCCATATTTATATTGCAGAGAAGTATAATGGAAATGCAAATTTAATGAGCAAAAGAAATGATGTAAAACTTCTCCTATAAAAGAAGAGTTTGTTCATGTAGTTTAAAGATAGCTGGTGGTGGATGTCAGATCACTTTGGGATTGAGATTCCACTGAATATATTTAAATATATTTAAAAGAGAAAATATTAGGGTTTTACTCTAAGTTTCCAATGTTGACAAGACATTTGAAATTATAACCTTGCAATTATTTAAATTTATGATAAGACATTTTGCTTTTTTTTTTTTTTTTTTTTGTGGTATGCGGGCCTCTCACTGTTGGGGCCTCTCCCGCTGTTGAGCACAGGCTTCAGACACGCAGGCTCAGCGGCCATGGCTCACGGGCCCAGCCGCTCCACGGCATGTGGGATCTTCCCAGACCGGGGCACGAACTCGTGTCCCCAGCATTGGCAGGTGGACTGTCAACCACTGCACCACCAGGGAAGCCCTATGATAAGACATTTTGGATATTAACCTAAACATGTGTGAAGGGAAACATTCACACATTCAACATTCTGTTAGGAAAAATATTTGAAGATGCCAGTCCCGGTGTTGGTGCATTTACACATCGGCATGCACCAGATTGGACTAAAAGCACACGGTGGAAGGATGCACAGATCTTCACCCAAAGCTCCTGGGGCTGGAGATGTATGTTTACAAAGGTTTTTGGTACCTGTGTCGTAGAGTACATAGCATTTTGTGGTGGGTTAAGAGTGGTCACCAATTCTTTTCTTTTTAATTAATTTTTATTGGAGTATAGTTGATTTGCAATGTTGTGTTAGTTTCTGCTGTACAGCAAAGTGAATCAGTTATACATATACATATATCCGCTCTTTTTTAGATTCTTTTCCCGTATAGGTCATTACAGAGTACTGAGTAGAGTTCCCTGTGCTATACAGTAGTAGGTCCTTATGAGTTATCTATTTTATATATAGTAGTGTGTGTATGTCAATCCCAATCTCCCAATTTATCCCTCCCCCACTTCACCAATTCTTTACCATGTCTCCCATTGAGAGGTAGAGTCCATTACCCTGGTCCTTGAATCTGGGCCGGTGTGTAACTCGTTCTGGCCACTAGAAGGCAGTGTAATTGACACCCTAAACATTGAGCCTGTGCCTTGAGAAAGCTGTAGCTTTTCTTCCATCTTCTTGGAGTTCACCCTCTCAAAATTCAGCTGCTGTTCTGAGGAAGCCCAAATGAGTCATAGAGAGAAGGTTGTGGAGGAGACCTGAGACATCTCAGTCCAAGGCCGGGCTCAGCCCTGGCTGCCAGCTGTGTGAGTGAGCCATCTCAGAAGTCACCGCCCAGGTGGACCTCTGATGACTTTAGCCCACAGCTGACACCAGCTGGAGCAGGAGAGCCACCCAGATGAGCCCATCAAACCACAGAACCATGAGAGATAAGAAACTGTGATTGCTGCTTGAAGCCATAAGTTTTGGGGTCCCTGTTTGCAAAGCACTAAGATAACTGGTATACACCAGTATAGAGACATCTAGAAATAGTCACGATGTGGGATAATAGCAATTATAAATAGCTTCACATCAGTTCATGTCAAGTTTTCACTAAAACGTTATTAGGTCATTTCTTGTAGCCACATGAGTTATGAATAAAATGGTTTTTGAAGCATTTTGAATTTTGGAATTGTGGACATGGGATTGGGATTATGGGTATGTATAACTCTCATTGTGAATTTAAATCTGACCCTTAGTTTAAAACCCAGATGAAATCCAAAAAACTGCAACTAATAACACCTATCACAGGTTCCCTATAACCTGATAGCCATCAGTGTATGTTCAGAGGTACATTTCCTCATAATTTTGTATATTTCCTTGTTGCCAAACTAGGTTGTATGCTCCCATGAGGCAAGGAAATATCCTTCTTCTTCCCTTTCTTTCTAGTAATTTCAAGAATCGGGTTTTACACCCAAGGTAGAAATTTGCCAGTCTCACTGTTCCAATGTCTCATTTTTATTATATGTCTACAATTATTCCCAGTTTGTAGATGAAGAAACTGAGGCCCAGAGAGGTTAAGTAAGCATCCCAAAGTCACAGAGCTAATAGATCGCAATGTCTAGACTTGAATCTGGGCAGGTGAGATTTGGAGCACTACAAATGCAGCCTGCATTTTGGAGAACCACCAACTGAGCTGGCAAACCCAACAGGCAGGCATTTCTCAAATGAGAGGAGGTTATATATGAACCTGTGCTTTTTTTCTTACAAAAACTTGATACAATTCACAGATCTCTATAAATCAGCCAAATATTGTATTAGTTACTCAAGGCAATGCAAAGATAATTGACTATTCATGGAAATCTGTAAATATACAGATACAAAAATGCATATTGCTCAATTAATTTTGTTGAATCATTGAATGAATAAACTATCAGTTCGATTTCCCTGGCTCATCTGTCAAGGGAGAGCCCCTTCACTATGAAAGTAAATCACAGATTCATCAAAGTAGATGCTCTTGTTAAAAGCAGCACGGTCCAAAGAGAGTACATAGTAAAAGAAATATAAGCTTTAGTAACAATCACAGTATTCCTGAATAATGAATAATGCTTATCAGATATAAGCTTGACTAAAGTATTTTTTTTCTTTACACTTAACTTTTGTCTTTCCTCCTTTCCAAGACATCACAGACCTTCTCAACATCCCTATTACTTCCAGTGCCAAGTCCATTTTATTCCAAGTTTCCTCTCTGTCCCTCTTAATTCTTTCTGCTCTCCTTGTTTTGCATCACCAAGATTCTTCAACCTGGGCTGGTAATTGACACTTCGTTCCCTCCTTCAAAACTGATTCAGAAACATCCCCTCCTGGTGAGAAGTTTTCCATTTTATAACTGCCTTCTACGGAAGCCAGGTTCTTTTTCTTCGGAACATTTATAAGCCAGCAGAACAACCAAACATTTAAAACAACGAGTGAGTAGATTCCCTAGAGAATCTAAATGAGTGTAACCAGTTTGCACTGCACTGAGATTATGACATAGCACGTTGGAAGAATGTACAATTTGGCAACATTGGCAGCAAATAATTGGCCTCCTTATTTTGGGAGCAAACACTTTTGGAGAGAGCCAGCATTCCACTTGCTAAATCACGTAAAACAAGGTGGAAGAGAAAAAGATTCAACTAAATCATCATTTGGGGATTTCAAGGAAAAAAGATAGTAATTTCTCCACATAAAAACTCTTAAACCACAATTATGATGAAGTTGAATGATTAGTGATAATCTTTCAGATTTAAAAATCAGACAACTTGATCACTGAATTGGAACAATCTCTTACTATTTAAATCAAAGTTATTAGAGGTTGAACTTTTAAGTTTATGGCTTATGTTAATAAAATTAATATAAACAAATAAGGTTAATATGTGTATTTGTAACATAACTTCATATATAAATGCACGTTTTGCCATTTAAACGGTTAACATCTAGAGCATTGTGTAATGCATATTTAGGTTCATGAAGAGATCATATATTTAGGTAGTATTGTTGATAAAGTATTTTTTGTCCCAAAAGACTGTTTCTGAAATAAGAGAAGCTTTCGTATTTCAAAACAAATATTTTCCTATTTGCTGCTTACTCTTATTGTACCAAAAACCCACGCGAAGGGCGACTTGCTTTTAGACTTCCTCATCTTAAATAAAGCAGAAACTAACACACCGTTGTAAAGCAATTATACTCCAATAAAGATGTTAAAAAAAAAAAAGTAAATTGTGGGACTTCCCTAGTGGTGCAGTGGTTAAGAATCCACCTGCCATGCAGAAGACACAGGTTCAAGCCCTGGTCCAGGAAAATCCCACATGCCGCGGAGCAACTAAGCCTGTGTGCCATAACTACTGAGCCTGTGCTCTAGAGCCCGTGAGCCACAACTACTGAGCTGGTGTGCTGCAACTACTGAAGCCCGCGCGCCTAGAGCCCGTGCCCCGCAACAAGGAGGAGCCCCCGCTCGACGCAACTAGAGAAAGCCCGCGTGCAGCAACAAAGACCGAATGCAGCCAAAAAAAAAAAAAGTAAATTGTGTTGACAATGAAAATCATCCTGTGCCTTGCTGCAGATCTGAATTTTCAGCGTGGTGGAGGGTGACGTGTCTGTGCCCAATGGTGTGCATTGCACCTGGAGAGGTTAATAACAACTGTCCACACCTGGACAGTCTCCTCCTCCTCTGTCCAAGGTCAGGTCACAGCTGGGGCCTCAACTCAGAAGATGAAGCACATGTGTGAGACACAGTCTCCCTGACAAAGTTATTCCAAAAATTCAGGTCCTTTTGTAACTTGTTATCTGATCCAAGAGAGCTGTCTGCATTTCTCCAAAGCCGTCAGCTCCTAAAGGCCGGTTAACATAACTAGTTAACCAGCACGGGGCCTCCCCCAGCACTGTTCTGGGCATGTAGGCTGGGTGCACAGCACTGATGAGGCAGACAAGGGCATCAGGCCTGTGTTCACAGAATGTCACCCACTTGCCTTAGGTGCCCGTTCTGTGGTTATTCTAAACCTCAGGTCGGTAATGATCATAAATTAATTGTACCAAGGTGCCTTCATCAGGGTGCTTCACAGACTGGAGATTGCACCCGGATGAAGTAGCTGACCATCCCCACACTTCCTGGACAGCCAGCTTATTAGGAATATACCCTTGTCACCAAAGGCTGTTTGCTCTCTGCAGAGAGGGCTGCAAACTCCTCTTACCCATGCCAGGGGTAAATGTCCCTGAGGGAGGCTGGTGGGAATGTCAGGCATAGTCCAGGGAAACTGGTCACTGTTTGTGATTTGGGTGGGAGGAGTGGGCGTAGAAAAGACCAGATGCGTTGTTTCCTTCTGGTGGCCCTAGAAGGTTAGATTTTGATAAAACAACCCAACAGTAATAGTGCCATTTTACATCATTTATATCTGTTGGGATTAGGTTCGGCTGTATGGGACAGAAAGCCCAAATTGGCAGTGGTTTACACAAGTGAGATATGTTATCTGTCTTGCCTGTAAAAGTAGTCCAGAGGCAACAGTGATGGCATGCATGAGCCTGCTCCCCTAAGTCTTCAGGACACAGGATTTGTCCAGCTGACACCGCTGCTATCCCCAGAATGTGCCCCAGGACCTCAGAGTCCCAACTGAATGCCAGAGCTCTAGCTATCACAGCCATGGTCCAGGAAGGAAGAAGGGGCCCTGTTCCTTTAGAGACACTTCCTGTGACTAGCACAAAACACTCTGACTTACATTTCCTTAACCAAAACACATGGCCACATTTAGCTCTGATGAATGTGGGTAAGCAGTCATTTGTCTTAGCAACAAAAAGATTAGAAAAAAAATTAAGAAAAGGGGAAGGTGGAACGGAGGAGCAACTGGGGTTTCTGTTGCATATAATTATAACCTCTTAGCATGCAAAGCACTTTCATTAGGCACTACTCTTGGAGAATAATTTTCTTTTTTAAAGCAGTCGTATCACACAACGCTAGAAAAAAAATAAGTGAAGAACGTTTGCCTATTCGTTATGATGACACGTAGAATTACATCCCGACTAGAAATTATTTGAAATCCTATAAAATGTATTAATTATATATTGAATCATCAAGTTTCTAAAGAACGTTGAATACTGTAAATATAACCATAGAATGAAAATAGGATTCTCATTTTGTTAAACCAGAGAAACAGCAAAAAATCTGTGAGAAAAAGTTATACTTACCCATCTGGAAGTTCTAAAGCTCAAATCACTAAAGCTTTCTATACAAGCATTTGGATTCAAGTCATAGAAGAATTAAACCTTATTTATTTACTTGGAGAGGGGCTTCTTACTACTATCTCCCCAGTGCCCTCCCAAAATATAAAATCGAAGTTTATGTTTTGAATTCTAAATCTGGTTGCTATGACAGTTACAATAATGACACTCAATTCCATTGGACCATACTGGTTTCATTTGTTTTTAAAGGAAAGGATATATTTTAGTCCCAGGGAGACAGGGATGATGGATAGAGTCTCAGACAAGAGGTCGGAAGATTCGTTTCTATTCTCAGCTCCCAGCATTGATTTGTGTGGCCACAGGCTAGTTACTTAAAGTCTTTGGTTTTATATCTACTTTCCACAAAGCTTGGCTACTTTTTACAGCTACTCCATAAAGCTACTCCATAAAGATGATAATATTAATTGGGGAATCTACTATGAAAACCTTTGAGGTCCTCACATTCTGAGTACTGCCCATCTTAATTTCCCTATGTAGGTAATTCCTCTACCTCACCCAAGAAAGTGTAGTCCATGTAGCCGATATATTTGGAATGCTCTTTTCTTGGCAAGCCTTTCTCTCTCCAGACACCTGCAGACTTAGCAGCTTCAAAGAATTTTTGGATTCAGATGTATTCAGATTTTTTAAAACTCATTTATGACCCATTTGCAGCCAAGGTATGGGGAAGCAGGTTTCTCTGGACACTTGTGTGTGGAATTAGACAAGACCAAGAGAGTTCAACCAAAGCTCTGGGAAGTTCAATGCCAAGTCTCAGATCTAGGTAGAGATGTGAATGAAGAACACCTGGGATTATCCATTTCTGGCACAAGATGGTCATTTTCACCTGCCACACAAATGTGCCCAAAGAGTTTTTTCTTTTACTTCTGAATGGTTTCCTGTCACATTGAAAAATACGGTGAGATCATCAATTGCTCTCTTACAGTAGAGTTTGGAGATAAAACTACTCATGTCAAAATAAACCGGTCTGCTAAGAATATTTTTGTTCACTAGAGACTTTGAGACTGCCTACATGTCCACAACTGGAAAACCAACCCTTAAAAATATTTTAAAAGGTCTGTCAAAAATAAGAATATGTGAAGGGCCAGTATGATAAGTACCGTGCACAGAATCGAATTGCTGCTTGTGAAAGAAGTCATAGAGTTTTTACAGAGTTAATAAAAATCTATGTCCTGAGGACCATTTTGATATTTGAGACCAACATTGGTCACACTTTATTTTTTTTAATTGGGGTATAGTTACTTTACAATGTTGTATTAGTTTCTGCTGTACAGCAAAGTGAATCAGCTATATGTATACATATATCTCTTTTTTGGATTTTCTTCCCATTTAGGTCACCACAGAGCACTGAGTAGAGTTCCTTGTGCTATACAGCAGGTTCTCATTAGTTAATCTATTTTATACATAGTATCAACAGTGTATATGTCTATTAATAGTGTTAATTAATAGTGTTAATAGTGTATAATTAATATGCACTAATAGTGTATATATATCTCCCAGTTCCTCCCATCCCCGCTTTCCCCCCTTGGTGTCCATGCATTTGTTCTCTATGTCTGTGTCTCTATTTCTGCCTTGCAAACAGGTTCATCTGTACCATTTTTGTAGATTCCACATGTATGTGTTAATATACGATATTTGTTTTTCTCTTTCTGACTTACTTCACTCTGTATGACAGTCTCTAGGTCCATCTATGTCTCTGCAAATGAACCAGTTTCTTTCATTTTTATGGCTGAGTAATATTCCATTGTATATATGTACCACATCTTCTTTCAAAATTGATATCACTTTAGCTCATCAACTTTAGAGTCAGACAGACCTAGAATAAATCTTATTTTGGTCATTTACTATTTGTGTGATCTTCAGCAAATGCTCTCTCTGAACGTCCATTACCTTATCTATAAAGTTAAAACAATGTCTACATTTCAGCACTATGAGGGTTAAAGAACTTTAGGGATGAGAATGCAACAAGGCTTTAACATCGTCAAGTATCAAAAAAGTTATTTCCTTTCTGTTTAGAAGTTGTCTCGGTGGAAGAAGGAGGCACATCCCAGGCAGGTGGGAGGATTTTATGCTCATGCCTGAATGACTTTGACTCCCTCCTTCCAATTTCTGTAAAACACATAAATAATAAAACAAAAACTGGAGTTCCATAATCAATGCAAAACCCCATCAAGACCAGATGGAGTCTCTGTGTCTCACTCTTTGTTTTCTCTTTCTACTTGTTTGGAGGAACATCTTTATCCTGTGGACATTTAAAGAAATGTCAAGGTGTGATTAACATATACACACTACTATATATAAAATAGGTAACAAACAAGGACCTATTGTATAGCACAAGGAACTCTACTTAGTATTTTGTAATAACCTATAATGGAAAAGAATCTGAAAAAGAATATATATATATTCACGTATATATATATAAAACTGAATCACTTTTTTTTTAAGATGTTGGGGGTAGGAGTTTATTAATTAATTAATTTATTTTTGCTGTGTTGGGTCTTCATTTCTGTGTGAGGGCTTTCTCTAGTTGTGGTGAGCAGGGGCCACTCTTCATTGCGGTGCACAGGCCTCTCACTGTTGTGGCCTCTCTTGTTGCGGAGCACAGGCTCCAGATGCACAGGCTCAGTGGTTGTGGCTCATGGGCCTAGCTGCTCCACGACATGTGGGATCTTCCCAGACCAGGGTGCAAACCCATGTCCCCTGCATTAGCAGGCAGATTCTCAACCACTGGGCCACCAGGGAAGCACCTGAATCACTTTTTTAAAATATTTATTTATTTATTTATTTTTCACTGCATTGGGTCTTTGCTGCTGCGCACAGGCTTTCTCTAGTTGCAGCAAACGGGGCTGCTCTTCGTTGTGGCACACAGGCTTCTCATTGCAGTGGCTTTTCTTGTTGAGGAGCACGGGCTCTAGGTGTGCGGACTTCAGTAGATGTGACATACGGGTTCAGCAGCTGTGGCTCATGGGCTCTAGAGTGCAGGCTCAATAGTTGTGACACATAGGCTTAGTTGCTCCATGGCATGTGGGATCTTCCAGGACCAGGGCTCAAACCCGTGTCCCCTGCATTAGCAGGTGTATTCTTAACCACTGCGCTACCAGGTAGTTTCCAAAACTGAACCATTTGGCTGTACATCAGAAACTAACACAACACTGTAAAACAAATATACTTCAATAAAGAAGAAAAAATAAAATAAAATCATCATAAAAAATAAATAAAGTGAAAAACATAAAGAAAATGTAAAAGCAACTGTAGCTGGTGCTAGGGACACAGGACTCTGTAAGAGAGGAGAAAAGATTCTGTGTGTGCTTTTGACTTAGTTCCTCCACCTTGATAAGAGCATAACCCATCCCTGCATTCATGGAGCTTCAGGATGGCATCTAGGACCCAGAAGTTTCCCTGGATGTTCATCTCCTTCTGTCCTTGCTCATCCACAGATATGAGCATAAGGTCTCAGAAACGTGGAAGTTGGGCTATCCTGGAGAAGGATATACATACATAGAGAATCCTAAATACATAGGATTTAGGATACATAGAGAATCCTAAAAATGCTACCAGAAAACTACTAGAGCTAATCAATGAGTTTGGTAAGGTAATAGGATACAAAAGTAATGCACAGAAATCTCTGGCATTCCTACACACTAATCATGAAAAATCTGAAAGAGAAATTAAGGAAACATTTCCATCTACCACTGCAAAAATAAAGAATAAAATATCTAGAAATAAACCTACCTAAGGAGACAAAAGACCCATATACAGAAAACTGTAAGACACTGATGAAAGAAATTAAAGATGATACAAACAGATGGAAAAATATACCATATTCTTGGATTGGAAGAATCAACATTGTGAAAATGATTATACTACCCAAAGCAATCTCCACATCCAATACAATCCCTATCAAACGACAAATGGCATTTTTCACAGAACTAGAACAAAAAAATTTACAATTTGTATGGAAACACAAAGACCCTGAATAGCCAAAGCGATCTTGAGAAGGAAAAATGTAGCTGGAGGAATTAGGCTCCCTGACTTCAGACTATACAGTAATCAAGACAGTATGGTACTGGCACAAAAACAGAAATACAGATCAATGGAGTAGGATAGAAAGCCCAGAGATAAACCCACACACATATGGTCACATTATCTTTGATAAAGGAGGCAAGAATATACAATGGAGAAAAGAGAGCCTCTTCAAAAAGTGGTGCTGGGAAAACTGCACAGCTACATGTAAAAGAATGAAATTAGAACACTCCCTAACACCATACACAAAAATAAACTCAAAATGGATTAAAGACCTAAATGTAAGCCCAGACACTATAAAACTCTTAGAGGAAAACAGGCAAAACACTCTATGACATAAATCACAGCAAGATCCTTTTAGACCCACTTCCTAGATAAATGGAAATAAAAACAAAAATAAACAAATTGGACCTAATGAAACTTAAAAGCATTTGACAGCAAAGGAAACCATAAACAAGATGAAAAGACAGCCCTCAGAATGGGAGAAAATATTTGCAAATGAAGCAACTGACAAAGGATTAATCTCCAAAATATACAAGCAGCTCATGCAGCTCAATAACAAAAAAACAAACAACCCAATCCAAAAATGGGCAGACGACCTAAATAGATTTTCTCCAAAGAATATATACAGATTGCCAACAAACACATGAAAGAATGCTCAACATCATTAATCATTAGAGAAATGCAAATTGAAACTACAATGAGATATCATCTCACACTGGTCAGAATGGCCATCATCAAAAAATCTAGAAACAATAAATGCTGGAGAGGGTGTGGAGAAAAGGGAACACTCTTGCACTGCTGGTGGGAACGTAAATTGGTACAGCCACTATGGAGAACAGTATGGAGGTTCCTTAAAAAACTAAAAATAGAACTACCATATGACTCAGCAATCCCACTACTGGGTATATACCCTGAGAAAACCATAATTCAAAAAAAGAGTCATGTACCGCAATGTTCATTGCAGCACTATTTACAATAGCCAGGACACGGAAGCAATCTAAGTGTCCATCGACAGATGAATGGATAAAAAAGATATTACTCGGCCATAAAAAGAAACGAAATTGAGTTATCTGTGGTGAGGTGGATGGACCTAGAGCCTGTCATACAAAGTGAAGTAATTCAGAAAGAAAAACAAATACCATATGCTAACACGTATATGTGTTATATGGAATCATATATATGGAATCATTAAAAATAAAATAAAATAAAAAATGGTTCTGAAGAACCTATGGGTAGGACAGGAATAAAGATGCATATGTAGAGAATGGACTGGAGGTCATGAGGTGGGGGAAGGGTAAGCTGGGATGAAGTTAGAGAGTGGCATGGACATATATACACTACCAAATGTAAAATAGATAGCTAGTGGGAAGCAGCCGCATAGCACAGGGAGATCAGCTCAGTGCTTTGTTTCCACCTAGAAGGGTGGGATATGAATGGTGGGAGGGAGATGTATGAAGGAGGAGGTATGGGGATATATGTATACGTATAGCTGATTCACTTTGTTATACAGCAGAAACTAACACACCATTGTAAAGCAATTATATTCCAATAAAGATGTTAAAAAAAAGAAAAGAATTCTGTACCACAATGTTCATTGCAGCACTATTTACAATAGCCAGGACATGGAAGCCTCCTAAGTGTCTATCGACAGATGAATGGTTAAGGAAGATGTGGTACATATATACAATGCAATGGAATATTACTCCATCATAAAAAGAAACGAAATCAAGTTATTTGCAGTGAGGTGGATGGACCTAGATTCCGTCATACAGAGTGAAGTAAGTCAGAAAGAGAAAAGCAAATATCATATGCTAACACATATATATGGAATCTAAAAAAAAAAAATAGTTTCTGAAGAACCCAGGGGCAGGACAGGAATAAAGATGCAGACGTAGAGAATGGAGTTGAGGACATGGGGAGGGGGAATGGTAAGCTGGGACAAAGTGAGACAGTGGCACTGACATATATACACTACCAAATGTGAAGTAGACAGCTAGTGGGAAGGAGCTGCGTAGCACAGGGAAATCAGCTCAGTGCCTTTTGACCACCTGGAGGGGTAGGATAGAGAGGGTGTGAGGGAGACCCAAGAGGAAGGGAATATGGGGATGTACGTATACATATAGCTGATTCACTTTGTTATACAGCAGAAACTAACACAACATTGTAAAGCAATTATACTCCAATAAAGATATTAAGAAAATAAAATTAAAAAGTATCATTGTTTTACATATTAAAAACAAAAAAACAGAAACAGACTTACAGACTTCAACAACAAACATATGGCTACCAAAGGGGATGGGTAGGGGGAGAGATACATTAGGAGTTTGGGATTGACATATACATACTACTATACATAAAATAGTTGATCAACAAGGACCTACTCTATAGCACAAGAAACTCTACTAAATATTCTGTAATAACCTGTATGGGAAAAGAATCTGAAATAGAATGGATACATATATATGTATAACTGAATCCCTTTGCTCTACCCCTGAAACTAACACAACCTCGCAAGTCAACTATACTCTAATATAAATTAAAAATTAAATTAAAAAAAGTTTCCACTTGTGATTGGTGAGGTATCAGACAAGATAGATTGGACAGTGCTGTAGAAACCACCTGAAACATCTCAGTGGTAGATGACATAGTTTATTTCTTGCTCACACTGTGTGCTGCCAGCTCTGCTCATCTTAATCTCTCAGAGACCCTGGCTTCCAGGGGCTTCCTGCTTTCATCATCTCAGATGAGGGAAAGGGAGCAAGGGGCTGGCTCATAAAACTTCCATCCAAACACACTCGTATTTCATTGGCAAAGACGAGTCACGTGGTCCCCTTCAAGGATGCTCTGTTCTCCACAGGGAGGGGCACTGAATAAGAGTGGGTGCTGATGCAGTCTCCCACATGGGGAACTTTGGGGGAACTGAGAACACGAGATGCTGACAGTCATCACTTAGTTTTCTTCCCTGGTGTAGTTTTGAAAGAGGAGCACTTTCTGTAATGAGGGGTTGGACACACCCTCAGTCAGCCAGGTGAGCGGAACCAACCCTGGTTCTCAATGGGTGAGTATAGTCACAGTGAGAAACATTCCATCCAGGCAGTGATATACGTATTAACTCTGCATAATTAGAGGGTCTCCTGGGTGACCAACAATAACTTAGTTCCATTTTGTTCAATTTGTCCAGTGGATTACCCTAAAGAATGCCTAAAGAAAAATGAGAGCATAATCAAAATGTGGGGGAATAATCTCTTGATGGAGATGTGAAAGGTTCTGTATCTCTTTGCTTACAGATAAGGAACAGGGGGACACAGTCCACAGACATTAAGTAGATGAGCTGGTAATACATAAATAGATTTCCTCACTCTTCCTAGAGAGGAGAAAAAAGAAATTATTTCATTAATAGCAGAGTCACCTTAGGTTAAACATTAGAAAGAGCTGACTCTGCATTTCATTGTCTAAGGAGGCTGTGAGGTGTTAAGATCCTGGTAAATATATTGATAGTATCATTGAATTAATCTCCAGATCCACTCCCCTCCCTCAAATCAAATTTGGAAACATTTACTAAGGCTTTGCCCCTTATACACTAAATCAACCTCTTCTTCACCAGAGCGGTCAGTTGAGCATATGCATGGTCTCTGCAGTTCTGTAAAGTTTAAAAGAAAACAAAATAAAAATGAATTTTATACTGCAGATATTAGGGGCTTGGAATAAGTTGTTAATTTTGGGGGGTGAATTATTTTGCCATAAAAGTAAGTTTCTGCATTTTCTAGAAGCCCTCATTCTGCCTGGGGATCTGATAGAGCTGCTTCTCAATACTCACATGCTCGGCTTGCAAAGGGAGAAAAATGATTGTAAATAGCTTCGCTTCTCCTCAGATGGAGTCCTTGAGGGCTTTGGAAGCTGAGGATCTAATGAAGGGAGACGCGCTGCTCCAAACTCCAGGCGCAGAGCTGTTTCTGATAAGATTAAAAGGATGTTTTTTCTTACCAGATACATTCCCTCTGAATGCTATATTTCCTAAACAGAGTGGATTATATGCCAAATGGTGCAATTTATCTCATAGGAGCCCGATGACTTGCTTCTTAGTTCCTGATACAGTGATTAGCTCTGGATTTTTTTTTTGGTCATATTTTGTCCCTTTTTTTTTTTTTAATATTCCCACATCGGAAGACAAACTCAGAAGCTATGGGAAGAAGAAATTAATGTCCATTATGAATCTGCTTTATTATCAAATCATACTAAATTATGAGCCTAATTTAAGCAAATTATTTCAAATTTGGTGAATTTATTTCATTCTTCCCATTGATTTAAAACCAAAAGTATTATTATATTGATGCCTAATTATTTCTTACAACTTGTTTTATAATACACTCAACCAACTAATTTTGTTTACTGTGATAAAATACAGATAACATAGAATTGACAATTTTATTTATTGATTGATATTTATTTTTATTGGAGTATAGTTGATTTGCAGTGTTGTGTTAGTTTCAGGTATACAGCAAAGTGAATCAGTTATATGTATACATATATCCACTCTTTTTTTAGATTCTTTTCCCATATAGGTCATTACAGAGTATTGAGTAGTTCCCTGTGCTATACAGCAGGTCCTTATTCCTTATCTTTTTTATATACAGTAGTGTGTATATGACAATCGCATAGAACTGACCATTTTAACCCTTTTTAAGTCTACAATTCAGTAGCATTGAGTTCATTCACAATGCTGTACCAACCATCACATCTATCCAGTTCCAGAATTTTACTAAAATTGATCATGTCTAATAATTCAAAGAAATCTCCCTTCCCACAGAAAATGAGTATCTGTTGCCAAAAGATTTTATCAAACAGTATTTTTTACCAAAATAATTTCTCGAGCGTAAGGACAGGAAATCATAAGGGATTTTCCTTTGGAAATCCCACTCTCCACTCAAGTTCCTCTGTGTGTTCCATCTAGGGTATCTCTGGGATGACACCATCCTCCCATGCAACCCCCACCCTGGCCCTACGCCAGCCCCAGAGGGATGACCACAGAGCGACCTGCCATGGACACAGTTAAATCTAGAGAAGCAATCAGTGTTAATGGACTGCGCAACGGCTCCTTGTGTAACAACTCACTTGCAGTCTCAACCACCACAAGTGTGTGTGGGGGTATACCAAGGCCGATGCCTTCAGAACCAACTGAGAAGCTTGACATTTTGATAAGAGCAGTTGCAAAAGTGAGAATTGAGTCTCACACCTTTATTTAACCTGAAGGTTCTCTTAATTCCCTGCATAGCAGTGCCAAGAACTCTGCTTTCTGAGACTCAACTGGACTAAGAAGACATGTGGATTTGATTTCAGAGGGAAAAAAGGGCCAAGACAATGAAATGAGCACCTTTCCAAATGTAACGTTTAGGTTCATGAAATAATTTCATCCTATTCCTCGGCCCCCTCTCCCCACCCTCCCCATGCAAACCCCTCATCAAATCCCAAATGCATCTGGCCGCTTTCAAATATGAAATAAGCCTTTTAATTCATACCAAAAATGCAGACTACAGCTTTAAACCCTTAATCATTCATGTGGAGGCAAAGGCTTAAGAAATCTGGGGTAAAATAATCTTTCTTTGAAATATAAACTCTAGAATTTTATAATGAAAACAAAACGTGTTTCCTAGTAAGGAAAGCACTGCATGTCTCACTTGAACCTGAGCCTCACTGATGTATCCCAGCACCTAGAACATGGTCTGGCAAGGAATAGGCACCCAAAAATATTTGCTGGACAAATAACCAGTGTTGTAGTGCCTCATGACAACATGGTATAACTTACTCCAGAGACAAGTATTGGGTCCAGGGGTGGTGGCAGGGCGAGCTGGATACCTCACAGTACAGTTTCCACTACCCTCCCTCTATCTCTTCTTATGCTCATTCATCGTGTTCCCTGACCATCCTCCCTCCCTGATGCCGGCTTCTCTATAATATTATACATTTAGACCCTGCTTTCCTCTCCTCCTTCCCAACACAGCCCTGTGCCTTGCTCTAGGCTGAATGTATATGTCCCTCCAGAATTCTTATGTTGAAACCTCATCCTCAATGTGAGGATATTTGGGGGTGGCATCTTTAGAAAGTGATTAGGTCATGAGGGTGGAGACCTCATGAAAAGGATTAGTGCCTTGATAAAAGAGGCCCCAGAGCTCCCTCTCCCCTTTCACCACAGGAGGACCCAGAGAGAAGTCCGCTGTACAGGAACCAGAACTCAGACTTCACCAGACACCAGCCGTGTTGTCATCTTGAGGCTGGATTTCCTAGCTTCCAGAACTCTGGTGTTAGAGTTTTTTGGCTGCACCGCACGGCATGCTGAATCTTAGTTCCCCGACCAGAGATCAAACCCATGACCCCTGCAGTGGAAGTGTGGATTCTTAACCACTGGGCCACCAGGGAAGTCCCTTGTTAGAGTATTTTTGTTGGAGCAGCCTCTGTGGCCTGAGACCTGCCTTTTCTCCTTCTACTTAATTCCCATTTCTCCCTCTGTGGGTTTTCTCTTCCCTCTTGCCCTCATTTTCCATTTTGCTTCCTCTCTCCTGTCCATCTTCTCCCTTTTTTAACAAATACATGAAACTAATTTGTATTTTAAATTGGTATTCTGATTTATTAAATATTAGGCTCCCAGTTCTTAATTTTTTCCTATGGAACATTAAAATTTTATAAGTGTCTGCACTGCAACAAAGAACAGTTATTTTTTATTTGTCTTCAGGAAACAAAAAATCAAAAACAAACAAAAAACGCTGTCTCCATGATGGTAAGTGCTGTAGTGTTCCAGAAAGTTGGCCGGTTCCGTATGATGGAAATAAATTATTCTATTTCCCACATCTCCTACTTTATGAAGAAAATAGAACACAGACTCAGGGGAAAAAATAATGCTTTTGGAGATAAAAGATAACGTTGCTGTTTTAATTGGGATGTCTTACCTTGTTAGGGGACTAGGTAGATGGCTTGTGAGGAATGCATACTATTATCCACAATCTCTGCTTTCCCATTTCCAGCTTCCAGTTAATGTTGGTACAACATACATTAAATTGAAGGGTATCCATGCATGCAGCAGAGTGCAATTCCTGAATTCCTGGGAGAAGAGAAGCCTATTTTTTAAGTTAACAAAAATAAACATGAGCCTTATTTCTAGTGTTTTCTATAGGACAATCAATACTTACTTCTCATCATATATCTTTCTCCTTAGTTTAAAGGAATAACTGACAAAAGTTAATCAGCAATGTCAGCACGACACATCACACTTTTTATGTCCTGATGTCATTAAAAAAAATTATATAAAACTGGAGGATTGGAAAAGAAAGCAAGATAGTTCATCCTTCCTAGTTTCAAACACCTGAGTTTTCAAGTTCTCCAGATAAGTTAAACAGATTCTTCCATAAAATGGAAGAAAGAAAAATCTTTTTCTGCTCACATCCTATCCATTTGTACTGTTTCTTTTTGCAAACTTGTAGAAGAAGCAATTGTTAGCTTGTCTTCCTAGTTGGCGGATTAACTTGCCTCCACTGTGTGTCTCTGCAGTTTTCCCATTCGTTCAGATTATACCTGCAAAGTCAAGAAATATGATTTGACAATTAGCCTACCTGTGATTTCCAGAGCCTTTGTTCACCTCCTGTTGATTCCTAAGCTCTCACCAGGAAAGGTAAGCTAGCATGTCAGTAGGCAAAGACTCTTCTAGGAAGGTTGAATAGCAAGAGAATAAAAAGGGAAGAAAATAGCATACTTTTCCATTTCTATAACCTTTGCTAAAATTTTTCTTCTGAGATTATAAATTCATTTCTTTCAAACAAGAAGCTTTGTTGAATAAAACTTAAATTCTTAAAATTGCCATTAAGTGCACCATTTTGTTCAAGATGAACCCATTAAACATTTTCTTTATTGTAATTAAGTCCAATACACAGCAATTGGAAACATTGTCCAAATACTAACAGCTTAGCTATCAGCTTTGTGTGAAGTGGGAAGCCAAAGAATAGATGTGTATTCACTAAGCCCCAAAGAGCTTGTTTTGTTTTGATGCTAAGAGAGCAAAGGCAGGTGCCTGAAACCCAGGACAATTGCTCTGTCTCCTTCGTATAAGCCTATTTAGCTCGGCTTTGTTCACATCTACAAATGCAATCATTTGGACCAGGGATGGAGGGGAGTCCTACAACCCCACCAATGACCTGTAGAGGAGAGCAGACAACCAGGGAAAGGCCAAGGGCAGCCTGTGTGGTGCACCCAGATGGGAATAAACCTGGTTAATGGGCTGTTATGTAAGGAAAGCTGGTCACCCAGCCTCCCAGCACTGGCTGTTAGAACCTAGACTGTTTTCAATTACATTGCATGCCATCTAGATGTTTATCTGCAATGCTATCTGTGACTCTTTAAGGCACAAAAGGATTGACTGATAAAGACTGTTCATATAGAATGAAAACTACTTACAGTTTACTGAATCATCAGTTTAAGTCTATCCAACAGACTGTAAATAATATGGAACTGCAGGATAACCCGATTGAGGACATTAATTTTTTTCCTGTGGTTATAAAAAGAAAACAAGCATATTTCCCTTTCTTTTCTCAAGTGGAAAAGAGCTCTTGGAGGGAAAGAGCTGGATCCTTGCAGAAGAGGTGTGGAAAGGGACAGGGAGAGGAGAGTGGACCAGCACACATGGCAGGACACACTGGGACTCGGGGATGGATATTGATGGGGAATTTGCTGGGGACACCTGGCCTCCACGGAGCACCTCATCTTGTAGCCACCTATTAACGTAGTTTGTAGTGGCTTGAAGACTTACCCCTAAGAGCTGTGCCCTTTGAGGCTGCATAGAAGGTCTAAGTCGCCAGATTTGTTGCAAGGGAGTGGAAGTTTGCCTACCTTTGGGTGGTCCAAGGAAAAGTCTGCAAACTGTGGTGTGTGGACCACATCCAGGCTGCAGTCTGTTTCCTTAAATAAGGTTTCGTTGGAGTGTAACCGTGTCCATTTGTTTACGTATTATCTATGGCAGCTTTCACACTACCAGAGCAGAGTTGAATAGTTGCGACAGAGACCACAAAGTCTAGAGTATTTACTACCTGGCTCTTTATAATAATAATGTGCTAATGCCTGAACCGTTAGCCTGGAATGTGGGTTTAGATGATGGGCATGTCAGCTGTTCTTGTCAGAGCCTGAAGTCAGGAGATCCTTTGTAAGTTGTCTGCATCACCTAAGTCCTCAAGGATACAGGTGAGATCCTAGGCCAGGAGAAGGATCGATACTGACTCATAAAACACCTTTCCTTATCATCCCAATTCAAGCCAGTTTAGTTCTAGGTTTAAATACGAGATGATATTCTATATTTCTAGGATGACATACATGTTAGAAATTAACGTGTTTCTTAGACTAAAGCACTGTGACACACATCCATACCCGTTACATACTTCATGAGTTTCCCATCGCTGCTGTAACAAATGACCACAGACTTAGTGACTTAAAACAATACAAATGGATTATCTCACAGTTTGAGCTCAGAAGCCCCAAATCAGCCTCACTGGGCTGAAATCAAGGTTTTGGCAGGGCTGTGCTCCTTCGGAGGCTCCAAGGGGAGAATCTGCCCCTTGCCTTCTAGAGGCCCCTGCAGTCCTTGCTTGTGGACACTTCTTCTATCTTCAAAGCCAGCAGGATAGCATCTTCTCTCCTCTCTGACCTCTGCTTCTCTGTCACCTCTTCTTTGACTCTGACCATCCCCCCCACCCCACTCCCCTTTTACAAGGATCCTATGATGACATTTGACCCACCAGGTAATCCAGGATTATCTCCCCAGTAAAATCCGCAACTGAATCACTCTGCAAAGTCCTTTTTGTCATGTGAAGTCACATATTCACAAGCACCAGAAATTAGGACGTGGTGTCTTTGGGGGTCATAGTCAGCTGAATGAGGCTATGATACTGCCCTCAACATGTAAGGAATTGCTGAACAGTTATGGAAGGTTACAGGAAATGGGTCTGTTCTGGTCCAGTACAGAGTCTCTACTTTTTATCCATCTGCAACTCTCGTTCAGGAAAGGGGTGAGTGGTAATGGCACAGGTGGTCCCTTGTGGTGTCACCACCCCCTGCTGGGTGAGAACAGCCCCGCCCAAGCGATAGAGTGAGCTCTTGGACTTGCTGGTTCTGCGACCTCGGAGGGGTTCCCTGACTCTTGCTTTGCTCCCTAGGATGGACTTCATTGTCTGTGTCACATCCTTCCTTGACCACATCCTAGGAGGACTTTGGGAAGGAAAGTAGATAGAGTTTTAGTGGAACAATTCTTGTGGTTGCAGGTTTACTGACCAGGAAACTGTCTCAGGCTCAAATACTCAGAGGCTATTAGTGACTGGACTCCAAACAGCTTTAGAAAGCATTTTCTTGAAAGAAGGAAGGAAGGAAGGAAAGAAAGAAAAAGAGAGAGAGAGAGAAAGGGGGAAAAGAAGGAAAGAAAGGAAAGGCTTCTAGTCTGCTATGGGCTGAATTGTGTTTCCTACAAAATCATGTGTTAAAATTCTAACTCCCAGGACCTCAGAATATGACTGCATTTGGAAATAGGGCTTTTACAAAGGTAATTAAAGTCAAATGAGTTCAGATGGGTGGACCCTAAATCAATATGATTGGTGTTCCTGAAAGAAGAAGAGGTTAGGACACAAGCAGACACAGAGAGAAAACCATATGAGGACACAGGGAAAAGATGGCCACCAGTAAGTCAAAGAGAGAGGCCTTAGGAGAAACAAGTCCTGCCAATACTTGACCTTGGACTTCTAGCCTCCAGAGCTGTGAGAAATAAATTTCTCTTGTTTAAGCCACCCAGTCTCCGGTTCTCTGCTGTGGGTTCTCTAAGAACCAATACAGGCTCAAGGAAGTGGAAGCTCTGGAAAGGCAGGGGGCATCGGTGAATCTTTAGCAGCCAATGTTCCCAGCAGCTGGGGACACTGGCCCAGGAAGGGCATCTGGGCCACCAAAACAGCATCTACATAGCAGGCAAGGTGCAATCATAGGAAAGAGTGCAGATGCTGGAGAGTGAAAAAGAATGAGAGCTTTTCACAGCTCTGAGCTGTGAAACACAAAACTGGGACACTATCAGGAATTTTTGAAGTTAGAGTTTGAAACCTCTTTGCAGGCAGAGTATCTTTGCCTTAAAACTAGCATCCAGCGGTGGGGGGGAACACCCAATGAAAAACAATGGCATCCAATTAAAAATATGGTAACCAAAGGTAAGGATGAAGAACATCTGAATCTGCGTTGCTTTGTCATAATGGGCTACAGTCTTCCCTCTGGGTTGACATCAGTTTCATTCTCCTCTTTGCCTAAAGTATGGCCTGGAAAAGCTGATGAATTCCTAAAGCAGGATAGAGAGATAGGTTATGTTTTCTTCCTCTCTACCTAGATGCTTCTCAGTGTAGAAGCTTTCCACTTACAAGATACACTACTTCCCTTTGTCCCTTAATCTTCTCAAACTTGGTTGCGGTCATCATCCTATTATTCACTCTATACTAGATGGATGGATTTTCCCTGGTTTCCTATTTTCCACCCTGGTGCGCCTGTCCCTTGCAGGAATAACAGAGCACTGTCCTTCTCTTCCTTTAAAAGTTCTGTCCTACAGAAATGCTTCTCTTCGATGCTCTGGTATAAACCATGGCATCGACCCCTACTCATGATTTCCCTGACCACAGATTCTTTGTGGCATAGATTCTTATTCCTCATTTCTCCTGTGATATTCCACCCTGTGTCAAGCACAGAATGAATAATGGAAACAACGTTAACCTTTATTTTCCATGCTTGGTAGAACTGCAGAGGCTTGTAGCAGATGGCGTCAAAAGGTGAAGGTACAATAAGACATTCAATTTCATAATCAAAGAGGTCACTTTAAACAAGATGGAACACCAGCTTATGGGCTAATATTGACACAGTTGTTTAATCCAACAGTGACTCAGGTTATGTTTTTTAAGCAGCCTACATGTTTTCTGTTGCATAGGACACCAGACAAAGAAATACAAATATTTGGGTTTTTTGTTACAATCAAAGCTGGGAAAGTTTAGGGTGTTTTCTTAGTAAAATGTCTTGGTGTGGCTGGGAAGAGGTCTGTGAGGCCATGAGCAATTTCTCTATAAGAAAACTCTATGACATTGCACTTTCTGCTGAATTTAGTTTTCAGATACTGAATGCATATAAACTGAATGGACATTAATAAAAAGGATTCAGTGAGGGGGAAGAAAAAAAACAACCAGTTGAAGTCTGGACCTTTCTTTGTTGCTGATCTGAGGACGGCTACATCCAGAAGTGAATTACTATGAAGAGTGTAGCTCAAGCAGCAGAAATAATTAGGAACTATTAGGAGCTATTTGAAGAATGTAGGTGGATAAGCTGATCCCAAGTAGGCAGGTGAAAAGATTTTGAGCCACTAACAATATTGTGCAAAGATGCTCAGAGCATGAATAAAGAGCTGCATGGCTGGTTGCCCTCACTGTGTTCGTGAGTGCGGTAAGGCCATGGGGACTGGGAGCTCAATGGAAGAGGCCGGTGTGGAGAAAAGAGTCTTTGTTATTCACGGGACTGGTATTGAAATCAGCTCCATGTGTGTTTGGTTGATAGTAGCTCAACAGGAGGTGGATTCCACAGGAAAGAAACCTGAAGAAGAACTATGAAGGAAGCAAGTCTACTCAACATACTTCAGTTCAGCTGGTGGTCTCCTTAACTAATGCCATGGCTCATCCCTTCAACCTCTGTTTACTGAAGGACTGTGATGTGCAGTCACTCGGTGGATACCAGGAGTGAATCAGGCAGTGTTCAGGCTGCTGTTACAAAACACCACAGACTGGGTGGCTTATAAACAAAAAAGACTATTTCTCACAGTTCTGGGTGCTGGGAGGTCCAAGATCAAGGCACCAGCAGGGTCATATTCTGATGAGAGTCCTCTTCCCGGTTCATAGCCAGCTCTTTCTTACTGTGTCCTCATATGGTAGATGGGGCTGGGGATCTCTTTAGACCTTCTTTTTCAAGGACACTAATCTCATTCATGAGGGTTTCACCCTCATGACCTAAGTACCTCCCAAAGGCCCTGCTTCCTACCATCATTTCTGAAGGTGAGGGTTTCAATATACAAGCTAGGCAGAGATGGAAACTTCAGACCATAGTCGTCTCTTCCCTCATGGAGCTAACCTTCCCGAGGAAGAACAGAGGATCCTGCTACAATGTAGGTGAGGGGCTGGAGAATGCGCGGGAAGGGAGTAAGGTTTTCTACTGTGTGTTATAGAAGGTCTCACTGAGTGGGAGGTCTTTGAGCACAAAGTGGAATGGAATGAAGAAGTGAGTCATGTGGAGACCCTGGGGCCGGGAGAGGTGGGAACATTCCAGGCAAAGAGACGATGTGCAGAGATCTTCAGGTGACAATGAGGTTGGCAAGCTCCAGGAGCAAGAGGTCGGTGGGGCTGAGCAGGGATCACGAGGGAGATGAGAGACTCAGACAGTGGCCAGGCGTGTGGGGTCCTATAAGGAACCAGGATTCCATCTTTCATGGGATGGGAAGCTGTCGGTTTTTCATGATTAGAAAGAACTAGAAAGAGATGAAGTCCAACTGGTGGTCTCACTGGCCATCACCATGGTACACTGGAGTAGTAATCAAGAACCTGAAATCCCAGAATAGGCTCTATCACGTATTAGCACGTTGGCTAAAGCAAATCACTTAAATCCATCTGGGACCTGATGTTGCACAAATCCAGATGCTGAACTCGAAGACTCCAAGTTACTTTTTGCTCTCAGTGAGCTGTATAATGTATAAGTGAAATACAGTGATATCAAAAACTTTAATATTGAATTTTATTGTGCTTTACACATGATTTTTATTCTATTGCAATAATAGAATAAAAATGTTACAGGACCCAAAGGGTCCCAATTAGGTCATTTAATTTATTTTTAGCTTTGTATATGAAAAATAATGAAAAGCACAATAAGTTAACATAACTCCATTGCATATATATGTATATTACACACACATCCTTCCACCCAGAAGGAGTGTTTCCATGTTGTAAGTGCCATCCTGATGTGATCAACACTCCCTGAAATTCTACCATGGAATTCCAGCCACTCTGTTTGTACCCTCCAGAGATGATCACTGTCTACATTAGTTTGGAACCTATCTCTGCTGGACACGTCATATTTTCTGGCTTCACAGCAAATTTGAACACCCTTGGTATGTCTGGGCACTTCTAGCCCTGTGAGTCCTACCTCCCTAAGGCAGATCCCAGAGGACTTGGGGTCCCAGCTCTTGGAAGCTGGACCCCACATGTTTCCAGCCTCCACCAAGCTGATCCTCACACACAGGCCCTGCTTTGGGAAAGAGCATCCTGAGAAAAGAGGCTCCAATGGAATCCACTTTTGGTGGAGGCATGTGGCTCCTGGGGGCAGCCGCGCTTTCCTACCTAGCCTCTGGAACAAAAGTGGTGTGGGATCTGGGGCAGCTGCAACTGTGGTCAAGCCTGGAAGCACTGTAGCATCCAGGCTTACTGACAGCAAAGGTCCCACTGTCACTGTCACGCCAGTCGTTGTACATGGTTTGGGACACAGTTCCTGTAAGTGGGGAGCTTATTTCTCAGATGTCTCAAGAATATCAAGGGCTCCTCAGTCTCTTCTTTTCTGCTGAATCTGCCATAATTAGTTATTGTTACTTGCAACTACTAACTTGGTCTGATCCTGGCTGCCCTAGCCTTGTGAAAACATCTCCCCAGAATCTATACACATATAAGCAACAATGTATTTTCATATTTAAGAATGGAAGTCTGCACTAGTTAGTTTAGACCCGTAATCTCTTATCAACAGCCATGATGTTCCGTGGTACTGTATCCTACACCATAATTTGCTTAACATGCTCCCTATCAATTTACACTTGAGAGATTTTCCTAAAACTGTTATATACAACATAGCAGTGAAAACTCTGACACATTTATGTTTGCCAACTTACAATATGGTGTTTGTATAGATTCCTAGCAGCAAGATTGCTGGATTATCATATATATATATATATTAAAAATTTAATATATGAATTATATTTTAAAAGGTTATACTAATTCATACTCCCACTACAGACGTATGAAGAAATCAATTTTTCCCACACATGCTCTAACACTTGATGTTATTAGCCTTTTAAGATGTTGCCATTTTGAAAGGCAAAACTGCATCTCGTTTTACAGTTAATTTACATTTTAAAAACTATTAGTGAGATTAAGTATATTTTCATATATTTATTGGCTCATTTGTATTTTTCATCTTTGTTTTGTCTATTTATATCCTTTGTCTATTTTCTATTTTTTTATTAATAGAGATCACATTATATTATATATTCTAAATATATAATATATAACATATATATTGTGTATATATTGTAAATATATAATATATATAACATATGTTATGTAGTGTGCAATTTGTATGCATTGTATTGAAAATAATTTCTCTAAACCCCTCCCACTTACCTTGTAATTTTATTTATGATATCTTCTACTACACGCATTACACAAAAGTTCTATTCCAGGCTTGCTGAAAATGGTTCAACTTTAAGGGATCTAGAAATATTATTAAATATATTAATAAAAGTTTGAGTAAATATTTATAGCATCATATCCTGAAGAAAACCTAATCAAGAAGAAAATTTGGTGGTTAAAAACTTTAAGTAAAATAGAATTTCTAATTAAATACTTCAAATAAAAACTTCTTAAAATGAATTTTTAAATAATACCAGATACTATTATAAAACCTTATATTAAATAGTAAAATCCTAAATGTATTCTTACCACACTTAGAAACAGGACTAATGTCAGGGATTTGCCTGCTAAAATTCAGTCTTTTCTAGAAGAATTTAGCTAATGCAATAAGCCAGAATCAAGTAAACTGTGTAAATTTTGGAAAAGAGGTGAAAGCAGTATCACTTTTTGCAGCTAATGTGATTTTATACCTAGAAGATTCAGGAGGCTTAACTAAAAGAAAACCTCTTAGAGCTAATTTTTTTTTTTTTTTTTTTGCGGTATGCGGGCCTCTCACTGTTGTGGCCTCTCCCGCTGCGGAGCACAGGCTCCGGACGCGCAGGCTCAGCAGCCACGGCTCACGGGCCCAGCGGCTCCCCAGCATGTGGGATCTTCCCGGACCGGAGCACGAACCCGTGTCCCCTGCATCGGCAGGCGGACTCTCAACCACTGCTCCACCAGGGAAGCCCAGAACTAATTTTTTAAAACACCACCATATGAAGATGTCACTATATAAAGTAAATATTTGAAAAAGCCAACAGTTTTATTCAATAACCATTTAGAAGTTGAAATGGTAAAAGATTCCATTCATGACAACTACTAAAACTACAAAATGACTAAAAATAAATTTATCAAGGAAGTCATAAGATTTTCTCAATATATTTTTTTGATTTGAAATATTTATTAAATGCTTAAAATATGGTAAGACTTTCATGAAAGGAGGCAAAACTTAAGGCACAAACATACACATATGTAATTTTTTCCTTTACTGCCAGATTTCCAGCCCCTTCTTGAGGAAGAATGGAATGAAAAGTGAAAAAAAGGAAAAGGAACGAATTATGGTTTCTCTTGGTAGGGGAGAGCAGATCCAAGAAGTAGCTCTGACGTACAGGTAAAAACCTGTCATATACATACTGTCATATTGTCAGAATAATTTTCTGGGTTTTGTCCTGTCATGTTGCTGTCTTTCTGGTATGTTCTTCTGAACCCCCATCCCCTCCAAAGCCTTCCTCCCTCTCCCTTAACTATAGCTTCAGTCAACTTCATCATTATAGCAAATATGCAGTTGCATGTACAGAAGTTTGAGTTATATTTTACAGATGACATAAAAGAAAGCTTCAGTAAATGAAGACATGTCATATCCCTGAATGGGAAGACTGAATATCATAAATGCATCTCCAATCAGTGTGTAAAGTTAATGCAACTCCAATCAGAATCCTAATGGTTGTTTAAGTATTCTGATCTTGCTTTTGAAATTAGACAAACTGATTATAAATTTCATATGAACAATAACCTTGATCATTTCTGAGAATGTTTTGGAAAAGAAATTATAAGGGACTTATTTTCCAGATACTTAAATGTATGTTAAGGCTACCCTAATCCAAACAATATAGTTTGGGAATACTGGCACAGGAATAGAAAAATTGATGAGCAAAACAGAACATAGAGTACAGAAACCAAACCAAAAATGCTTGAGTTTTTAATATATGATAAATGATACTAGAACAAATAGCTAACAATTTATAAAAGAAAAAATATATATATATATATGCATTTATACAAAATTTAAAAATGATTTAAAATGATAGATTGATTAAAGATCTAGAAAGGTACAACCCATTTAATGATATAATAAGATACAGGAGTTATGCTTCTTTTTTTTATAATCATTAAGAGGGGAAGGTACTTCTAAGCAAGACTGGGAATTCAGATACCATACAAAAACCAAAACAAAATAACCCCTTATCTCTTTGATTATATGTTAACTCCATCATTTTACAGATTTGGATATAAAGCCTACAGAGGAGAATAAGTAACTCATCTAAGATAACTCAATTCAGTGGAGATAGGGAATAAATGGCTACTCAGGTGATTAGAATATTTAACTGGAATAAATTATACACTTTTCTCTTTTCCAGTGGTTCTTAAACTTCAATGGGCATAAAAATTACCTGAAGTACTTGTTAAAACAGTTATCTGGGTCCCACTCCCAGTTTCTGATTTAATAGATCAGGTTAGGACCTGAGAATTTGAATTTCTAATTAGCTCACAAGTGATGTTCACACTGCTGGTTGGGGCCTCACTTGGAGTAATATTTCACTATAAAACTTCTTTATACAAACTTTAATAGTGCTACGATATACACTAGTTTGACTACCATCAATAAATACACATTTTAGGGGTGTACTCATGTTATAGGACAGTGAAAACTTGGGTCTAGGGGGATAAGTAAGGACCAAGAATCAGGGTCAAATTCCTTCAGGAACAGAGCTATCAGGTCAGGCTGAGGTTACATAAAAGGAGCATAATTAAGATACTTCATGTATCAAAAGAAAGTTAAATGGCATCAATGAAAAGGCAGGAAATTCTTTTCTCCAAATATTCTATTCTCCATGAAAGCAATGAGACAACTGGCAAAAGTTGTCAGAATCAAATTTTTCAGAACTCTGGAAATTAACCAAAGGCATGGAGTAATCTGAGGAACATTTATTAGAGAATAACTGGCTAAATCTCAGTAAGACCAGTGAGCTTCATGACATTTAACTTGCTCTAGTCCCATCCCCTGCTCTCCAGATCTATAATAACCTTGAAAAATGAAAGCCTGTATTTCCACTGCAACCTAGCAAACACTAGAGGTAACAGAATGGAGCTGGAGCTCTTGCAAAGCCCCAGTCCCAAATAACTGCCATTATTCGACCTGTCTCAGTGTTCCCTGGAAGATCTCACTTGCAGGGTTATCTGCATTTAACCTGACTTAGAGCTTGCCTAGTGCAAAAAGTCTTCTCCCCAAGGGGTGCTTGTTGAAAACAATTAATGTTGACATGTTTAACCTTGCAGCTGCCTGAGGTGGTGGATAACAGTTGGGAGAAACCCTAGACTAACCAAAAAGCTTAAGAGAAAAAACTGGGGAATGAGAAATTCATAGGGACTTAGCAAAGCTCTGACATATTTCTGGGAATCTAGAAAGACTGTGCACATGCCCTGAACTGTGTGCTTGCTCAGGAAAGCCCTAAGAAGGTCTTGCTCTCACCTTTGGCTGACCTTGAAGCTCTGTGCAAGCAGGAAAGGAAGGCAAAGGCAACATTATCAACTGCCTGACAGAGTTGAAGGAGCACCTCAAAACACATACAGAGACCCTTGGCAAAAACTGGGATACTTCTCTTTCCTTTCATGAGGTTCCCAATGTTTCTTCTATCAATAGATAATTACTTTATTTATGCAAGTCAGGTGACTCTTAGACCAAAAAAACATTTCATGATAAACAGATTATCATTAGGTGCATATCTTATGGATATTTTGTGAAATGTTATGCCTGTGTTGTAGAAGTTGAATAGTTTTGTCTTTATATATTGCTGTCCTCAGTGTACGCATGTTTTACTTAATTGAACGTTACTGTTTAATATTTTCTTCTTATCCAAGAGACCATGCCCTTTTGTATGACATGTTTTTTTTTGAAATTTTGAATTTTATTTACTTTTTATACAGTAGTTTATTAGTTATCTATTTTGTACATATTAGTGTATACATGTCAATCCTAATCCCACTGCCCCCCAGCCCCCCCTTAACCCCCTTGGTGTCCATACATTTGTTCTCTACAGCTGGGTCTCTATTTCTGCCCTGCAAACTGGTTCATCTATATATGGCATATTTTAATAAATGTTATCTGTCAACTTTATAAAAGTTTTGTTTTTCACTCTGGAAATATGATCACACGTCTTTGTTTTCATTCTGGCTTTTGCTTCCCGAGAATAAAAGTTATATTGTGGCCTTTTGATACGTAAATGCCAAATAGACAGCCTGAAAAAAAATAAACTGGGAGACATTGGTGTCCAGGCATTTAAGGAAATCTCTGTCCAATCACTAGCTGACTGCTAAGTTGAGCAGAGACTGCAGTGGCCACACATGAGGAAGATACAGACTTTGTAGAATTAGCTCAGAAAAGTCACCAGACAAACAACAACAATCCAGGATGGGGCAGGGAGAAATCTGATTTTCAGAGTTGCCACATTATATTATTTTAATAGTCTGATTTTCAACAAAAAATTATGGGACATGCAAAGAAACAAGAAAGCATGGTCCATACACAGCAGGTGGGCAGGGGGTAAGCAATCAATAGAAACTGTCTCTAAGGAAGATCAGACATTGGACTTATTGGACAAAAATGAAAGATTTATATGATCTGAAGAGGAACCAGAGTATGGACAAAGACTTTAAATAAGCTATTCAAATATGTTCAAAGTGTAAAGAAGTCTGTGTCTAAGGAACTAAAGGAAAAAAATGATGTCTTCTCAAATAGAGAATGTCTATAAAGAAAGAGAAATCATTAAAAATCACATAGAAATTCTGAAGTTGAAAAGTACAATAACTAATATGAAAAATTCACATCAAGGCTCTTGAACTTGAGTTCTGAGCAGGCAGAAGAAACACTAAGTGAACTTGAAGATAGTCAATTGAGATGATCTATTTTGAGAAACAGAAAGAAAAAAAAAGAAAGAAAAATGAACACAGTCTCAGTGACCTGTGGAACACAAGCAAAATTCTCAACATATGAATAATGGGAATCATAGAGGGAGTGGAGAGAAAGGAAGAGACAGAAAGGATATTTGAAGAAATAATGGCTGAAAATGTCCCAAGTTTGATGAAAAACAGTCTACTCATCCAATTAGCTCAAGGAATTCAAAGTAAGACAAACTCAAGCTATCTACATATATACATCATCATCAAACTGTCAAAAGCCAAAGACTGAGGGAGAATCTTGAAAGCAGCAAGAGAGAAGTGACTGACTTTGTACAAATGGTCCTGTTTTAGATTGATGGCTGATTACTCATTAGAAACCATGGAGATCAGAAATAGGTGGCATGACATATTCAAAGCATGGGAAAAAACCCTGTCAGCCATGAATTCTATATCTGGCAAAGCTATCCTTCAGAAATGAAGGAGAAATGAACATAGTTTCATATTTCAAAAACTGAGATAATGTGTCTCTAACAGAACTACCCTACCAGAACTACTAATGTGAGTCTTTCAGGTTGATGTAAAGGGACATCAGACAGCAACTTGAATCCACACAAAAAAATCAAGAGCACCAATAAAGGTGAGAACATAGGTCAATATAAAAGACAGTATAAATGATTGTTTTATTTGTAACTTTTTCCCTCCTATCAAATGTAAAGGACAACAGCATAAGGAAATAACTATAGATCTGTGTTGATGGGCATACAGTTTACAAAGATGTAATTTGTGACAATAATACCACACAGGGGCGGGAGGGGATGGAGCCATACAAGAGCAAAGTCATTGCATAACACTGAAATTAAATTGATATAATCTGAACTAGATTGTTATATGATAAGACATTACTTATCATCCCCAGGGCAACCACTATGAAAATAACTCAAAAATATATAGTAAAATAAATGAAAATAGAATTATAATGGTACACTAGAATACATGTATCTAACATAAAAAACAGCAGTAATAGAGAAATAGAGGAACAAAAAATGACATAAAACATATAGAAAACAAACAGTTAAACATCAGATGTAAAAGCAAGGTGAGCATTCTTGTCTAGGGTACAAGGAGTGGGAGGGGATTAATAACCAATACTAGGACTCGGCAGGAATGAAGAAGGACCAGGACAAGAACACATGTAGAAGCACACCTGGAAGCATAACCCTGGCAGTAAATCCTGTCCCCTTACCCTGGAAGGCAGTTCCATCTGTCCCTCCTGCAGGCTTTTGAACCATTCCTACCTACTCCAAAGTTGGCTTCTGCTCAGCAGTGAGGTTGCCACGAAGAGAACGAAGCTTACACAAGCTGTGCTCTCTTCCAGGGATGCAGGGAGGTTTCAGCAGTTCCAGCTGCTGGCCAGAGGCATGGAGCCCTGCCCCATCCTAGGGTCACCTTTACGCCCTCCTTTGGGGACCAGAAAACTGCCAGTGCCATGTTCCATCCTGTGGTCCCAGCACCAGCCTGTCTCTTGTGGATTCATGGAGCATCTTTGAACTCAAGGAGAAGGATCTGAAGGTGCTGCTCTGTCCTCTGCTTGGAGAGGACTACCCCTGGTGGGAGAATGGACCTGCCACTGAGGCAGTGACTGGGGGAGGCCATATCCAGAGAGCCTGGGGGATGGAGGCTGTGGACCTCTGAGGACTTGACCTGATCCTGCACCCACCCCACCCGCCTGCCAGGGAAGACCCAAGGTCCCCGAGGGCTTCCCTTGACTCTGCATCCCTCCCTAGTCCCGCTGGGAGGACCCACTGAGCGAGAAACTGCACAGAAGGTCACCACTGTGACATTGCCATTTACGGAGGTGGTGCTGAAAGCAGCTTCTCCAAACTATCAACTATAAAAAACAAATTTCTGTCAACCTTGCTGGAGGAAAGATGGAATTAGCTTTCTGTTCTCTCTACAGAAAATGATATTGCTAAAGTATTGTCATAGGAGGAAGCAATAAAAATGTACAAGGAAAACTCAGAGAAGTGAGCATTGCAGATGTGTGGCAAAAAGTCGGTTACGGCTACTACTAATAACAATGTCATGTGATTTTTCTGGGTTTTACGATCTTTGGGATATTTGTCAGCTTTTTAGTATGTAAATTTTTGTGATTTTTCTCTCATGTCATTATCTAATTCTGTATAAGCTTCAACCCACACCTCACCTGGGCTGGGCCTGTCCCCACTGTGTCCAGATGGCCAGCAGGGGGCGCCAGGGCAGGCAGGGCCGCCAACTCAGCGGAATCTTCCCTTTATTGTATGAAGTCGGTCAGGGAAGTCTCATAATTTTTAAAACTTTTCCTTTACCTGTTTTACCTCCTTTGTCATCACTAATATAATTTCTTTGCATCTTCCTCTTTTTGATTTAATCTGCTTTCTCAGTAGTTTATTTTCTATTTTCTAAAAACAGCTTTTGCTTTTGTGATTTTGTTTCTCTATCTTCCAGTTCATTACTTTCTACTATTGTTCCCTCTCTTTCTTTTCACCAGTAAATATGGACCAGGAATTTTTGGGGGGAGGAATGGTGGATACAGCAAAGAACAAGCCAAAATCTCCCCATGATGGAGTTTTGTTGCAGGCAGGAGAGGCAATAAACAAACAATGAACAACTCATCAGGCGGTGATTGAGGAGATTTATGGAAAAATAAAGGTAAGTCAGGGGAAATGGAATGATGGGGAAGGTTCTGTTTTAGATTAAATGATCAGGAAAGGCTTCTTAACGGGGGTGACACTCTAGCAGACACCTGAATAAGTGAGGAAGAGAGTCTGACTGTGCCTTTTTCTGGACCAAGGGAAGCAAGTGCAAAGGCCCTGGGGTGGAAATGGACTTGGTGTGTTAACTAGAACAGCATTGAGACCACTGTGTCCCATGCAGACCAGGTAAGGTAAAGAGAGGGGGAAAAAATTCAGGGAGGTGCCAGGGCTCAGATTTCATGGGATCTTATAAGCAACAGGGAGAGTATGGTTTTAATTCTGAATTTGAAGGTGAGACAATGGAGGATTTTGAGCAGCAGAGCGATAAACCAGATTTACATATTTTAGAGCAGCCGCTGGTGCCCACAGGCCTCCTTTTGCTTTCAATTCTGCTTCTGGGAACTCATTCCTGGTGTGAAACCAGAAGCCTCAAGGAGCTGGATCCCGCGGGGAACGTCTGGGCAGGAGTTAACATGGGATGTGGGCCTGATACAAATGAGAGAAAGAGCTACAGGAGAGTCTGGAGGATTCAGACCAAAGCCCAGCTTTGAAGGTAAGGCAGAAAGTGGGAAGTCAGAAAGAGTCACCCCCTTTGAACAAGTTCCAAGAATCAGAATAGGTAGCGAAAAGGCTGCTCAAAAGTCACAGGGTCTCTTTTCATTTTTATTATTTTGCTTTTATTATTCGTTTATTACACAAATAATACATGTTGCCTGTCAAAATCTTAGGAACTACAGATGAGAGAAGAAGAAATGAAATCATTGATTGGCAAATCTACAGATAGCTACTGATTGATATTTTGATACATGTAGTTCCAATTTTTCTATATATTTATGTATAAGTATATGTAAGTATACTTATATATTTTACATAAATAAAATCATATGTAATACCTTAAATCTATTTTTTGCCTTTCGTGTTTTATAAACATCCTCATGTCCGTTAAGTGTAGGTCAACATAAATATTTTTAATAGATGCAGGATTATTGCATTATATGGTTCAACTTGGGTTTATTTAAACTCTCTCCTAGTCATTTAGGGTTTTCCACATTTTTGCCTTCATAGCTTCACGTCATGAAGCTTTCTAAATTTTTGTTTGGAGTACTTACTATTTCTTGATACTAAGTACTTACATGTGGAGTTGCCAGGTCAAAGTATTCAGACTTTCCAGTCTCAAGGTACAATGGTCAATGGTTCTCAAAAAACTCTATACTGATACCAAACCTGCCTGCATACCACGTCCTCCACCTGCAGAATCTCCAGCTCTGGCTACCGCATCCTTCTGCATCTTTGTTTACCTGCTAGCTGAACTATGGTTCTACCCAATCGCTGTTCCAGTTTGCATTTTGGGTACAAATTTCTCATGTACTTTCTAGCCTTTGTTGAATCACCTACATCCTATCTTTTGCCGGCTCTGTTGAGCACACTAAATCTTTTCTCGTTGCTTCTGAGAGTTCTTACCATATTAATATGAATTCTGTTATATAGGCTGTGATTGTTTCCCAATATTCTAATGATTATCTTTCAGATTATTTTTCTGTAGAGATATTTGAAATGATTCTGTCATCAGATCTGCAAATTTTTGACTTTTAAGTTTCTGCTCGGAAAGAACTCTCCCGCCCTCAATTCTATCAGGATGCGGTTTATCTTTCTGTTGGTATCTTTCTGTTGGTAAAGACATATTTACATGTTAACCAGGCTGTCTGTCTTGGTCCCCCTAGCATTCTGGTGAGAAAAAAAAAAGAAAATTAAAACAGAGTCATACTCAGAGAAAGACAAATATATGATACCACTTATATATGGACTCTAAAAAAAGGGTACAAATGAACTTATCTACAAAACAGAAGTAGAACTACGGAGGTAGAAAACAAATTTACAGTTACAAGGGGATAAGGCAGGGGGAGGGATAAATTGGGAGATTGGGATTGACATATACACACTACTATATATAATATCGATAGCTAATAAGGACCTACTGTATAGCACAGGGAACTCTACTCAATACTCTGTAATGACCTACATGGGAAAAGAATCTAAAAAAGAGTGCATATATGTATAACTGAATCACTTTGCTGTACACCTGAAACTAACACAACATTGTAAATCAACTATACTCCAATAAAAATTATAAAAAAGCAAAACAAAAGCAGGGTCACACTGTTACACTAGCTCTCCACACTTACACTCACAAACATTCCTCGTGACACTCGCCCTTCTTGCGCGGTCAGAGTCTCCAGAGAGCAATCAACCTGTCGCCATTTGCCGGGACGTCTGCATGGGCTCCCATCAGATAAGGCACAGTCCCTCCTCAGGGGGAAGTGCTGTCCCCAGCTCTGAGAGTGGCCACACATAGCTTCTCAGGAAGGAGGTGAAGGGCAATAGCACTGCTGGCTGGACAGCCTGCCTGATTGACTTGACCTCTCCCCCAACGCATCTAAAGAAGTGATGGATGACGGTGCTGGAGACACCCTTGAACTCTCTGCAGAGGCTTGTCTGCACCCCCAGTGACCCAGCAGGCAGACAGTGGATGCCGCGGAAGAGGAGCGTCTGACCTGGTCTTCCTCCACTGCAGTTGCCCCCATTTGCACTCTGTGCTCTAAAACCCACGCAGAGCATCAGATGGTGTTGTCTGAGCTTTAAGGACAGCATCCTCCTTAAGAGGAACTACAAGCAAAAGGATGAGGCTAGTACGTACCCATACCACTGAAATGTCCTTATTTGGGGGATATAACAGCTGTTTCTCAGAGGCCATAAACAGTGGTTTGAAACAGGAAACAAGGGAGACCATGTCGAGGGGAAAGCTTCTGGGAGAAAGACAAAAACAATTTGAATCTGGTTCAAATGGCACAGTTCTGAGTTTTATCTGGAAGGTGATATTCACAGAGACTCAGTGCTCTATTATTTAATTGTATGATTAGTACCATAGTCACAGATTACTTTTAAATTATACAAGCGTCCATCTACATATTTATTAGTCCATTTTCCCTTTGTACAGTAAAATAAATGAGTTCTGCTAAGACAGTTGTTCCCACCCGGGGGTGATTTTGCCCCTGAGGGATATTTGGCAATATCTGGACACATTTCATGCTGTCACAACAGGGAGGGGAAGTCCCGCTCCTGGCATCTAATGGGCAGAGACCAGAGGTGCTGCCATGCATCACCTCCGTGCACAGGTCAGCCTGTCCCCCCGAATGATTACCCAGCACCAAATGCCTATAGTGTTGAAGTTGAGAAACTTGGTCTAGAGCAACGAGGAAAAGGGTCTCCTCCATGGTCCCTTTCAGGTTTTCTCTTAGTTTAATCCAAGAAGGAGAATGTTGACCTATACCTGGAGAAACCTGAGTGATGCAGGAAGAACATACATGAGGAAACAGGGCTCATTGCTAAACAGATGGAGAGGGTCTGGAAAATCAGCTTTGCTCAGGGGGCTAGGCCAGCTCCTTGCCCTGGGTCTTGTCACCCCCATAGTGTGACTTGAGGGTCCCTCATATTGTGAAAACCCACCAGCAGAGGCTCTGCGGAAACTTCCAGGCAGTCTGCTGGTCAGGGTACTGGGAATTTCCCGAGTGCTTGACTGCGGAAGCGCAGGTCTGCGGTGGCCCTGAGGCTCCATCCTCAACCCCTACTTTGTAGGAACCACGAGGCCCACAGGCGGCTCTCAAGGTCCCTCTCCACCTCCTTCTTAGCTCCTTCTCCTGCTCAAGGTGAACTCTGGCCAGCCCTGGACCCTCCATCCTGTCTGTCACTGTCCCAGCTACACATCTAGAGGGTCTCCCATCTCTCCCTGCCCAGCGCCCCTCCTGCTGCCCGTGGTCGCCTGTGACGACCCTGAGCCCACGTACCAGCCTCTCTCCTGAACCCCCCTGGCCACTCTCTTGTGCACGTGGCTTCTGCTTGCTGTCTCCTCCATCATCCACAGTCCTGTGTGCCACACCCGCTGCTGAGCATCCCACCCTCAGCACCCCCTCAGGGCCGGCGTTGCTATCCTGTCCCTCATGCACATGAGTTAGAAGAGCCGCTGGGAGTCATGGCTGTGCAGGCACTCCATCTCTGAAGTTCAGTCTCCTCATTTGTAGTGGGATCAATAACACCCTCCTCAGGTCTCAGTTTTTAAAATACTAAGATCAGGACAATTAGTGCACATCATCATCTTCATCATCATTGGTACTTCCATGTATTATTGATTCAATATTAATTTCTAAATAATAAAGAAGAAAACAGGGGGTAATCATTTAACACACGTGTGACCTTCTTTCTGGGTAAACCTCACTCCAGGTAAGACTTTGAAAGACTCAAACCCAGCCCAGGGTGTCCCTGTGCCCCAACACTGCAGGGCAGCCCTCCAAGCAAGGCCTGTGGAGTCAGACCACCTGAGCCTGGATCCTAATGGCCGAGGCATCCTGGGCAAGCAACATCCTCAGGGCCCCATCCTGAATCTGGAAAGTGAGGATGAAAGTGAAGCCACCTTGCACACCACCATGAGGATTTAACAAATAACTGATGACCATGTGAGGACAGACTGGCCGATGTGAAGCAAGAGGTAGTTGCCAACCCCAAGAGGGCTTCGTGGAGGATTGTCAATAACACCTCATGGTCTTCCACACACATCCTGCCTGAGAGCCTTTCCTGCCAGCCGGGCGCCACCCTGAGCCTTAGGCCTCTACCCTAGAAGAATTTAGTGACAGCACACAGTGACAGCCACCATGGGCCAGGCTCTGTGCTGTGGGTCATTAAGTGGTTAGGGAGAGTCCAGTGACTCAAACTTGTCCCCTTTGCCACACAGAGCCAGTGCAAGACGCCTCCCACACTCACTTTGAAACTCTCTGACTCGCTGAAAGAAGGTTTCTTGAAAAACGTTAAAAGCTGATCCAGTTTTGTGTCAGGCCGTAGGAAAGGCTTCTAAAATGAAGATAAAATGCAAACGTTACTCAGTAATTATTTTAAAAGAGATTTGCAAATTGAAATCTCTCACTCTCTCTGCACCTATGAGATTAGCAAATATTAAAAAAAAAAAAAGTCTTAACCAAACAGTGCTGCTCAGGACATAAAAATCCCAGCTGTCTTATGCATTACGAAGTGACAGTCCAGCAAATCTGTACAATCTTCTTATAAAGGAATTTGCTGGTGCACTTAATAGTCACCGACCTAGGAATCCTCTTTCCAATAACTTTTCCTAATGAAATTATGCAAAGAGTAGGAAAAATCATAAGAGCCATTAAACATTATTTAAAATAGTCAAAATGGAAGCACACTCAATGCCCCAAATAAAGAAGTAGATAAATAAAATATATTAACTCATCTTTGCAACAAATATATGTTGCCTCTATTTCTAGGCATGGTGCTACATATCAGCTCAACAGAATACTCTGTAGTCATTAAAATAATCAAAAAGAAAAAACATCATAAAAGAAATGAAATTTATAAAAATATACCTTTGCCATGATGATAATAAGGTAAAAATTGAATATTTTAATTCACAACATTTGAAAGGGAGCATGGACAGATCCAAATGGCTGATTTATTAGGAAGTGAATTCTGGATGATTTTCTTCTTCACTACTTGTTAGTCAGTTCTACGTTATTTGCAGTAAATAAAAAAATCTAATTGAAAATGTAAAAATCCCCACTTCCAGCCCAGTGAGAGGATGGCTGGACCTTTGGAGCCCACAGTCCCTTCAGGATGCTCCACACTTGAGAGGGAAAACACCAGGTCTCATTTGATCTTGGCCCCGAAGGCTCAGCCCCGAGAGCCCAAGGTGCCTTTCTCAGTTAGTCTTTGCCAGCTTGTCTGCCCTGTTCTGCTTTATTTTATTTTTGTTCTCTCCAGTATAATTTAAAGCCCCGAAGAGAACATGCTGGAGAGTTATTTCACACAAGGTCCGTTCATTCTTTTCTTGTAAAAACAGGGAGAACTGAGAGCTATTCATACTCTGGATCCCTCCAGGAATTCTTTAGAAGGAGTGGCGCTAAGCCTGTAACTGATAAGCACATTCCAGTAGATCTGGGTGGAAGGGATGAAGAAGCATCTGTGATTTGCAAGGGCAGAAGCCTGGAGGGTAACAAAGCAGGGAAAAAAAGAAAAGTACTACATTTTCAGCTGAAATTGCTCAGGTAAGCTAGCTGAACTAAACGCTGGTCACATTTATAACTGGACAAGGTCAACGATCCCCAAAGAGGCAACCCAGCTTGCTCCATTTGGGGTCTCATGTTGACAGATACTGGTTCCATCCAGGGAAGTGTTTTTTTGAAGGTTCTGGAAATGGGCCATTTGTAATCAGTTTATTCTCTCTGAATTATCTACCAGTGACTGAATCAACCTTTAAAATTCTCTGCTATAGCCAATCAAGTACAACTTCGACGCCCTGAGGGGTAAGAATTTCCATTCCCTGGCAATTTTCCCCAAGTGCCCTCTGCCTATTAAAAAAAAAAAAGGAAAAGAAAAATAAATAAAGAAAGAGAGACAGAGAGAAAGAAAGAAAGAAATAAAGAAAAAGAAAGGAAGAAAGAAAGAAAGAAAGGGAGATAAGGAGAAAGAGAGAGAGAAAGAAAGAAAGAAAGAAAGAAAGAAAGAAAGAAGGAAGGAAGGAAGGAAGGAAGGAAGGAAGGAAGGAAGGAAAGAAAGAAAGAAAGAGAAAGAGAGAAAGAGAAAGGAAGAAAGGAAGAAAGAAAGAAATTTACTTTTTAGGTTTATTTGTCTTTGACCCTTGAGATGAACTTTTTAAAGATGATGTCAGAGGACTTGATTTTTTTCTCTATTCTAAACAACCACTGCATATTCTTAGGTCAATGTCCTGTAAAGGCCTGTGTACTTAGAGGAGTAGGATCTCCTATTCGAATGGTAATTATCTATTTAGATTCTAAAAGCATCTAGGTTCGTAATATTCATCTATTCCCACAAGCTGATTCTAATGAGGAAGGCTGATTTAAGATTTAACAGTGAGTTAATTCATGATGGAGAATTACCTTTGACTTGTTTTGCCCATGAACCATACCACAGCACATTAGGAGTTTGGGATTAAGATATACACATTACTATATATAAAATAGATAATCAGCCTGGACCTACTGATAGCACAGGGACCTCTACTCAATATTCTGTAATAACCTATATGGGAAAAGAATCTGAAAAAGATGGATATACGTATATGTATAACTGAGTCACTTTGCTGTACATCTGAAACTAACGCAACATTGTAAATCAACTATACTCCAACATAAAATAAAAATTAAACTAAAAATAAAATAGTACACCCAGCCCTTGCCTGTTTTCTTTCCTGGTAGAATTTTTTTATTGTGGTAATACATACATAACAGAAAATTTACCACCTTAACTGTACAATTCAGTGGTATTAAGTATGTCACAGTGCTGTGTAACCATCACCACTATCTAAGAACTTCTTAATCATCCCAAATAGAAATTCTGTACCAATGAAGCAATAACTCCCTCCTCCCACCAATCCCTCATATCCTCTATTCTACTTTCTGTCTCTATGAGTTTGCCTTCTCTAGGTACCTCATATAAGTGGAACTGAAGCTGAGCAGGACCCTGTGGGGCTCCTGGGCATGGAAGCCTTTCTGTCCCCTGTTTCTTGACTCCAGTCTCCAAGATCTTCCCTGAGTTCCAAAGGGAAGATTTCAACAGCTGCTAATCCAGGAAAGGAGGGGATGAAAAGACAAGGGAAAGGTAGCCAAGAAACAACAGTGCAGCCTTGGGGCAGGGTCCTGGTTCCACCCCAAGGGATACACATGACAATGTCTTCAAGGGCTTTACGATGTCAGCATTCTTCATACCATAGAAAGACCACCTGAGGCTACATTAAAGGAGTCAGAGAAGCTCATCAAGAAGATTACCTGAGACCAGATTAGAGGAGTGCAGGCCCTGCACACACCCTAATCTTATCAGCAACTCCACCCTTGAACCTTTGCTGTAAAACTCCTCATCAGATCCTCCCAGCTTGGGACACATAGTTTTTCAGGTCAGGAACCCGCTGTGTCCCCCTTGGCCTAGCAAAGCAATAAGAGCTTTCTTTTCTACTTCACCCAAAGCTGTCTCCAAGCTTCAACACTGGTGCACAAAGACCAAGCTTTCAGCATCAGAACCATACAGGATTTGTCGTTTTGTGTCTGTGTTCTATCACTTACAATGTTTTCAAGGTTCATGTATGTTGTAGCGTGTATCAGAATCCCATTCCTTTTTGTGTCTGAATAATATCCCATTGTATGTCTATTCCACATTTTTGTTACCCATTCATGGACTCTTGGGTTGTTTCCACTTTTTGGCAACTGTGAACAATGCTGCTGTGAATATCAGTTTATAGGTGTTAGTTCAAGTCTCTGTTTTCAGTTCTCTTGGGCATATACCAGGGAGTGGAATTTCTGGGTCATATGGTGATTCTATGTTTAAGTTTTTGAGGAGCCATCAAGCTGTTCTTCACAGCAGCTTCCCCATTTTATATTTTACATATGGTAGAATTGTTTTTATTCCCAAATTGTTGGTGTGAGATTTCATCTCTCTCCCCTCTTTATGTTGGACTTGTCCACTTGCCCCTGGGAGTGGATATGGCAGAAGCTTTAGAACTGCCCTGTGACTCCCCAGCCTTTGTTCTTTTCCCTCTGCCTCAAGGACAGTGCATCCCAAACAGGGGCTGCTCCTTCGGGACTCAAAACAGCAACAGGGCTGCTGCAGACTCACAGTCATCATGCAGCGTATGTGAGAATGAACTCATAGCCATGAGGACTGAAACACTGGCCCCACTTGTTACTGCAGCAAAGCAGCCTGATACACCCTTCATTCCTCCTTTCACTCTTGTGCTTTTCTATGTTTTTATTTCCTTTATTTGCCAGATACCTCTACACATGCTGCTTCCTTTATCTGGAATTAGCTCTCCTCCAAACTCTGTGATTGTTTGTTTGATGATTATCAGGGTGAACCATAGGAAACTGTCATTTCAGCAGATCAAAAATGGCCCCATTTCAGCAGTTACATATGGTTTAACAACAAAAAACACCACTAGCAGCAGCCAGGCATGGATTCCATTGGTTCATTAGCATATCTCATTCAGCCTGTGATAATCCGTGTGCCCACTTCAAAGATGGGGAAACATGAGCTTCAGGCTCATCAAGTCACCCAATTCACGAGTGCTGGGTCTAGATTCCAAATCAGGCTTTAATATGACCCTCTATTGTTCAACAAGTTTCTTCCCAATGCCCCCCGCCCCATCCCAAAGTGCTGCTGGAGATTCCCTGTGACCATATCTATTTCAGCCCCTTTACTTGGGATTTGCCTTCATTACTGCTCACAATTACATACCTGGAACTTTATTAAGCATGTGGTACCTATCATTATCATCCCCATTTTATAGATCAAGGAACAGAGGCTCAGCTCATTACTGCGCTTACGGCATTGCACAGACGTTGCCTAAATGACCCAAATAAGCAGGGGCAGTTCTAGCAAGAACTGAGGAGACCAAGTTACTGGCTTTGGAAGACAGTGGTTTGTCTTATGTATGGATTAGTTTCTGATCTCTATAAAGTATGACACAAATCTACTCCCAATTTAAATTATTATGCTCAAGGCTTCCTCTCTCCTCCCATAGAACCTGTTCTCCACATCCATCATCAAGTAGTGCCATTAAGGACATCATGCCTCCATGATCAAAGGCACAAGTCCTTGACTCAAGAATTTCAAGTATGACAGCAGACACACAGTGGTGCATATGCTAGAGAATATTTGTCATGAGACCAAGTTTTTTGACTATAGCTGGTCAATGCTTTCTGGAAGCCAGTTCTCCAGGTTTCAAGTGAAGTAAAACGTATTAATCTGCAATCAAAAGCATAGCTCTTGCTCTCCAAATGAGTGAGTTTGTGGCCAGAGGGCCTCCCATATATTTAGTAATACAATATCCTAGCTAACTGTTAGCCACTTATTTTTTTTTCCCAATCCATTTCCACCTGCTTATCTTCAGAAGAATCTGAAGTTTCCCCAGTGGTTCTGGAATCTAGGTCATTCAGAGTGTGCTTACCATGTGCTGAGCCCAGTCTAGCTAAGGGGCCTTAGATACTCCTAAATTCAAATTCTACCTGGTTAACACAGGGTGCGTGCTTATGTTATATGACTTATACAAATCTATAGGAGGAGGAAATTTTAGTTATTAGAAACTAAAGATTTCACTTAAGAACATGCATTCCAACCTCAAAAATTGAAACAGTTACAAGGTGTGTTTTCGCTCAAGAATGTTGAGGTTGAAAGAAAATGAATCTTCAGTCATCATTTTAAAAACAGACATGTTTTCAGAGATTTAAGTAGATATTTTATTCAAAATTATGTTGTATTGCTGATCTTGTGGAGAAACATTTAAAACAGAAACAAATAGAGCACCAAAAAGAAAAAAAGGAAACCCACACTTCATTGATTTGAATGTTTTAAATTATAGGCTAAAATCACCAACCTGGCCCCCAACCAGAATGATTAAATAGATCCAGATGTCACAGATATGACGCCAAATGTTTAAATCACATCTCAAACGCAATCATTATTTCGTCCTGCAAAGGTATGGAGTGATGCATCGGATGGTCTAATGTATCAAGGAGAGAGAGAGAGGGGGAGATGCTAGCTTTAAATAGGAAGACAATGAAACAAAAGCCCATGAGCTATCTGAATTTATGTTGATTCCCCCCTCAAAATCTGGATGTTTTCAGCTCGTGGTGACTGATTTTCTCAGTCCCTACCCTTTTCCCAGCATAAAGTTTTCAGATGACAGTCTACAATGATTAGGTGGCAAAAATATAATTCTTTTAAAAAGAATATACCATTGACATTAAGTTTGTGTTAATACAATCTCTAATGTGATTCCAAACTCATACCCTAGCAAGACCCTCTTTAAAACAGGTGAGTCTCCCTGCCTCGTCATTTGAATTGTTCTCCAATATGAGCGCCATCTGTCTGCAACATCTGTTATCCCACTGATTGCCAAAGTTGATTTGCATGACCTGGCTGGTTTCTTTCTTTCTTGGATATTTCTGACTACCTATCCCTCCTCTCACCCAACGAGATATAGGTCTACATGCCCAAAAGTTGTGGAAATCAGATTTCTCAAGCCTAAAATTAGAATACTTATAGTTTGACAAGAATGACTGTACTTAAGCACATGGAGCATAATATTTAAACTGTCTGAAGTCTCTAGAATGGGTGGTCCCTAACCTAAAGAAGACAAGTAAACATTAAATGCTAATGTCTTCCTCCCATTTTTAGGTCCAGATTATTCTAACTTCAAGCCTTTACTACATTTGAATGAGAGACTGAGAATTTAAAAGGCATTCTTAATCTGTGAGAGTTTTTAAATTGTTGCCTTTATTTCCTGAGTCAAATTGTTGCAGCATTTATATTTTGAGAAATCTGTTGCTATAAGCACACAGATTTAACCTTCTTGGTTGGAGTCACAATCTTATGGTCACTGAAACCTCAGAGAATCCCTGGACTTTGGGCACTGAAGGGGTCAACATCAGAATGGAGAATGGGATGCAAAGTGGCAGCATTTGTCTCCTGGTTTGGGGGTGTCTGACCTCTCTCTGAAATGGAATGGAATGCTATTGCTGGCCCCTTTTTCAATAAGAGCCTGCCTCTTTGCCCATCTCCTTTGTTGCTGACTGAGCAGGAAGGCCACAGGAAGTAGGGGAAGGGTGGACAGTGCCTCATCCTGCAGTCAGCAGTCCTCTGGCTGGACCCATGGGCATGTTATCCCACAGTCAAGTCTCCTGGGCAACTGTGTCCCACTCCATCTCAAAAAATTCAGGGACAGGGTGGAGGACAATGCCGTATCATGATAGAGGCTAACCCCATGCTAAATGAGCAGGACAAAAACAATTTGTCAAGGTTAGGGAGTCCACATAAGGGTGGCTCCAGAGACACAAAAGACCCAGTTACTTTTGCTTCAACGATGGAGCAATTATTGTCCCACGCACTACCCATCAACGTGATAGCTAGGTGATGTTTCTGGAAGAAATATATTTCTAGGAAAGTAGACTGCAAAAGCATTTCTAGAAGAGTTTGCTTTAGCATGCATTATCTTTTTTATAACTTTGGTAACTTTCAAGCATACGAACAATCATACCTTCGTATTCATCTCATTAACCAGCATTATTAAAGCAGGAGTTGCATGAAATTGAATGAGAATTTGGCATCTGAGTAAAAAAGTCACATGAGAATTGTGTATTTACAAGTTTTCCCCTGAATATTTGAAATCTCTTCTGCTCTCCTTTTCTCCACCTGCAGGTATACACACCACGATTCAAGGATAAGGCATCTGAACTTGAGATGTACAGAAAATAAAAGTGATTCCTCACTGTCCCCTCCAAAGGAAGGGGCAATCATCACCTCTGTTACACCACTGCTCTTCCCAGAGCTGACCACCTGAGTGCACAATTAGCTATAAACCTCCCACCTATTGGGACATGGGAAAACAAAATAGCAGGAAGACCAAGGCTGTTATTTTGCTCTTTCCTCTGTGGGAAGAGGAAGAACAGCCTCAGAGCTTTCCCACACCCAAGAAGATGAATATTTCCCTGGATCTTCTGAAGCAAAGACCTCAGTTTAGTACAACCACGCCTGCATGTCTTAGGCTTATAAACCAATATTTGAATCCACATTATTGATGATTGTCAAACCTAAACACATTTTCAATCATCATGTGTGAAGTTATAAGCTATAGCCAAAATGAGGAACATCTTTTGCTTCACTGGGAGCAAAAGATTTCTGAGGTTGTTTTAGAAATATACATATATATCTTAGTTAGCATCCAACGTCATCGTCAAATAGAAAATGCATTTGTGACTTCAAGCAGATGGAGATACCTCCAGCCCACCCACCTACTGATGTCACTTCATGGGGAAGACATGCAACGTGATAGGAGCTCCAAATTGCCACCATCAGTTGAAAGGGTCCCAAAGCTGAGAACACAAGTGCAAAGTGAAATATATTTGCAAGCTATTGTCTGTTCAGTGTGTCCAATTAGGGGAAATGGAAAATGAGAGTTCAGCCCTTGATTTCTCTTCCTCTTCTATCTGTCTGCCTTTTTACCAGTTGATGGGACACGTCACCATGGCATCTAGGATCTTGGCACCATGGAGCAGGTGAGCCTGCTTACAAGGACAGAGAAAGACAGCCTGTCCTCAGCTTCCTCTCTGATCTGATGAGGAAAAATGGTTCTATTGTCTGTGACTCTAACAAATAGTGCAGAAATAATATCCAGGTAGACAAGAAATGAGCAATCAGTGCTTCCAGCCAGGATAAATCATCTAAGACCAGGCATCAGACACACAGGGTCCCCACGACATTCGTGCATCTTTCTGCCATCACAAGTTCAAACATGTGCTTCCCTTTTTCTTTAAACTTTTTATTTTGAGATAATTGTAGACTCGCATGCAGTCATTAAGAAATAATACAGAAAGATCCCTGTACCACTTACCCAGTCTTCAACAGTTAGGTAACATCTGGCAAGGGTACTGACATTGATGTAATCCAGCAACATGCATTATGCTTTGAAAATCAGTGTAACCCTTTGAAAAAGGAAAGAATCCATAAAAATGTCTCAGGTTGGACAAATAATCCTTAGATGATGTTTTGTATATTTATGAACAGACTTCTTTGTTTGTTTAGGGAGGCATGGCAGGCACTGTTAACTCACTGAACTGCCAGTGTTTTGACTGGATCAAAGTTCTCTCTCACTGACAGCACTTTCTTTGGAGGAGCAATTTCTTTGCATTTTGTTTCATTTTAGGATTTCCTAAAATTAAGGTAATAGAGTGTCCAGAGTGGTATGAACCAACCCGCAAGATGCAGAACAGAAATATGAAGCTTCTAAAATTGAAAATTTGAGAAAAGAGCAAAGCAGCTGTCATGGAGTGGCAGAGATAGAGGACCAGAAAGGACAGGATGGAGAGAAGAGTGCTGATGTGCACGCATGTGTGAGGGTTCCTGGGGCCTGTTGCTGTGTTTCTCATCTGTCAGGTGTGTCTCCCCAGAGAAAATATCAAGAGCAGAGAAGAAATAAGGAAGATAAGTAATGGCAATGAGAACTCAGCAAAAAGAAAGGCAAACTGTAAAGCAGGTATTTCTTTGATTGGGTGGTTGCATTTGGGGAGAAAAGGCCCAGGAAGTGTTCTTTGGAAAATATCCACCTATGTTTGCTGTGGAAAACATCCATGCTGGATGCATATAGCAGGGACTCAAGTACCAGTCAAGGAACCAACTTGGATATCCTCACCTTCAAGCGGAAGTGTGGGTGAGCAATGGTGGCAATCTTGGCACAGTAGAAAAAGCTGAGCCATGTGGCGAATCAAAGTCCCGATTCATTTATAAATGTGAGAATTACGAACTTCTCAGCAAGCTGAGGGAATTCAATCAAGGAAAGAACAGCCAGGTTAACGTAGAAGATGGCTAGTTGCAGACAAATCCTGGAAATCGCCAGGCAGGAAACAAGGAGATCCAATGGAATCATCTTTCTCTGCTTGATCAAGTGAGTGCCATTCACAACCACACTGATGCCATTTACTAAAACCCCAAAGAGAAATTTTATCACTGCCAAACAAAGGTGGCTAATGAGGTGAGACTCCAGCATTTCGAGAAGAAAAAATCACCTACTGTAAAAAAATGATATAGTTATAGATTTTTGGACAGTTTGGATTATTCAAGTTTTCTATTTTTCTTCAACTAGATTAGAATCCCTTTGGAGGACATGACTCTTAACAATAAAGGTAATGAGGTAACAATGTGGTAGACGTTTGTTTGTATCACTGTTTTCTCAATTTAGTTCCGAGGCAGTAAAATAAGAAAGAGACTCTAGCAACAATTTGCTTCTTAATGATGGTGTTCGCATTTTCCAGGTCTACTTAGCTTTCAACTTCATCACAAGCAAATGGTGGAATCACCTTCAAGGCTGGGAGAAGGGCTCCTCCACTATATAAGCAGTGGAAGTTTCTCAGTCCTTCATCTCTACCATGAATATTTAATTGTGCCTGCAGGTGTGATTCTACTTAACATTTGTGAGTCTTCCTTTTTTTTTTTTTAACATCTTTATTAGAGTATAATTACTTTACAAAGGTGTGTTAGTTTCTGCTGTATAACAAAGTGAGTCAGCTATACGTATACATGTATCCCCATATCCCCTCCCTCTTGCGTCTCCCTCCCACCCTCCCTATCCCACCCCTCTAGGTGGTCACAAAGCACCGAGCGGATCTCCGTGTGCTATGTGGCTGCTTCACACTAGCTATCTATTTTACATTTGGTAGTGTATATATGTCCATGCCACTCTCTCACTTCATCCCAACTTAATCTTCTCTCTCCCCGTGTCCTCAAGTCCATTCTCTACATCTGCGTCTTTATTCCTGTCCTGCCCCTAGGTTCATCAGAACCTTTTTTTTTTTTTAGATTCCATGTACATGTGTTAGCATACAGTATTTGTTTTTCTCTTTCTGACTTACTTCACTCTGTATGACACACTCTAGGTCCATCCACCTCACTCCAAATAACTCAATTTCATTTATTTTTATGGTTGAGTAATATTCCACTGTAGATATGTGCCACATCTTCTTTCATCTGTCAATGGACACTTAGGTTGCTTCCATGTCCTGGCTATTGTAAATAGTGCTGCAATGAACATTGTGGTACAGTACTCTTTTTGAATTATGGTTTTCTCAGAGTATATGCCCGGTAGTGGGATTGCTGGGTCATATGGTAGTTCTATGTTTAGTTTTTTAAGGAACCTCCATACTGTTCTCCATAGTGGCTGTACCAATTTACGTTCCCACCAGCAGTGTAAGAGGGTTTCCTTTTCTCCACGCCCTCTCCAGCATTTACTGTTTGTAGATTTTTTTGATGATGGCCATTCTGACCAGTGTGGGGTGATACCTCACTGTAGTTTTGATTTGCATTTCTCTAATGAGTAGTGATGTTGAGCATCCTTTCATGTGTTTGTTGGCAATCTGTATATCTTCTTTGGAGAATTGTCTATTTAGGTCTTCTGCCCATTTTTGGACTGGGTTGTTTGTTATTTTGATATTGAGAGACATGAGCTGTTTGTATATTTTGGAGATTAATCCTTTGTCTGTTGCTTCATTTGCTAATATTTTCTTCCATTCTGAGGGTTGTCTTTTCATCTTGTTTATGGTTTCCTTCAATGTCAAATGCTTTTAAGTTTCATTTTGCTCCATTTGTTTATTTTTATTTCCATTTCTCTAGGAGGTGGGTCAAAAAGGATCTTGCTGTGATTTATGTCATAGAGTGTTCTGCCTATGTTTTCCTCTAAGAGTTTGATAGTATCTGGCCTTACATTTAGGTCTTTAATGCATTTTGAGTTAATTTTTGTGTATGGTGTTAGGAAGTGTTCTAATTTCAATCTTTACATGTAGCTGCCCAGTTTTCCCAGCACCACTTATTGAAGAGGCTCTCTTTTCTCCATTGTATATTCTTTCCTCCTTTATCAAAGATAATGTGACCATATGTGTATGAGTTTATCTCTGGGATTCTATCCTGTTCCATTGATCTATATTACTGTTTTTGTGCCAGTACCATACTGTCTGGATTGCTATACCTATGTAGTATAGTCTGAAGTCCAGGAGCCTGATTCCTCCAGCTCCATTTTTCTTTCCCAATATTGCTTTGGCTATTCAGGGTCTTCTGTGTTTCCATACAAATTATGAATATTTTTGTTCTAGTTCTGTGAAAAATGCCATTGGTAGTTTGATAGGGATTGCACTGAATCTGTAGATTGCTTTGGGTAGTATAGTCATTTTCACAATGTTGAGTCTTCCAATCCAAAAACATGGTGCAACTTTCCATCTGTTTGTATCATCTTTAATTTCTTTCATCAGTGTCTTATAGGCCTTGTTTTTGTATCCATTTAGCCAGTCTATGTCTTTTGGTTTGAGCATTTAATCCATTTACATTTAAGATAATTATCGATATGTATGTTCCTATTACCATTTTCTTAATTGTTTTGGGTTTGTTTTTGTAGGTCTTTTCCTTCACTTGTGTTTCCTGCCTAGAGAAGTTCCTTTAACATTTGTTGTAAAGCTAGTTTGGTGGTGCTCAATTCTCTTAGCTTTTGCTTGTCTGTTAAGGTTTTAATTTCTCCATCGAATCTGAGTGAGACCCTTGCTGGGTAGAGTAATCTTGGTTGTAGGTTTTTCCCTTTCATCGCTTTAAATATGTCCTGCCACTCCCTTCTGGCTTGCAGAGTTTCTGTTGAAAGATCAGCTCTTAACCTTATGGGGATTACCTTGAATGTTATTTGTTGCTTTTTTCTTGCTTCTTTTAATATTTTTTCTTTGTATTTAATTTTTGATAGTTTGACTAATATGTGTCTTGCTGTGTTTCTCCTTGGATTTATCCTGTATGGGACTCTCTGCACTTTCTAGACATGACTATTTCGTTTCCCATATTAGGGAAGTTTTCAATGATAATCTCTTCAAATATTTTCTCACTCCCTTTCTTTTTCTTTTCTTCTGGGACCTCTATAATTTGAATGTTGGTGTGTTTAATGTTGTCTCAGAGGTCTCTGAGACTGTCCTCAAATCTTTTCATTCTTTTTTCTTTCTGCTGTTCTGTTGTAGCTATTTCCACTATTTTATCTTCCAGGTTACTTATCTGTTCTTCTGCCTCAGTTATTCTGCTATTGATTCCTTCTAGAGAATTTTAAATTTCATTTATTGTGTTGTTCATCATTGTTTGTTTGCTCTTTAGTTCTTCTAGGTCCTTGGTAAACGTTTTTAGTATTTACTCCATTCTATTCCCAAGATTTTGGACCATCTTTATTATCATTACTCTGAATTCTTTTTCAGGTAGACTGCCTATTTCCTCTTCATTTGTTAGGTCTGGTGGGTTTTTACCTTGCTCCTTCATCTGCTGTATATTACTCTGTCTTCTCATTTTGCTTATCTTACTGTGTTTGGGGTCTCATTTTCGCAGGCTGCAAGTTCGTAGTTCCCATTGTTTTTGGTGTCTGCCCCCAGTGGGTAAGGTTGGTTCAGTGGCTAGTGTAGGCTTACTGGTAGAGGGGACTAGTGCCTGTGTTCTGGTGGATGAGGCTGGATCTTGTCTTTCTGGTGGTCAGGGCCAAGGCTGGTGGTGTGTTTTGGGGTGTCTGTGACCTTATTATGATTTTAGGCAACCTCTCTGCTAATGGGTGGGGTTGTGTTCCTGTCTTGCTAGTTGTGTGGCATAGGGTGTCCAGCACTGGGTCTTGCTGGTCATTGGGAGGAGCTGTCTTAGTGTTGAGACGGAGATCTTTGGGAGAGCTCTCACCAATTGATATTACAAGGGGCCGGGAGGTCTCTGGTGGTCAATGTCCTGAACTCAGCTCTCCCACCTCAGAGGCTCAGGCCTGACACCCAGCCAGAGCACCAAGACCCTGTCAGCCACACAGCTCAGAAGAAAAGGGAGCAAAAGAAAAAAAAAGAAAGAAAAAAAGTAAAGAAAAGAAAGTTATTAAAATAAAAAATATAGAAAAATTATTTAAATAAAAACAAGTAATTAAAAAGAAGAAGAAGAGAAGAGAGCAACCAAACCAAAAAAACAAATCCACCAATGATAACAAGTGCTAAAAACTATACTGAAAAAAACAAACAAAAAAAACCCTGAAAAACAAATGAACAGACAGAACCCTAGAACAAATGGCAAAAGCAAAGCTGTACAGACAAAATCACACAAAGAAGAATACACATACACACTCTCAAAAAGAGAAAAAAAATATATATATATAAAAAGGGAAGAGAGCAACCAAACTAATAAACAAATCTACCAATGATAATAAAGTCTAAATACTAAACTAAGATAAACATAAAACCAGAAACAAATTAGATTCAGAAAGCAAACCCTAAGTCTACAGTTGTTCCCAAAGTCCACCACCTCAATTTGGGATGGCTCTTTGTCTATTCAGGTATTCCAAAGATGCAGAGTACATCAAATTGATTGTGGAGATTTAATCCACTGCTCCTGAGGCTGCTGGGAGCGATTTCCCTTTCTCTTCTTTGTTCGCACAGCTCCCGGGGTTCAGCTTTGGATTTGGATCCACCTCTGTATGTAGGTCACCTGAGGGTGTCTGTTCTTCGCTCAGACAGGACGGGGTTACAGGAGCAGCTGAATCGGGGGCTCTGGCTCACTCAGACTGGGGGGAAGGAGGGGTACGGATGTGGGGCAAGCCTGTGGCAGCAGAGGCCAGCATGATTTTGCACCAGCCTGAGGCGTGCCGTGTGTTCTCCCGGGGAAGTTGTCCCTGGATCACAGGACCCTGGCAGTGGCAGACTGCACAGGCTCCCAGGAGGGGAGGTGTGGATAGTGACCTGTGCTTGCACACAGGGTAGCAGCAGCCTCAGCGTCTCATCCCCATCTCTGGGGTCTGCGCTTATAGCCGTGGCTCACACCCGTCTCTGGAGCTCGTTTAGGCGGTGCTCTGAATCCCCTCTCCTCGTGCACCCCAAAGCAATGGTGTCTTGCCTCTTAGGCAGCTCCAGACTTTTCCCTGGACTCCCTCCCAGCTAGCCGTGGTGCACTAGCCCCCTTCAGGCTGTGTTTACGCAGCCAACCCCAGTCCTCTCCCTGGGATCTGACTTCCAAAGCCCGAGCCTCAACTCCCAGCCCCCATCTGCCCCGGTGGGTGAGCAGAGAAGCCTCTCGGGCTGGTGAGTGCTGGTCGGCCATGGTCCTCTGTGTGGGGATCTCTCTGCTTTGCCCTCTGCACCCCTGTTGCTGTGCTGTCCTCCATGGCTCTGAAGCTACCCCCTAGCACCCCCATTTCTGCCAGTGAAGGGGCTTCCTAGTGTGTGGAAACTTTTCCTCCTTCACAGCTCCCTCCCAGAGGTGCAGCTCCTGTCCCTATTCTTTTTTTTTTTTTTTTTGCAGTACGTGGGCCTCTCACTGTTGTGGCCTCTCCCGTTGCAGAGCACAGGCTCCAGACGCGCAGGCTCAGCAGCCATGGCTCACGGGCCCAGCCGCTCCATGGCATGTGGGATCTTCCCGGACCGGGGCACGAATCCATGTCCCCTACAACGGCAGGCAGACTCTCAACCACTGCGCCACCAGGGAAGCCCTGTCCCTATTCTTGTATCTCTGTTTTTTCTTTTTCTTTTGCCCTACTCAGGTACGTGGGGAGTTTCTTGCATTTTTGGAAGTCTGAGATCTTCTGCCAGCATTCAGTAGGTGTTCTGTAGGAGCTGTTCCATAATTAGGTGTATTTCTGATGTTTTTGTGGGGCTGAAGGTGATCTCCACGTCTTACTCCTCTGCCATCTTGAATGTCCTGTCTGCGAGGCATCCTTTACAGAAAACTCTTTTGAAATCATCACTTGTGCTATAATGATATAGTACAATCGGCAACATAAGCCTCCTAAGTAGTAGTTCTCCAATATGCAATTGTTGAGCAAATTAGGACCACCCAAAATTTAAAACAGAGATATATTAAAACATATGTGATAAAACACAAGGCGTGACAAACCATCATGGCAAAGTAATTAAGCTTACAAGTCTGTGTATACAGTAGGTCCAAAGCTTAAAGGAAGGTAATTTAAGAGCCATTCAGCACCATTCCCATCAGTAGCCAACCATCTGCAGGATAATACAGGGCTTGAAACCTTTTCCCTACTAGTTTTTCAAAACTGTGACAATTTTATGACATGAGCTGGTTGTTCCAGGAAAAATGTAATGATAAAAGAGTACATGATTCAATTTGCTGTTATAACTATCTTATGGACTGTTTCTGGAAAAATTATGTGAGCGTTTATTAAAATGTATTCTGTGTGAGGTGTTATGCTAAACCAGGTTTTCTCCATCTTGACACTGTTGACATTTGGGGCTGGATATTTAAGGCGGGTTGGTGGATGCTGTCCTGTGCAATATAGCATGTCTCCCAGCCTCTAAGCATTAGATGCCAGCAGTACACCATTTGCCCCAGGTGTGACAACCAAAAGTGATTCCAGACTTTGCCAAATGTTCCCTGGGTGGCAAAATCACATCCCACTGAACACCACTGTCTAAACGTGTGGGGGCAAAGGTGGATACAACAGTTTCTGTCCTCAAAGCATTCAGAAACTAAAGGCAGGTAAAAGCAAGTCACCTTGTACAGTGTGGCATAAAACGAAATTCAGTATTTGGAGAATTCACCAACAGGCAGAAAGTGGGGAGCGATTTATTAAACCTTTGTGGAATGGAAGCTTTTCCAACCTAGAAGTTGATCACAATGGACCCCGCAGAGCCCCAAATGGGGCATATGTCCCTATGGATACTTGTTACTTTGTCCGAAGGTGTCCTAAAGGGCTCTTAGGATGAATCTCACTTTTGGAAAACTGGAAGGGAAACCATATGAAACCATTCGAGGTGAGAGCAGGTACCTAGGTTTCTTTGTGATCCTTCTCTGAATATGCAGTGTCTGTGCCACCTAGGACTCGACTCTGTTCTTTGTGCTACAACATTGATGAGTTGTAGGGAACAGCCATGAACATCTTCAAGGAGGCGTCGAGGGAAGTTGTTCATGGGTGGGTCCTATGAAACCTGATCCAGGTCCAAGCACGACGATCAGGATAAGCCTTGTTCTTCTCCCTTGGGTGGAAAGAGAAGAATACTAAAAACTTTCCAATTTTACATTCTGCAGGCAGGAAAAGCAAAAAGGGCAGGGCATCCTCCTATGAAATGAGGAAGCCAGGAGCTCTCAAAACAGCAGCGACTACAGCTTCTGTGATTTCTCCATCAAACCTCCGTCGTTGTGCCTGTCATTTTGCCTGCAAATGCTGGGTCCTTGTCTGTACCCTGCAGACTCTGGGAGGGCGTATCTGGGTTTTCTTCTCATCCCCAGAATTTCTTCTCCCTTTTGGTGTTTGGCAGATGGTACATTTTTAAGTAGAACAAAACTCAATTATATTAGGATCTTCATCGCAAAGGGAAGAGAAAAAAATATTACAAAGTCACTTTAAAAGAGAGCTTTTGTTTTCTAATTCTCTGTTCCTAAAAACGTCAGGTCACAGGACCAGCACGTGCCTCTTCCCTGTCGCCCCAGTCTTGCCATGACGTTTACATACTGAGCCCTTCGGCATGGTTTGCGCAATTCAGTTTCACAAAAAAGTCATGGTAACACTAAAGGGGGAAAATGTAAAAAAAAATTCTGTTCTGAGTCTAGACCAGCAAGATTGTTTTTCAGCACCAACTCAAGCCAGCGGAGGTAACGCACAGCACACTGAAGACTTAAGGGAAATAACCATGCCGGATTCTACGTATTCATGTGCTGTTTGTCTTTTGAATTCAATCACCTGGAGGGGGTATTTGGTTCTCAAATATTCTATTATGACTTTTGTGAGAACTAGCTTGGGGAGTAGCAGTAATTCTTCACAGAAAACTGTATTTCATGTAGACCAGGTCTTCTGGCACAGGAATCCCGAGGAGTAAAAAATAAAAATTCATGAGGCTTAAGCTACATTTTTTTTTCCATTCAATAATTTCCATCACCAGTCTCCTCAGTGAGCACACACAAAGGCTACTGAAGGCACATCAACTCGCCTGAGACGCGCACTGGTTCCGTGGAAGGATGGGGGAATAAGAAACGTCTGTCCCAGGCGCGCAGCCTTCCTGCCGCTGTGGAACTGATGCCATACACACCCCAGAGGCTGCATTTCAGTGCTCGTGGGAAGACCTCCGAGGTCGCCTGGTGCAGCCTCCCCCTTAGAGTCCACCACATCAATCAAGATAACCATGGTTGTGCTCTTGTGCTAAGTGAGGGTGAGCTAAGTATTTTAATGAGCAATGCAACAAACCAAATAGAGGAAAATGGTCCTGAATACAGAACCGCTTTGTGTCTTTGAAGCCATTTGTTTTAGTGAGAAGGACACATCAGAGAATTTCTGACTCTGAGACGAAAAACGTACAAAAGTCTGGCCTCACCTGTCAGTCATTAGCTCGGAATGGTGACAGTTTTACATGGACAAATGGCTCGGAACAGATGGAACAAATCCTGATGTGGAGGAATTCACATGATGATTACCCCATATTACCCTGATTAAATCTGCTCACTTGCACTCATCTGTAATGAGCAGTCATTAAAAGAGACAATACTAAATATTCTTGAGGTAACTGACAGGCGGAAAGGGTCGCTTATTTATATTCAAATCATTCAGCTCCTCCAAAGAAAGTGCTATTTTTTTTCACATGCAGTTAAATTGACATTGGCAAGCTTCTCACCAGGTAGAAGGCTATAATGATCATCCTTCTGCTTTCCAGCGAACACGGACATTTACTTTGGGATTAGTGTCATTATGAAAGTGAGCGATAGTTTTAATACCTTTCCCAAGTGGGTCTTCCCACTTCATTATCAAGGGAACAGTTCCTGCTTTAAGGAACATGCATCTGTATTAACGTTATTGTATATTTAATAAGATTGTTCAGATAAGAAAGAAATAGACTCTGGGCAAACCAGGGCAGACATCCTTTCTGAACCTTCCCTGTAGAGAATAACTCAGCCCTTAGAAAGCCTATATGGAATTTATTCCATCTAAAATTCACAACATTTTGGTTGAAAAGCTCCAGAGTCTTTCAGACTAAGAATTCTTTAAATCCATTCATTTGCTTCTCTCCACTTGAATTTGAGGTTGATCTTTAGGACTAAAATTTTTGTCTTTAATATTCAGGTCACTCCCAGATGCTTGTCCCTTCTCTGCTCTATTTATCCTGGTAATATATTTCTGTGCTTTTCCTTACTCCTCTCAATGTCCTGAAATTTACTTGCATTGAAGCAAATAGAATAATGGAGCCATGTAATATACTGAATTTGTCTTACACGTAAAGAACTCAAAGTGCTTTACAAGCAAGAATCCCTTGTTAGTTACAATGAGGAAACGGATGCTGCACTTACATCACTTGAGTAACCGCTGGTTCTCACGATTTTGTCTTCAGCTCTGAACTGAGCTGGGGAATTTCAAATACTTCCTTGTTTCTTTCCTCCCTTCTCCCTTCCTCTCTCCCTCCTTCCCTCCGTGTGTGTCAACACATATTTGTTAGTCATGTTATGACTAGGCACTATTCTAAGCATGGAACACATAGCAATGAACAAGACAGACAAAGTATCTGTCATCTTGGACATTACATATTAGTTGGGATGATGATAAATGAGCAAATTAGGAAATAAATACTTCCAGGTAATGTAGACAGAGGTGCACTTTTAGAGAGCATGGTCAGGGAAGGCAGACTCCTCCAGAGAGGAAGTGATAACTGAAAAGAGAACTGAACGAGAAGCAATCGTCTATAGATATTGAGGGAATGAGCATTCCAAGTGGAGAGGGCAGGAGATAGCAATGCCCCCTTGAATCAAAAAAAGAGCTTGAAGTGTTCCAGAAAAACAAAGGCCCAAACTTTGCAATGCCTGGAGAGCATGAGCAAAGGGAAGAGCCCAAGGAGGGGAGAACAGAGGGGAAGGCAAGGCCAGATCATGGCAGGCTTTAGTAAGGACTAGGTTACATCCTCATGTGATGAGAAACCATTGCAAAGTTTGTGTGAGTGTATGTGTTTGGCAGGGGAAGGGGTGTATTTGTCACAATCAGATCTATGTTCTAAAACATTTACTCTGACTGCTGTAAGAAAAGAAAAGAGAAGAAAAAAGGAAAGTAAAGGAAAAGAAAAGAAAACATTTCCTCTGGAGAACAGACTTGGGAATCAGGAAAGAGCTAGAGTGGGAACAGAAAGACCAGTCTGAAGGCTGCTGCGGTACACTAGGCAAGGGATGCTGTTGCCCCAGATGAGATTGGTAGAAGACGGTGGAAAGAAATATCTGGATTTGAAATCCCAGCAGGGATTTAAGATGGTTTTGATAGGGGGAGTAAGGGAAAGAGAGAAATCAAGAATACTTTGGGGTTGTTGACATGCCCCACTGGTGACCAATGGTGCCATTTTTCAAGAAGGGAAGATTGGGAGAAAGTTAAAATCAAGAGCTCTATTGTAGGCATTTTCAGTCTTAGGTGCCTATTCCAGGAAAATATATTACTAAGCAGTGGGTGATAAATTTGGAGTTTTGGGGGAGTCACAAAGGCTAGAAATATGCACTTGGAATTTACTTGCATGTCCATGAGGCTGGACAAGATTATGTAGGGAAGAGGTTGCCAACTGGAGTGTCCAAGTTCTATAAATAAGAAATTATTTTGTGCACTCAAGTCACTCCAACTGTCCTGTCTGATGCCATCTCTCTGGGGAGGGAAGGGTAATGAGAGCAGAGTACATGAGTTAATACTTGCAACCCTGAAATCAACCCTACCAGTCATGGGATCCTAATCTCATTATATATGGCTGATTCTATTTGCTGTTTAATTTAGAAATACCACTCCTTAATTTACAGGGAAGATTGGTCTGGAGATTTTTCTGGTGCTATATTTGATCAATTTGATTATCCATGTTATGCTAGATTTATCAAAAATTTGTTAAGCTTTTCTTATTTTCTATGCACCAGAACAATTTAAATTGCATGGGAATTATCTGTTTCTTAGGGAATGGAAAGAATTCGCAGTGAAAGAATCTGAAGCCAGAAGCTTTTGGGAAAGGGCAGAATCCTTACCATTTTTTTAGCTCTTAAAATGCTAAACAATTGACAGACACAGTATCAATCTGCCTTCTTGACCACTCTATTGAATCAACATTATCTCCACTTTACAGATTATTAAATTGAGGTGCACAGAGGATTGGAAATTGCCCAAAGACATGTAGTTAAAAAGTAACATTTCCAAGATGTGGACCCAAATCTGACATTAAATACTATTTGTGTCCTTAAACATTAAGCATCACTTCCTCCCATGTTAAAGCTCAGTGACAGTGAAAATGCCTTTGAGCGGTTCAGGGATAAAGGTTGGACAACGGCTATTTTTGGCCTTCCCCACATTCGTTCCCTCCTCTTTACCCTGACTTCCTTTGGAGGAACCAACACCCCCGCATCCATCTTTGTATGTCTCTTATTTGGGGCTGTCCTCATCTCTGAATCCAGGAAGAAGCACATGACCAACTGTTAACAGTTAACATAACCACTCACCTGGCCAGGGGAGATCCATTCAAGGATGAGCATGAGGTCTAAATTCATCAAGTCAGAACGAATCCCAGAATTTTTGATATAGCAGGCTGGGCAAAATAAGCCTCTCTGTCTGAGATAGGATGTTTACCTGAAGATGCTGGCAGCCATCTTGCCACAATGAGGAGGGACCTGAACCTGCCAAAGAATGGATTCTATGCAATGAACATCAGTGCCCAGAGAAGAGAGAGCAAGACCAGTGCTCAGAACTCGTCAGCCCCCAGAGTCAGCCCTCATATACTGTTGGCCTTGACATTTAAATGCACCTTTAAATTCCCAGTTTTTGCTGAAGAAAGCTTGAGGTGGGTTTTCCTCACACTGGATGTACTATAATATAATAGCTGTGGGCTATATAGAAAAGTAGAGATGTGCTTTTCATTTTTCACATTTAAGAATTAGAGCCAGAGAAGTGACTTTCCTACAGCCAGGCGTTTAGTGATATTCCTAGGGCCCAAACCTGTGAAGTTAAAGTTGAGTGCTCTCTTCAATAAACGCAAAGTTTTTTCAAACATATTTGTAGGAGAGTTGTTTAGAAAAAATAAAAAATTCTTTTCTGAGGTTTCCCTATACATTTTTTCCCCCAATTTATTTATTTATTTATTTTTGGATGCGTTGGGTTTTTGTTGCTGCATGCGGGCTTTCTGTAGTTGCGGCGAGCGGGGGCTACTCTTTGTTGTGGTGCTTGGGCTTCTCTTGTTGCAGACCATGGGCTCTAGGCACTCAGGCTTCAGTAGTTGTGGTGCGCAGCCTCAGTAGTTGTGGTTTGGAGGCTCTAGAGCACAGGCTCTGTAGTTGTGGCACACAGGCTTAGTTGCTCTGCGGCATGTGGGATCTTTCCAGACCAGGGCTCGAACCCGTGTCCCCTGCACTGGCAGGCGGATTCTTAACTACTGCACCATCAGGGAAGCCCTACCTACACATTTAATGATTCCTTCCCCATCACAAACTCACTTGAACAGCTCAGGGTTTTATTGTGCTATAGGAAGTGTTCACAAAGCGTGAGGTTACCATATGGACATCAGTTTTATTCACTCCGCACTGAATAGACTGTCACTGGCATTGAACACTGAATGGCTATACTTTGTTCAGAGGATGCATGGTCCTATAGACTTTAATCTGCATTGGCGTATCTGTTGGTTGCAACCATCAGACTGGACACATGGATGAAGATGCTGCATATGATCTTGAAAACCATAGCGCGGTTTCTGCCCTGGTGCAATCTTTAATGGTTCCCTTTTAACCTAGGAGCTGAGACTATTTCTCCTGCCCCACAGAGAAAGGATATCACTTAGGAATTACAATGAAATGTAATTGAAATGAACTGGTAGGACTGGGCATTCCAGGTTTTCATGCGTAAAGACTTGTTTCTCCTTCTCCCCCTCAAGACAGGATTCCACAGACATAATTTTGTCAATTTCTAGAAGACCCAGATTGTTGCTTCTTGCTTTGTTTCCCCAGCAGCTGGGAGTACGCTTCATAGTCTCCCATGTCCTGTGGTCTGGGGACGTGGCTCATCCCCTGCATCCAAGAAGAGACATATATGTGTGGATATATATGGTGATACTCTAGAAACATCTGCTGAGTGAACAACAATGAAAAAATAAATAAACAAAGCTTCTCAGCTTTAAGAAGGTGTTGCTAGTCAGACTTCAGTATTACATAATCTTTGTAATGGTTTTCCTCTGGCAGAGAATATTATTCCATCTACCCACCATAGTCTAGCATCTACCTGTTGTGAACATTTCTGGGACAAATGAGCGGGATGAAAGATACAACCTGTGACTAGGCAATAGAATGAATCGCACTGATTCAGAAGGAGTGAAAAAAAAAAAGAAAACATGAACTTGACTTTCTGAATTCAGTACAGTAAACTTAATACAGAACCACATCACCCCAGATCTGCAAAGGATATTAGTGCTTATTTGTACCAACTCCTTATTGTATGAAGAAAGAGAAAACAGAATCCCAGAAAAGATATACAATTCTCTTTGACTTATTCCAGTGAATAGTCAGATGTAGTCTAGAAGAGTGGATACTGTGGATTTACTTCTCCTAGTTATGACTAGGGCAGCCTTCATGGGAGCAGGATGGAATAATGGTAGGACATTGATGAATGGGACATGGTGGCTATGGTCCTTCCAAGGCATGACTAATGACCATTTTTGGGGGGAGAGATGTGCAAACCCCCCATATATGTGCCTGTATCCCACCAATGTTGACTGCAAAGTATAGACACAGGAACTTGCAGTCTTTTCTTCAAATGTGAGAAAAAAAGAACATTTAACAATGGTATCCAAGGCTCTTCAGCCATTCATAGATTAAAATTGGTCCAACATAATTTAAATTGCAAGGTAGTATATTAGAAATGGAAACCCAAAGGCAACCTTTCATTACAAGTTTCTGTTGTTATTAATACTTACCCTTGTACATTTACAGCTCCCTACATATATAATAAATGATGATAGAGAATTTTCATTTTATGAAATATTATCCTTCCTCAATTACCCACCAATCTGAATATTGTCTTGTTATAGTTAAATCGATAATACCAATTTTTAAAATCTACTCTTCCTGCCAGGCACAAAACATGTTTTAGGTAATCATAGATTCTACTGTAGCAGAGGAGATTTGGGTAATGTTAACAAATTAAGCAATCAGGAGTAGCTTATTTTTTTTTGTTAGGTTTAGGTGACTCTTTGTTAGGTTTAGGTGACTCTTTTTTTCTAGTTATGGCTTAACACAGTGATTTACAAGAATTACTTCCTCCTAAGAATTCACACAATCATGAAGAAAGAAATTTTGGCTATAAAAACGAGATGAGATCAAATATTCTCCAAAGTAATTGTTGTCAGAGATATTCCGAATGCATCATACTTTGATCTAAAACAGAGAGAGAGAAAGTAAATATGACCGTGGATACACAGTGGTACAGAGCAGGGAAGGAGGGGAGAACAGCACGACACATGAGAGGAAAACATGATCTTAATTATATGGACTGTTAATTTATGCAGCTCAGATCTCTTGTGTTGATCCAGATTGCCAGGAACAGACATTTAGACCTCATTTTAGTTTCTAACCACTTTTAAAACCTATTTTCATGTCTTTTTCCCACCCAAACAATCGATCAGGTCTACAACAGAAGTGATCTGCATTGCTTCCGCATCATTTCAGGTGGGCCGAAGTGTGACAGGAAGAGGCCAGAACCACACCCTCTGTAAGGTTAGATGAAGCTCCCATGCACTGGGCCTTGGGGGACATGATGGTTACCCCAAGCAGAAGCAGAGGCCACCTACTTTCGCTAAGTTTCCATCAGCCCCATAATTGTCACTACTGGAGGGACAGCAGTAAGGAATGACACATACTTTGCAAAACAGGGTCCTGGCAAAATGAAGACCTCAATTTCTTTTGACACTTCTGCCCTTTTCTGCTAGGAACTTGTAGCATCGTGTAGGAAGAATCTATAATAATGATCTATGCTCAGTGACATCTAGCAAACATTTGGATCTCAACCTCAATTCAGTGCTAGCAAGGCTGCCCACTCATGTAGGGGGGGCAGAGCAGCATGAGTACCAGAGCATCCTTGAAGGCTCTCCCTTCCAGCTTTTCTCCTCTGGAAAGCCCCTTCTCCATCAGCTCACTCCTAACTCTGATTTAAAACTCTTAGCTTTTGGCTCTGATAGTGAGTTTGTTGTGAGGTCCATAATTCCTCATTGCTAAAAGGGAGCTAGAAACACCTGCTTAATTCTGAGGGTCATCATCAAAAATGGACCTGAGCAAAGCAGTGTAGGAATGATTTAACAACTGAAAGCTATCTGAAAGATCCACTAACTACTTCATTCAGCAAATGTACCAAGCACCTTGGCACACACAGGTCTTTGATGTTGCACTTATTTTTTTGTCCACTGAACAAATACTTCCTGGGCACCTACTGTGTTATGTGTTTATTCATATGCCTCATTAGCAAAGTCTGAAAGCAGCAGAATGATTAAGTTAATATAACTACTCAAAAAACGGTTCACAGAAACAGACTCACAGACATAGAGAACAGACATGTGGTTGCCAAGGGGGTGGGGAAGGGATAGCTTGGGAGTCTGGGATTAACAGATGCAAACAATTACATATAGAATGGATAAACAACAAGGTCCTACTGTATAGCCCAAGGAACTATATTCAATATCCTCTGATAAACCATAAGGGAAAAGAATATGAAAAAGAATGTATATACACGCACAACTGAATCACTTTGCTCTACAGCAGAAATAAACACAACATTGTAAATCAACTGTATTTCAATAAAATAAATTAAAAAACAAAACCCAAAAACTGTTCACGATTGCATTTGAAATAAGTTACTTGCCACTATTTTCTTTTAGAGGCCATAATATGGCAAATGTTACGAGAGAAGTATAGTTGACAAGAGTTGGGAGTGTTTGTAAAAGATCTGTGCGAGTGCTTGCCGACTCCGACGTTGTAGCCTCAGTGTAGTGTCTCAGGGTTACTCAAGCTACCTCTTAGCTTTCCGAACTACTCCTGGCTGATGCCTCCCTGGAATGTAACTTTATCAGCTTCTAGTTTGCCAATTTCCTACAATTCAATCAAAAGTCAGCAGTCACACGTCCTAGGGCAAATTCTATCTCAAATGTGGATCTTTAATGACACGCAAATATGCACTGCATGTTCCAGCAAGGTATTCTGCGCTATGCAGAAGTGTATTAAAAGTGGAGCCACATTTACATTTGTTTTGCACTTGGGACTGAAGAGGTCAAACTATGCAAGCTGCATCCACTCTTGTCAATACTTTCAAGCAAAAGAAAATTTTATTCAAGTAAAGTTAAATTCATGACTAACAGAACAGCTAATATTCCTCATTTTGGAGCAAAGGCTGCATTTAAAAAAAAATAATAGGCATCTATGTTTTATCTAAAGCTGAGAATACTTAACAAATATGCCTGTCTGTTTTAAACCAGGTATAATAGCCTGCATATAAATATGCAATTAAAAAGCAGATTTAATTATAAGCAGTTTACAGCCCAAATGGAGATAGTTATGCAGTCTGCAATTGGTGCTGGAAATTCTCATATGAAAAATAAAATTAGTAATAGAGGAATAAAAGACATTTAGTGATTTCCAAGGGGGCGTTTTAAAGACAGCCAATTCTTACCCAAGGTCTACAAATAAAGAGTACATCCATAAGACACTTTGTATTTTCTAAGTAAGGTGATAGAAAAAAATCTTCCCTAACATAGCTACAGAATTATCATCTTATTATATATATGCTGGACTTTTTATAGCTGCTTCACCATAGGAAATTTTTTTCCAAATGAAAGAAATCGGATTTTTAAAAAAAATCATCAACAGTGTTTGCCCCTGAAAACACTGAACACCAAATGGCGGAGGTGGGGGGGAGCAAAATAACAATTTCACCTGTGCAGCGCATTTCCCATGTACCTTTGGCCGTGTAGAGTGCATGGATCCATGCCGGCATTTCTATAGTGTTGCCTGGTTCCTCTATGAAGCCCTAGATCTGCCACATCAGGGTTAATGGAACTTTATGCCTCTGGTTTTGCAGGGATTTTTGTTGGGTGTGGTGCACCCCATGCCAGGTGGACCCTGTGGTGTACAGGTGTCGCTATCCAGGTAGCCTGAGTTTAACATGCTTGGAACACTCTTCTATAGCCACACGTTTCAGGCCCTCTCCTAATTCAGGTCAAATGGCACCTCATCAAAAAGGCCTTATCTGATTTCCCAAACCCACACCATCATCACTCTTCACGCCCCCCGCCCCCCGCTTCAGTCTCCTTTCCTTCCATAACATTTAACACTATTGAACATATTAACTTTTTTCTTTTAACATCCTTATTGGAGTATAATTGCTTTACGATGTTGTGTTAGTTTCTGCTGTATAACAAAGTGAATCAGCTGTATGTACACATATATCCCCATAAGCCCTCCCTCTTGCATCTCCCTCCCACCCTCCCTATCCCAATGCTTTGGGTGGTCACAAAGCACCGAGTTGATCTCCCTGTGCTACGCGGCTGCTTCCCACTAGCTATCTATTTTACATTTGGTAGTGTATATATGTCCATGCCACTCTCTCACTTCATCCCAGCTTACCCTTCCCCCTCCCCATGTCCTCAAGTCCATTCTCTGTGTCTGCATCTTTATTCCTGTCCTGCCCCTAGGTTCATCAGTACCTATTTTTTTTTTAAGATTCCATATACATGTGTTAGCATACGGTATTTGTTTTTTTCTTACTGACTTACTTCACTCTGTATGACAGACTCTAAGTCCCCCCATCACACTACAAATAACTCAATTTCGTTTCTTTTTATGGTTGAGTAATATTCCATTGTATATATGTGCCACCTCTTCTTTATCCATTCATCTGTTGATGGGCACTTAGGTTGCTTCCATGTCCTGGCTATTGTAAATAGTGCTGCCATGAACATTGTGGTACATGACTCTTTTTGAATTATGGTTTTTTCAGGGTACATGCCCAGTAGTGCAATTGTTGGGTGGTATGGTACCTCTACTTTCAGTTTTTTAAGGAACCTCCATACTGTTCTCCATAGTGGCTGTATGAATGTACATTCCCACCAACAGTGCAAGAGTGTTCTCTTTTCTCCACACCCTCTCCAGCATTTATTGTTTGTAGATTTTTTTTTTTTTTTTTTTTTGCGGTACGCGGGCCTCTCCCTGTTGTGGCCTTTCCCATTGCGGAGCACAGGCTCTGGACGCGCAGGCTCAGAGGACAAGGCTCACAGGCCTAGCTGCTCCGCGGCATGTGGGATCTTCCTGGACCGGGGCACAAACTCGTGTCCCCTGCATCGGCAGGTGGACTCTCAACCACTGCGCCACCAGGGAAGCCCTGTTTGTAGATTTTTTGATGATGGCGATTCTGACCGGTGTGAGGTGATACCTCATTGTAGTTTTGATTTGCGTTTCTCTAATGATTAGTGATGTTGAGCATCCTTTCATGTGTTTGTTGGCACTCTGTATATCTTCTTTGGAGACTTGTCTATTTAGGTCTTCTGCCCATTTTTGGATTGAGTTTTTTGTTTTTCTTGATATTGAGCTGCATGAGCTGTTTGTATATTTAGGAGATTAAGCCTTTGTCAGTTGCTTCATTTACAAATACTTTCTCCCGTTCTGAGGGTTGGCTTTTCATCTTGTTTATGGTTTCCTCTGGTGTGCAAAAGCTTTTAAGTTTCATTAAGTCCCATTTGTTTATTTTTGTTTTTATTTCCAATTCTCTGGGAGGTGAGTCAGAAAGGATCTTGCTGTGATTTATGTCATAGAGTGTTCTGCCTATGTTTTCCTCTAAGAATTTTATATGTTTTTTTTTTTTTTTTCTGTACGTGGGCCTCTCAGTGTTATGGCCTCTCCCATTGTGGAGCACAGGCTCCAGATGTGCAGGCTCAGCGGCCATGGCTCACGGGTCCAGCCGCTCCGCAGCATGTGGGATCTTCCTGGACTGGGGCACGAACCCGTGTCCCCTGCATTGGAAGGTGGACTCTCAACCACTGAGCCACCAAGGAAGCCCATCCTCTAAGAATTTTATAGAGTCTGGCCTTACATTTAGGTCTTTAATCCATTTGGAGTTTATTTTTGTGTATGGTGTTGGCAAATGTTCTAATTTCAATCTTTTACATGTAGCTGCCCAGTTTTCCCAGCACCACTTATTGAAGAGGCAGTCTTTTCTCCATTGTATATTCTTCCCTCCTTTATTAAAAATAAGGTGACCATATGTGTGGGGGTTTATCTCTGGGCTTTCTATCCTGTTCCATTGATCTATATTTCTGTTTTGGGGCCAGTACCATACTGTCTTGATTACTGTAGCTTGGTAGTATAGTCTGAAGTCCGGGAGCCTGATTCCTTCAGCTCCGTTTTTCTTTCACAAGATTCTTTGGCTATTCGGGGTATTTTGTATTTCCATACAAATTGTGAAATTTCTTGTTCTAGGTCTGTGGAAAATGCCATTGGTAGATTGATAGGGATTTCACTGAATCTGTAGGTTGCTTTGGGTAGTGTAATCATTTTCACAATGTTGATTCTTCCAATCCAAGAACATGGTATATCTCTCCATCTATTTGTATCATCTTTAATTTCTTTCATCAGTGTCTTATAGTTTTCTGCATACAGGTCTTTTGTTTCCTTAGGTAGTTTTATTCCTAGGCATTTTATTCTTTTTGTTGCAGTGGTAAATGGGAGTGTTTCCTTAATTTCTTGTTCAGATTTTTCATGATTAGTGTATAGGAATGCAAGAGATTTCTGTGCATTAATTTTGTGTCTTGCTACTTTACCAAATTCATTGATTAGCTCTAGTAGTTTTCTGGTAGCATCTTAGGATTCTCTATGTACATTATCATGGTCTGCAAACAGTGACTGTTTTACTTCTTTTCCTATTTGGATTCCTTTCATTTCTTTTCCTTCTCTGATTGCTGTGGATAAAACTTCCAAATCTATGTTGAATAACAGTGGTGAGAGCGGGCAACCTTGTCTTTTTCCTCATCTTAGAGGAAATAGTTTCAGTTTTTCACCATTGAGAATGATGTTGGCTGTGGGTTTGTCATATATGACCTTTATTATGTTGAAGTAGGTTTCCCTCTATGCCTACTTTCTGGAGAGTTTTTATGATAAATAGGTGTTGAATTTTGTTGAAAGCTTTTTCTGCATCTATTGAGATGGTCATATGGTTTTTCTCCTTCAATTTGTTAATATGCTGTATTACATTGACTGATTTGCATATATTGAAGAATCCTTGCATTCCTATGTTAAACCTCACTTGATCATGGTGTATGATCCTTGTAATGTGCTGTTGGATTCTGTTTCCTAGTATTTTTTGAGGATTTTTGCATCTATATTTATCAATGATATTGACGTGTAGTTTTCTTTTTTTGTGACATCTTTGCCTGGTTTTGGTACCAGGGTGATGGTGGCATCATAGGATGAGTTTGAGAGTGTTCCTCACTCTGCTATATTTTGGAAGAGTTTGAGAAGGATAGGTCTTAGCTCTTCTCTAAATGGTTGACAGAATTCACCTGTGAAGCCATCTGGTCCTGGGCTTTGCTTGTTGGAAGATTTTAAATCACAGTTTCAATTTCAGTGCTTGTGATTGGTCTGTTTATATTTTCTATTTCTTCCTGGTTCAGTCTCAGAAAGTTGTGCTTTTCTAAGAATTTGTCCATTTCTTCCAGTTTGTTCATTTTATTGGCATACAGTTGCTTGTAGTAATTACTCATGATTCTTTGTATTTCTGCAGTGTCAGTTGTTACTTCTTTTTCATCTCTAATCCTGTTGATTTGAGTTTTCTCCCTTTTTTTCTAGATGAGTCTGGCTAAAGGTTTATCAATTTTGTTTAATTTCTCAAGGAGCCAGTTTTTAGTTTTATTGATCTTTGTTATTGTTTCCTTCATTCCTTTTTCATTTATTTCTGATATGATCTTTATGATTTCTTTCCTTCTGCTAACTTTGGTGTGTAAGCTTAGGTTGTTTATTTGAGATTTTGCTTTTTTCTTGAGGTAGGATTGTATTGTGATGAACTTCCCTCTTAGAACTGCTTTTGCTACATCGCACAGGTTTTGGGTCATAATGTTTTCATTGTCATTTGTTTCTAGGTATATTTTTAATTCCTCTTTGATTTCTTCACTGATCTCTTGATTATTTAGTAATGTATTGTTTAGCCTCCATGTGTTTCTATTTTTACAGTACTTTTCCTGTAATTGATATCTAGACTCATAGTATGTGGTCGGAAAAGATACTTGATACGCTTTCAATTTTCTTAAATTTACCAAGTCTTGATTTGTGACCCAAGATATGATCTATCCTGGAGAATGTTCCATAAGCACCTGAGAAGAAAGTGTGTTCTGTTGTTTTTGGATGGAATCTTCTATAAATATCAATTAAGTCCATCTTGTTTAAGGTATCATTTAAAGCTTGCCTCTCCTTATTTATTTTCATTTTGGATGATCTGTCCATTGTTGAAAGTGGGGTATTAAAGTCCCCTACTATGAGTGTGTTACTGTCGATTTATCCTTTTATGGCTGTTAACATTTGCCTTATGTATTGAGGTGCTCCTATGTTGCGTGCATAAATATTTACAATTGTTATATCTTCTTCACGGATTGATCCTTGATCATTATGTAGTGTCCTTCTTTGTCTCTTGTAATAGTCTTTATATAAAGTGTATTTTGTCTGATATGAGAATTGCTACTCCAGCTTTCTTTTGATTTCCATTTGCATGGAATATCTTTTTCCTTCCCCTCACTTTCAGTCTGTATGTGTCCCTAGGTCTGAAGTGGGTCTCTTGTAGACAGCATATATATGGGTCTTGTTTTTTATCCATTCAGCCAGTCTATGTCTTGTCCAACCATAGCCAGTCTATGGTTGGAATATTTAATCCATTTAAATTTAAGGTAATTATTGATATGTATTTTCCCATTACCATTTTCTTAATCGTTTTGGGTTTGTTTTTGTAGGTCTTTTCCTTCACTTGTGTTTCCTGCCTAGAGAGGTTCCTTTGGCATTTGTTGTAAAGCTGGTTTGGTGCTGCTGAATTCTCTTAACTTTTGCTTATCTGTCAAGGTTTTAATTTCTCCATTAAATCTGAATGAGATCCTTGCTGGGTAGAGTAATCTTTGTTGTAGGTTTTTCCCTTTCATCGCTTTAAATATGTCCTGCCACTCCCTTCTGGCTTGCAGAGTTTCTGTTGAAAGATCAGCTCTTAACCTTATGGGGATTACCTTGCATCTTATTTGTTGTTTTTCCCCTGCTTCTTTTAATATTTTTTCTTTGTATTTAATTTTTGATAGCTTGATTAATATATGTCTTGGTGTGTTTCTCCTTGGATTTATCCTGTATGGACTCTGCTCTTTCTGGACTTGATTGACCTTTTCCTTTCTCATGTTAGGGAAGTTTTCAACTATAATCTCTTCAAATATTTTCTCAGTCCCTTTATTTTTCTCTTCTTCTTCTAGGACTCCTATAATTCAAATGTTGCTTTGTTTAATGTTGTGTCAGATGTCTCTGAGACTGTTCTCAATTCTTTTCATTGTTTTTTCTTTATTCTGCTCTGTGGTAGTTATTTCCACTATTTTATCTTTCAGGTCACTTATCTGTTCTTCTGACTCAGTTATTCTGCTATTTATTCCTTCTAGAGAATTTTTAATTTCATTTATTGTGTTGTTCATCATTGTTCATTTGTTCTTTAGTTCTTCTAGGACCTTGTTAAACATTTCTTGTATTTTCTCCATTCTATTTCCAAGATTTTGGATCATGTTTACTATCATTACTCTGAATTCTTTTTCAGGTAGACTGCTTATTTCCTCTTCATTTGTTTGGTCTGGTGGGTTTTTACCTTGCTCCTTCATCTGCTGTGTATTTCTCTGTCTTCTCAATTTGTTTAAATTACTGTGTTTGGGGTCTCCTTTTTGCAGGCTGGAAGTTCGTATTTCCCATTGTTTTTGTTGTCTGCCTCCAGTGGGTGAGTTTGGTTCAGTGGCTAGTGTAGGCTTTCTGGTGGAGGGAACTGGTGCCTGTGATCTGGTGGGTGGGGCTGGATCTTGTCTTTCTGGTGGGCAGGGCCACATCCAGTGGTGTGTTTTGGGGTGTCTGTGAATTTAGTATGATTTTAGGCAGCCTCTCTGCTGATGGATGAGGTTGTGTTCCTGTCTTACTAGTTGTTTGGCATGGGGCATCCAGGACTGGAGCTCGCTGGCTTTTGGGTAGATCTGGGTCTTAGCTTTGAGATGGAGATCTCTGGGAGAGATCTTGCCAATTGATATTACATAGGGCTGGGAGGTCTCTGGTGGTCCATGTCCTGAACTCAGCTCTCCCACTTCAGAGGCTCAGACCTGACATCAGGCCATAGCACCAAGACTCTATCAGCCACACAGCTCAGAAGAAATGTGAGAAAGAAAGAATGAAAAAAAAAAATTAACATAAAATGAAAAATAATTTTTTTAAAAAAGAGAACTACCAAACCAATAAACAAATCCACCAATGATAACAATTGCTAAAAACTAAACTATGATAAACATAAATCAGAAACAAATCACTTGCAGTCAGCAAACTCCAAATCTACAGTTGTTCCCAAAGTCCACCACCTCAAATTTGGGATGTTTCATTGTCTATTCATGTATTTCACAGATGCAGGGTATATGAAATTGGTTTGTGTGGATTTAACCCACTGCCCCTGAGGCTGCATGGAGAGATTTCCCTTTCTATTCTTTGTTCGCACAGGTACTGGGGTTCAGCTTTGGTTTTGGCCCCACCTCTGTGTGTAGGCTGCCTTCAATGACTGCTCCCTCCCGAGACAAGAGGTGGTTAAAGGAGCAGCTGATTCAGGGGCTCTGGCTCGCTCAGGCCAGGGGGAGGGAGGGGCATGGATGTGGGGCAAGCGTGCGGCAGCAGAGGCCAGCGTGACGTTGCACCAGCCTGAGGCGCGCCATGCATTCTCCCGGGGACGTTGTCCCTGGATCATGGGACCCTGGCAGAGGTGGGCTGCACAGGCTCCTGGGGTGGAGGGGAGGTGTGGAGAGTGACTGGGCTTGCACACATGCTTCTAGGTGGTGGCGGCAGTAGGCTTAGAGTTTTATGCCCGTCTCTGGTGTCCGCGATGACAGCTGAGGCTCACGTCCATCTCTGGAGCTCATGTGGGTGGTGCTCTGCCCTCTGCGGGCAGACAGGGAAGGAATCCCCTCTCCTCATGCACCCCGAAGCAATGGTCCCTTGCCTCTTCGGCAGCTCCAGACCTTTTCCCGGACTCCTTCCCAGCTAGCCGTGGCGCACTAGCCTCCTTCAGGCTGTGTTCACTTAGCCAGCCCAAGTCCTCTCCCTGGGATCCGACCTCCGAAGCCCGAGCCTCAGCTCCCAGCCCCCGCCCGCCCCAGCGGGTGAGCAGACAAGCCCCTCGGGCTGGTGAGTGCTGGTCGGCACCGATCCTCTGTGCGGGAATCTCTCTGCTTTGCCCTCCGCACCCCTGTTGATGTGCTCTCCTCAGTGGCTCCGAAGCTCCCCCCTCCACCACCCGCAGTCTCTGCCCGCGAAGGGGCTTCCTAGTGTGTGGAAACCTTTCCTCCTTCACAGCTCCCTCCCGCTGGTGCAGGTCCCGTCCCTATCCTTTTGTCTCTGTTTATTCTTTTTTCTTTTGCCCTACCCAGGTACATGGGGAGCTTCTTACCTTTTGGGAAGTCTGAGGTCTTCTGTCAGCTTTCAGTAGGTGTTCTGTAAGAGTTGTTCCACGTGTAGATGTATTTTTATGTATTTGTGGGAAGAAAGATGATCTCCACATCTTAAAACAAATACATCTTAAAACCCAATTAAAAACAGAATTTAGTATAATCTAAATTCAATTTAAAATATATATACAGACAAACCTGCAGAACCATACATCTAAAAAATTAATTGGTATTTTCTCCAGACAATGGAATTATGGGTGAATTTTTTCCTTTTGCTAATCTGGTGTTTTCTAATTTTTATTTGAATGAACATGACTTATCTGTGCAATTTTAAAGAACCAAAACATTAACCTTGTACTTTGGAAGCTCTGTTATCTTTACAGTGATGGGCTTCACCTTGAAGTTCAATCTCTCAGTATTGAAATGAAAAACAGATGACTGAGATCCTCTCTCTTCTTAAAAGTTTTATTTGCTTCTACTACAAATATTCCTGCCCTGATTGGTCTGAACCCTGGCCTACAGTTTGCCTATGTTACCCTAGCAGGACAAGAGACTGGGATATGTTTAGAAAGAAAGTTTCAAAGACAAAAGTGACCTTAAAAACTAACAGGCCAGTGGTGGTGAAGAAATGTTCATCAGATACATTCAATGGTGTGGTTGAAGCCTTGGAGATAAAAGCCCATTCTTCCTTGTGCCATATCTGGGGCTCCTCAGCTTTCAATCATCACCATTCAGAGGCTGAGCTCTCAGCAAATCGGAACCAGTAAAGCAGACATTTGTATATTCTTTTTATCAGCCCTGGAAGGAAAGCAATAATAATAGCAAACACTTAGCATGTGCTTCCTATTTGCCAGGTACTGTTCAGAACACACTTTACCTGGGCTGACTTGGTTAACCCTTACAACAACCCTGGGAGGTAAGAACCATTATTAAACCCATTTTACAGATGAGAAACTTGAGTCTCAGAGAGGTTATAAGTAATTTCCCCAGAATATCCAGCCTGCAGTGGAATAGCCAAAATACAAACCCAGGCAGTCTGGCCCTAGAATCCATGCTCTTAACCATTTGATGCACAGAAGAATCACCCAAAATATTCATTAACACCATTTCTTGGACTCCGTCCTCAGAGAGTCTGATTAAGTAGACTGAACCTGCATGTCTGTCAAGCTCCCAGGTGGTGCCAGTACTTTGGTCTGAGACCCACAAGCAGAGCAGCTCTGCAGAAACGAAGGGTTGCAACAAAGTGCACAGCTACTTCCAGAAAATAGCTGTACTTTCTGGAATTAAATCTAGTAAACAATTAATAATGGATGAGTTACCCACGGATCAAATTAATTTACCTCAAATGACTTCCTATTGATATAGCAGTGATTGGTAGCAAAGTTCGTTGATAATCCAGTTTAAAAGCTGTTACTTATTCAACTACATTGCGGCAAGTATGAGGTGATGCCTTCCCGTGACAAGCCTGCTGGGAGTCCAGAGCAATGGAAAACCGAGGGGTATCACTTACTGTAAAACCGCCTGAACAGCACAACATGGTCTTCTAATCACTAGAGCCTCCTTTTCAGAAGTCATAGAAGACACAATATGAATACAACATCTCACAAAGCCCTCATGCTCCCTTTGCTCTTGGTCTACATCTGTTTTTCCTGGAGAGGTTGCCTTGGATACAAGTATCCTTACGCCTGCAAAGTCTACCCCCTGTGGCAAATTAGCAAATCGGCATTCAGTTTAATAAATCTGCCTGCTATTAACTTTCCTGCATGGCTCAAACTCCCAAAAATTTCATGGAGATTTGATAATCTCTGTGAAAACTGACAAAACCAGTCCCTGGACTCTCAAATTGGACAGCTGAATCCAGACTTGTGGTGACCATTGTGGGGGCACAGGGACCGCCCTGAACTCCTGCCCCAGGGGAAGGAGAGCTTCTTTCTTGATAAAGACACTGGGACTGCAGTGACTGAGGTTGGCTTCTGAAAAGCCACCTGGACTTCCCTAATTATGCCTAACACTCAAGACCTAGACCAGCTGTCCTCCAGGAAGGATGACAGTACTGCATCCTTAATAATGATCTCAGGCTTGACCTTCCACTGCTTAGAACAATCAGCCAGGGCAGTAGCATGGGACTGCTTTCCTCCTGCTGGGAGGTCTTCCATCCCTGTGAGCGCCCTGGAGAGCTACCATGCTGGTGGCCAGTGGACAGAACCACATGACATCATTTGGCTCCACAGTCAGGTCTGTCTGATGTATAAGAATTTGGTGAGTGAGCACATACCTAGTGATGGCTCCATGGCACAACAATCCAAAGCTATTAGAAGGGAAAACACATGATATGAACATTTTATTAGGTCATAAGGGGTCAGGCCCAATAGAAGATCTTTATTTTATTACTGGATTCCCTTTTGTATTTATCATCCTGCCTCTGAACGAAATCCAAACAATGGTCCCAAATAAATTCTCTTGCTATTTGCACTCTCCATTCACCTATGCTTACCGTGAAAGAGGGGGATCTGTCTGGGTCAGAACCATTCCCCACAGAGTCAGGAGAGGAGACCGTAGGATGTCCTTCAGGTCATCTCACTCTGCAGTGAAGAGACTCAGACGTCAAGACTCAGATTCACCCTGAGCCCCGAATTCACCAGCGAGTCTCTCAAGACTGGGGAATAAAAAGCACTAAGCATTCATCTACAAAGGAATTCCCACATAGAAGGAGGTAGTTAAACATGCTTTTTAAGAATAAACAAAAGGTATTATGGAAAAGTCTGATATATTTCTAAACAAATTGGCAAAAAATAAGGCCTACACATGAAGCTCATTCTTCCTTACACAGAGCATGCCCTAGCATTCACTGCATCCCCCAGATTTCCTAATCCATTCCCCAAACTGCCCAGACTGGGAAGTGAGACCCAGTGGTCATGAGGTATTTAAGACCTACACCTCTAATCATCCTATGCCTCTCTGTAGGCTGTGAGGGGCTGAATGATGCCCCAACCTTGGCAACAATGCCTACGTCCTGATCCCTGGAACCTGTGAATATGTCACCTTACGTGGTGAAATGGACTTTACAGATGTGATTAAGGGACATATCTGGAGATGGGAAAATTACCTTGATTATCTGAGTGGGTCCAATCTAATTGCATGAGTTAAAATTGGAAGAGGAAGGCAGGGGAGTGAGTCAGAGAGATGGCAGCACAAGGAGGACCTAGAGGTAGGGAGAGTGTGCCAAGATCTGAGAGAGGCCTCTGGGAAGTAAGGGCAGCTCCCCACTGACAACTGGCAAGGAAATGGGACCTCAGTCCTACAAACTCTAGGAACTGAATTATGCCAACGCCTGAATGCGCAAGGGACCAGGTTCTTCCCTAGAGCCTCCAGAAGGGAACTTACCCTGCTGACACCTGGATTGGAGCCCAGTGAGACCCACACTGGACTAGACTTCTGACCTCCAGAACTGGAAGATAATAGATGTGTGTAGTTTTAACCCATGTCGTCTGTGTTTATTAGCTATAGCAGCAACAGAAAACGAATACATAGTTTTCATTCAAATTTCCTTTTTAATTAAAACCTTTCCAATAGCTAAAACATGGAAGCAACCTAAGTGTCCATCGACAGATGAATGGATAAAGAAGATGTGGCACATATATACAATGGAATATTATTCAGCCATAAAAAAGAATGTTACTCAGCCATAAAAGAGAATGAAATAATGCCATTTGCAGCAACATGGTTGGACCTAGAGACTATCATACAAAGTGAAGTAAGTCAGACAGAGAAAGACAAATATCATATGATATCACTTATAAGTGGAATCTAAAAAATGATACAAATGAACTTATTTACAAAATAGAAATAGACTCACAGACATAGAAAACATACTTATGGTTACTAACTGGGAAGGGTGGGGAGGAATAAATTAGGAATTTGGGATTAAAATATACACACTACTGTATATAAAATAGATAACCAACAAGGACTTCCTGTCTAGCACAGGGAACTGTACTCAATATCTTGTAATAAGCTATAATAGAAAAGAATCTGAAAAAAGAATATATATCTATATACATATATATGTAAAACTGAATCACTTTGCTATACACCTGAAACTTGCACAACATTGTAAATCAACTATATTTCAATTAAAAAGAAACAAACAAAAACTTTCCACTTTAACCAACCCTATTCTTTCCAGTTGAAGACTTTAAACAGCCTGAACTCTGGTTCTCTCTTGTAAACCAATCCCCTTCCTCAGTTGAGATAATTTAGAAATGTTTTTATAATTTTTATACTAACTTTTCAAATATATTAAAAGCATCAGTGGATTTCCATGCTGCATTTTAGCCCAAGTGATTCCAGCTTGACTAATCACAGCAGTGTCAGTTAAGAGTGATGTAATCCTGAACTCCAAAAGGAGAATGGACGCTATCTTTCTTGACCCTGAAGGTGGTCTCAATCACGTCTGGCAATGACTGCATAGTGTATTCTGGAATGCATCAGGGCGTAGAGGGAAAAACAAAGATACTGATCTTCTAACCTCACAATCTGGTTTTAATATAATTTGTCTGCAGAAGAATCAACTATTAGAGAGTGATTTCCTCAAATCCAAATTTTAAGACCCCTTTAATCTAGCCATCTGCTAAGATTATCTTGATAGGAATGAGGGAAATTTCAGTGAACATATGAATTTCTTTGTTTATAAAATAAAAACTGAATCACATTCTTGACCCAGTCTGCTGATAAAAATTATGTTGACATATACACATCAGTACACATGTATATGTATATACTTAATGTATATACAGATTTATACTATACACACACAATGATACATATGTGTATGTGTATATATAATATAGTCACATTTGTATTACACGCAAACACATAACTACACACACGCATTGATCAGGATAAGTTAGTTTAAGCTGCATCTGTTATCCATTGCCACATACAAACTACACTACCTTAATGGCTCAAAACAACAAGATTGCATTCACTCACAGTTCTGTGGGCCAGTGGTTTGGACTGGGCTCAGCTGGCAGTTCTGTGAGTTTTGCCTGGGGTCACCCATGTAGTTCAGTCTTCTGTGGCCCATCCAGGGCTGAATGGTCCAAGGCATGTCTATTCCCATGCCTGGAGGTGGATCCTGGCTGTCAGCCAGGTCTCTCTCTGCACATGGTCCCTCCCGAAGGATGCTGGCTACACAGGGTGGTCCAAAGGCAGCATGGAGGTCGAGCAGAAGTTACGAGGCCTCAAGAGGCCTTTGTTGGGGACTCCCTCAATGTTACTTCTCAGTTTATTCATCAAAGAAAGTCACAAGCTCTGTCCAGTTTTGGGGGCTGGAGAAAGAAATTGTACTCCCTGATGAGAAAAGCAACAATTCACATTGTGAAGGTGATGGAGGAATTTATGGCTATTTTCATAATCTATCGTAACCCCCAAATCTCAAAGGTTTATTTTTACTAATGCTGCATGCCCACCTTGGTCTGCTAGGGGCTCTGCTCCACATTATTCCTCATAAGGAAGGGCGGGGTGATGGATTTCTCCCTCGGTGCAGAGCACACTGGGTTGGTTACCATAGCTGAGGGAAAGATACCAGTCAGGTGTCTTGTGGGCAATTAAATGCTCTGTCAAGGAGTGACATGAGTCACCTTCAACCAGTCACGGTCCGAAGTAAGTTACAAGGCCACACCTGACCTCAGAGGAATAGGAGGCAAAGTCCTTATCATGTGCCTACAAAGAGGGGAACTCAAATATGAGCAAACATATATGTTAATAAGCAACACAACATATATGAACACACACATACATGCATACACTGTCAATCTGTTGGTTTCACACAGACATCTCAAATATTTGGAAGTGTCCAGAATGCTATCAGTGTTTTGGATATCTTCTATCTGTTGAGAAAGAAAAATAACAAAATTGGTAGTATTTTTGTCTTTTCTGTAAGAAATTTTGGTAGGAAGACTAATTCTCTCTTGTTTGTTCCAGAGATAATGATGAAAATGGAATTTACTTGTCAATATCCAATTACCTTTGATCAGATATGGAAGGATTTTATCCACAATCTGACTAAAAAGATATTTTGCCATTTTGTAGTAAGTCTTTAGACATTCCAAGCTATGGTAGTTCGGGTGTTCACAAATGTTCAGTCTCTTTCTCTTTCTGAGTGCTGGTTAGTCCCCCATCCAAGTAAAATTAAATGCTGTCACGTGACTTGATTTGGCCAATTAAATTCCACTTTATATTTGCATATGATTCTACATTACAAAGCATTATTACAAATATTTTAACAAAGTTATCAAGACAATAATTAGAAGTTAGCTTGCTCTCATGAAAACTTTGCTAAGTAAAGATGATTCTACAAACAACATATGTGCTTTTAAAAAAAAGGCAAACCAAATACTGAATCACCTCGACCACCAGTTAGAATTGTTGGACCCAACTAATGGTAATATTTTTTAAAAATTTGAAATGAAGGTAGAAAATAGTTTGTATTTTTTAATTGTATTTTTTCTTAATATTTTATTATTTTTCATGTTGGAATCTACAAGTCTGGAATGTAGTAGGAGGAGAGGTTTATAAATTCTAGTTGCATATAATGGCCCAACTTTTTTCAGGGACTTAATCTTTACTTCCTTCTTCTAAGAATGAGCTTTTCTCTTCATGCAGAAGATTATACTAATATTTAACTGAAATCTAAATTAGAGAATTTTTTTAACTTAAAATGCTACCGCCATAAATTAGCCACACTGGATTTGCTCTCTTTTTCCTCGTATAATTCCACATTTATTTAAGAAGGTTTGTGCTATTTCTCACTAGGTTTTAGGTAATAGTCCATCTAAGGATTTGAGTGTCCAACACCAGGAAAGATATGCCCAAGTCCTACCCCCTAGGACCTGTGAATGTGACTATTTGGATGAAGAGTTTTTGCAAGTGTAATTGAGTTGAGGATTTTGAGATGAGATCACCCTGGATTGCCCAGCTGGGCCCCAAATCCAATAACTAGTGTCCTGATAAGAGACAGAAGGAAAGAGGAGAAGGCCATGTGAAGACAGAGGCAGAGATTGGAACAATGTATCTACAAGCCAAGGAAAGCCAAGGACTGCCAGCTGCACCAGAAGCCAGGAGAGAGGTAAGGAAAGATTCTCCCTCAGAGCCTCCAGCAGAGACCAATATTGACAAAACCTTGATTTCAGACTTCTCACCTTCAGAACTGTGGGAGAATAAATTTCCTTTGTTCTAAGCCACCCAATTTGGGGTGATTTTTTTGTCGCAGTCCTAGGAACCTAAGAAGACCCTCCATGTCTCTCAGGATTGCCTTCCCTCCTACATTTTTCTTTTTCTTTCTTTTTTTTTTTTTTTTTTCACAAGACATCCTTTGAGTTCTGTAGAAAAGTGATGGTTATCATACCACGTATACCAGGTGTCAATCACAGATGTGAACGTGCATCTTGTGTTTTACACAGACATTTTTTAGCTCTCATTTGCACATACAGAGTAAATGGTACAGAGCTGAAATAAAAATGAGCCCTGTGTTGGTCCTGCCCCTGACAGTTGGCTGTGTGAACATGTGGGTTATAAACTACTGTATATATTCTATACTGATTTCCTTTTTTTTTTTTGCTCCTATTTTGTTTTCCAGGATTGAAAGTTGCCTCCAAAAGATGCCACAGTCTGAGATCAGTTAATGTTCTTCTGCTTATTAAAATGCAAATTCATACTTCTGCACAAGTGATAGATTTGGGTAAACTTTAGAGCTTTCTCCTCTCAATTCTTTACTGGTTTAATTGTAATCTGGATTGTCTATCAAAACTCAGCCTACCTCTCAAAGTTCAATTAAAGTACCATTTCCCTTGTTTAGTTTCTCTCTTTCACTCTTAACTCTTACAATCTACTTTTTATACCTGTGAAATGCAGCCACATTTATTGAACTCTTAGTAAGTGTCAGGTGCTATGCCAGACTGTCATGTGATGATTTCATTTATTCTTCAAAGAATACACCTACCATAAAGCCCTCTTTACAGATGAAGAAACAAATCATCAACGTTCAGGAACTTGTCTGAGGTCACTGTATTAGTGTGTTATTGCTGTGTAACAAAGTTCCACAAACTTAGTCGCTTGAAGCACCAATTTATTATTACACAGTTCTTTGGTCAGAAGCCCAACACAGCAGGACTGGTTACTCAGCTTGGAATCCTTCAAGGCTAAAAATCAAGGTGTTTGCCAGGCTGTGCTCCTTTCTGGAGGCTCTCTGGTAGGCTCTGCTTCCAAGCTCAGGCCCATTGTTGGCAGAATTCAGTTCCTTGTAGTTGTAGGACTGAGGTCCCCATTTGCTTGACACCCGGCCTCCTCCATCTTCACGTCAGCAACAGCACATCGGGTACTTCTCGTACTTTGAATCTTTTCAACTTCTTCTCCTGCCTCTGCTGTTAAGGCCTCCTGGGATTACACTGGGCCCTCCTAGATAATCCAGGATAATCTCACTATTTTAAGGTCAACTGATTAGTAATCCTGATTACATTTCAAATTCCCGTTGCTGTGTATGGTAACACATTCATGGGTGTGGTATCTCATCATTTCCAGTCCTGGAGATTAGGATTGGAATGTTCTTAGGGATATAATTCTGCCTACCCATATTTTTCATAGCTTGTAAGGGACAGACCAAGGCTGTAAACCCAAATCTGTTTTATTCTTTGACGTATATCCCGCTTCCTCCTTAAACTCACCTTAACCTAGATCTGAGCTGTGGAAACACAAACAGTAAACTCTGAGGATGCTAGTGAGATGGTAGAGTGTAATGTCTAAAACCACAGACTCTAGGTCATCCTGTCTGGAGTCGAATACTCAGTCCCCTCATCTGTAGGATGGGTGTAATATCAATATCCGCCTCTAAGGGTTGTTATGAGAATTAAGTGACTTAATATTTGTAAAAGCCTGAGAACATTGCCTGGCATATGGCAAACATTGTAGAAGTGATTTTAAATAAATAAAAATAAATGAACATAAGGTGGGAGAGAGAAAGAGACAGAGATGACAGCAATTGAGATGTGATTTTTCCCATGTTATTACACCATGATAGTTTATAACTTGTTTAAATGTTGAAGTATTTGTGATTGTAACACCATCCTACTTTTCAGCTAATACTGTAAGATGTATCTTCACCAAGTTTCAACCTACTTTTGGGGATAAGGAATATGATTCCTATGCATTAGATGCTCACTAATCACTTGAGGAGTTGAAATGGATTCAGGAAAATTATATAAAAGGGACTTCATGATTTTTTTTTTGATGTTGCTTATTTCCAGACAGGTTATTAGGTGGGAAAATAATTGTAAAAAGATATTTTTCTGTTCTTAAAAAAGTTTCATTTTAGAAAGGATTTGGAGAGTTTTATTTATTGAAGCAGGTGCTCTGACTAAGAGCAAAATCACAACATAGTTAATAAATAGTTAAAACAATCTCTGTGATTGAAAGACCCTTGTTAAAACTATGGTGTTATAGCTGACATAGCTGCCAATGTCTTCCATGGACAGCTCTGACGTATAATATGAAGATATCTACAAAGCTTGCAACTGCCCTACAATTCCATGTCCCCTGGTTGACCACAGCTATGGAAACTGCTCTTAATGTCTAACAAAATATCTTTATAATACTCATGATACCTGGAAGGATAAGTCTTCATCTGTGAAATAAAACCTGGTAATTTATCAGATGATTGAGAGAAAAATAAGAACTATTCCTTTCTTGGAACTGATGCTTAGAAAAAAAAAACAGATTTTTCCCAATGAAATTATATGTTATATTTGCATACTAGCATATTTACAGTACAAATATACTGGTAAAACCTTAACACTAAATAATAGTAGAATAAAAATAGGTTGCATGTCTTCAACTCACTAGAGAGTGAAAAAATACAGGAAACAATATCTAGATCAGCAGATGAGAGGGAACAAAAAAAAGGAAACAGGAAGCAAAAAGAAAGAAAGCAGAAGTAAGAACTAACAAATCAGTTACAACAATAAATAGGAGTTGAACTCAATTATAAAACAAAAGATTCACAGATTCACAAAGCAAATTCTACTATATGCTATTCAAAAAGAGACACACTTAAAATAATATATGGCTTAAAAATAAAATGATGGGAAAATATGTAAGGCAAATGAAATTAAACAAAGAGAAGTAGGAATAACAATATTAATTAAAAAGTCAATTTCGAGGCAAATTTTTTTTAAATGGTCATTTTATGTAGTTAATTGATATGTCCCAAAATAGAAATTCATGAGACATGAAACATTTGTATTGATTTCTAGAGTTCATTTTTCCTATAAATATTTAATGCATGTCTACCATGTGCCTGGCATCATGTTAGAAATTGAAAATACACATTTTTAACAGATGTGAGTATAGTCTCTGCTTTAAAAGTTTAAGCTTAAAAAAGTAAATTAATGTACTAATAATTTAAATATACATGTAGGAGAAAGAGATTGGAAGGAGATACAACAAATGTTAAGTGTGTAGGCATTATGATTTCTTTTTTATTTACATGCTTGTTTATGCTTTTATCTACTTTACAATTTTTCTACACTAATAAATACTATAAAATCATCATATGATAGTTGTGCTCCTAACCACTGCTCATGGCTTGCCCTTGCCTCCAGTCTCTCTGCCCAACTCAGAGAATGTTGGGAGATTCTCCTGGGATTGCTTCACTCAGTTCTGAGGAGAGCTGGTCCCTCACAAAAGATGACATCATCAATTATGCTCCTTTTTCAAAGTTTCTGGCATCAGGATGGCTTTTTATCCTGGTTTTCAATGCTGACTGAGATTGAGAGCAGACATACATAGAACAAAAATATGGAGTAACCCCAATAACTGTATTTTACCTGCAAGCTATGTCAGACCTTACAGAAGAGTCAAGCCAACACTTTCATACCATTAATCTTGAATAGAATATTATACTATGAAACATTTCAGATATTCAAAAATGTATGAAGAATACTATAATGATCAACAATGTCCCAACAGCATAGCTTAAGAAACAAATGAGTACATTTCCACTTAAATATCCCACATATTCTTAGAACATATATGCCAAAGACTGAATGAATCTTCATCCAGTATTACATACATATAAGAATTATATATGGTTAGGAACATTGATCCTGGGGCCGGATGGTCTGGATTTAAATCTAGTTCCTGCTATACAACTAGGTAGCTTTCAGTAAGTTACTTAATTTCTTCATGTCTCTGTTCCTCATCCATAATTTGAGAATAATAATGGTATCTACCTCATAAAGATTCATAAATGTTGAGTTTAATATATGTAAATGCATTCAGGATAATTCTTACTACTTCTAAGAGTTTCCTCTCTTGATGAATGGTGCTGCTTCACTGTCTCATTGTCCAAGCCAGCTATGTTATACTTGCTGATAGTCACCAGGTTCTACAGATCTGTCATTTTTCTTGAATCCATCTTCTCCTTTAAATTCCCCCTTTCACAATTTTGAAAATCATTTCTTAATTAGGTTACTGCAATACTGCCTCCCTTTCTACTTCTACTCCTTTTCTCATGTAACTCAGAAATTCATCATTTAAAAATTAAATTATGAGAATAAGACAAGGATGTCATCTGTCACCACTCCCATTCAAGTTCATCCTGGGAAACCTAGGTAGTGCAATAAGACAAGAAAAGAAAAGGTAAGTGAATTAGGAAGGAATAATTAAAACTGTCTTTTTTCACTGATGACATGATTGTTTGTGTAGAAAATCTCCCAAATAAATCAACAAAAATACTCCTGAGACTAACTAGTGATTATAGAAAAGTTGCAGGATACAAGGCTAATGTTCAAAAGTCAATTGCTTTCCTATATACTAGTAATAAATAATTGGAATTTGAACTTTAAAAAAAAATTACTTAGCACCAAAATAAGATACTTAGGTATAAATCTAGCAAAATATGTATAGGATGGATATACAGAACACTACAAAACTTTGATTAGAAAAATCAAAGAATCTATAAATAAATGGGGAGATATTTCATGTTTGCAGATTAGAAAACACAATATTATTACTATATCCATATTTCCCAACATGATATATAGCTTCCACAAAATCCCAGTCAAAATATCAGCAAGTTATGTAGTGGATATCAACAAACTGGTTTCAAACCTTATAGGAAAGGCTAAAGATCCAGAACACTCAACACTATACTGAAGAAGAAAAAAGTTGGAGGACTGACACTACCTGACTTTAGCACTTACCATAAAGCTACAGTAATCAAGACAGAGTAGTGAAAGAGTATATATAAAGATCCACAGAATAGTATGGAGGACCCAGAAATAGACCCATACAAATATCATTAGCTGATTTTTGACAAAGAAGCAAGGGTAACTTAACAGGGAAAGAACAGTGTTTTCAACAAATGATGCTGGTACAATTGGGCATTCATATCGCAGAAAAAGTGAATTAGAAAAAGACATACAACTTTCACAAAAATTAACACACATAGATCATAAATCTAAATACAAAATACAATGCTATAAAACTTCTGGAAGAACACATAGGAGAAAATATGTGACTGAGCTTAGCAAAGATTTCAGATATAACACCAACGGTATAATACATGAGAGAAAAAATTGATTAATTAGACATTACTGAAGTCAATATTTTGGATATATGAAAGACACAGTTAAGAGAATTAAAAGACAAGCCACAGACTGGAAGAAAATATTTACAAAAGACTTATTTGATAAAGGACTGTTATCTGAAATATATAGAGAACTCTTAAAACTAAACTATAACAGAAGGAACAACCCAATTAAAAAATGGGCAAAGATCTGAACTGACACCTCACCAAAGGAGATATACAGATTGAAAATAAACATATGTAAAGATGCTCAACATCATTTCTTATTAGGGGAGTGGAAATTAAACCAGGTAGATACCACTACACATTTATTATAACATACAAAATCCAAAAACTATGAATACTGAGTTCTGGAAAGGATGCAGAACAATAGGAACTCTCGTTCATTGCTGGTGGGAAAATGAAATAATACTGCCACTTTGGAAGGCAGATTGGCAGTTCCTTACAAATGTAAATGCTAAACATAGTCTTGCCATATGATCCAGCCACTGCGCTCCTAAGCACTTACCCAACTGACTTGAAAACTTATGTCCACACAAAATCCTGCATATGAATATTTATAGCAGCTTTATTATAATCACCAAAACCTGGAAGCAACCAAGATTCTTTCAACTGGTGAAGGGATTAACTGTGGTACATCCACACAGTGGAATGTTATTCAGCAATAAAAATAAATGAGCTATCAAGTTACAAAAAGACAAGCAGCACATTGCTAAGGGAAAGAAGCCAGTCTGAAAAGGCAAGATACTGTATGATTTCAACTATATGACATTATGGTAAATGCAAAACTATAAAGGCCATAAAGTGACCAGTGGTTGCCAAGAGCTCAGGGAGAGGGATAGAAGATTAAATGGATGAAGTGCAGGAAACATTTAGGACAATAAGACTATTTTTATGAAAACATAATGATGAATATATGATGTTATGCATTTGTCAAAATCCATAGAATTTTACCAGATAAAGAGTGAACCTTAGTGTGTGAAAATTTTTAAAAAATCATTTGGGATGATGGGCTATCCTAATAAGAGATACAGAATGTGACAAGAGAATCTAAATCTATTACAAATGTATATAATTTCTCCTCACCCTCATTAAAAGGGGTGAGGAGAAAAGTTGCTGACCTAAGTGACTTTGGAAATGAGCAGAGTTTCTAAAACTAAAGGCCAAAGGAACTGCTCATAAACACAGTACTCTAGTTGGTAAAGTTGTTTCCCATGGGCTGTGGGTTAACGTTGATACTGCTCTACATGCACCCTAGAATTAAACAAATAAGTAAATGAATGGCAAGCGGTGGGAGAAAGGTTTCTCCCTGTAGGACTGAGAATTTACAGGTGAACACAGGGAGGAGGCTAGAATGATGCCTGTGGTACTGGATTAGAGATGGAGACAGGAGTGTGAACTTATGTTTAGCCTAATACAAATGTAAATTGTTACATACAGAAATATTTATAGCTATGTGTATACGTGAAGGTTAATATATACCCAGTTATTTCCTTGTTCTATCAGCTGAGAGAGCCTAAAAGAAACAACACTCTAGGAGCAATGAACACCCCTAGCACCCAAATCTTGGTATCTGATACCACCTTCCAGTAGAAGGAATCTGGGCTCCTTGAAGAAATGACTGGTTCTAGAACAGAGGCAGGGAAAATACAAGGTAAGCCTGGAGCATCTTGTAGTCCCAGATAATGAGAAAGTACCAAAAAGGAAACACCCTCATGATGGGTTATGTCAATAAGACATAGGTGCCCCTCGAAGGTTTCCCAATAAACAAAGCTGGACAGTGTGAGCAATAAAATTAATAAGCCCTGAATCATAAAGTACATAAAATAAGGTAGCCTCTGAAGAGTACAATAAATATGCATGAGTCGGTACTGATAGAAATGACCGAATAAAGTTGTAAATGGGAAGAAGAGACCAATCTCCTATGCAGCGTATTTCCAAATAACTTACGTAGATACTCTGTCCCCAAGGAGCATAACTCCTACTCCTGAAGTGTGAATCGTGCATAGTAACTACCTTCCAAAGAGCACAGTTTGGAGAGGGGTTGGGGGAAGAGCAACTTCACCATAGAGAAACTTGAAAAGTACTAGTTCAAGGTCAATAACAACAGTCATAAGTCATGTTGAGCTTATGTACCCTCACTATTATGGGATGAAAATGGCACTTTCCCTCTGTCGTCTTTCTCCCAATAACCAATAATCCCAGGCTTATCAGGATAAGAATTCCAGGTAAATCCCAATATTGGGGCATCCTACAAAATATCTGACCAGTACTCCTCAAAACTGTCAGTCATCAAAAATAAGGAAAGTCTCAGAAACAGCCAGAGCCGAGAGAAACCTAAGGAGACGTGACAACTAAGTCTAGTGTGGCGTCCTGGATAAGATCCCGGAACAAAAAAAAGGATATTAGGTACAAATGAAGGAAATATGAATAAAGTATGGATTTTAATAAATAATAATATATCAATATTGGTTAATTAATTGTAACCAATGTACTATGCTAATGTAATATGTTAATAACGGGGAAGATTGGTAGGGAAAAGATGGGAGTCTTCTGTAATATGTTCTCAATTTTTCTTTACATTTAAAACTATTCTAAAAATTAAAGTCTGTGAAAATTTTTAATTAGATCATGAAAATTCCCTTTAAGTTCTTTAATATCTCCAGTCATTTGCAGGATAAGATCGAAACTCCATCCTTAGCACTGAATTCCATCACTTATTTTCTCCTCTTTCCAACACATGCTCCGTTTCACACTTGTGGGAGCTTTTCATGGTTCAGCAACAACCAAAACAAACAAACAAACAAACAAAAAACAAAAAAATCATCACTCTCTTCCACAGTTCCTCACGTGGAACTGGAAATTCCTTTACTCCAGATATTTCCTGACAAATGTCTCATCTTTGAGGATTCAGCTTAGCTGTCCCATCCTCAGAGAAGTCTTCCCTGGCCTCTCCAAAATGGACTGAGTGGATGCACCTTCTCTGTGCAGTTTGGCTCGTAGGGAGTGCAATTTTTTGTATAGCCTTGCTACTTGCTACTCAGTGTGGTCCATGGACCAACAGCATAGGCATCACATGGGAGCTCATTAAAAATGCAGAATCTCACCTCACCCTAAGCCTACAAAATCAGAATCTGCATTTTAACAAGATCTCCAGATGATTTGTAGCCATATTACAGTTGGAAATGCTTTGAGCATCCAAAATTTAGGTGTCTCCAAGCCCTTCACATGTGGTTCTCTGAATTTTTTTAATTGTCTGTATCCTTGCCAAGTTATGAAATCATTGAGGACAGGGGCCATGTTTCATTTGTTTTTTCTTTATCTCCAATATTATCACAGCATCTGGGACATCCATGGGAACAGAACTGAATTAATGACTGGCTCAAGGACACATTAAATGAAAGGAAAGATATAAGTTTTATAGGTTAATACCTAACACTCCATTTATCTTTGTCAAAATTTAGGAACCACTGAGAGACAGGCCAAGGGTCAGACAGATGATGTACAAAACATCAAGTTTATTGCCGATAAAGCTGATTTGGGAGAACATGACTTTGCTCTACAACTAGGCAGCTTCTTTACACCTTGCCCAGAATTAAGCAGACATAAAGCTTATCCAAACTTCCCCTTAGGGAATGGGGATCTGCTTTTATAAAACGTTAAGGCAAGGAGGCACAGACTTGTATTGTTCCCTCTCCAGGCAGAGTCCAAAGAGTGGAAACAGAGATGCCTGTTCAACTTGGTCAGGATCTTCTTTCTAATTCTCAGACAGCCCTGCTCCCTCCATCCTGTAGTGAATAGTTAGTAGGTTACCCTGATGAAGTGATAAGTTCTGCTACCCACAGTGGGAAATTCAGAGGAAAAAAGGAAAGAAGAGGGATTATGGGAGAAAACAGAAATATAATACACGAGATAAGATCCTGAAGAACTAAAAATCACAGCGTGAAGATGGTGCAACTGACACGCATATAGAATTCTGAAGGGCTTGACTTGGCTGAATTTTGTCTTCTTTAGGATGAGACCCTCTGACCTGCTCCACTGTGAACCAAACTAGATCTGAACTGTCTCCATGTGGTTTCCAGGTAAGCCAAGGGTGGTCTAAAATGCCTGGCTCAGCATCCAGCCCCAACTAGCCGCACCAAACTGAAGGGAATGAGGGCCACTATTGTTCCACTTCTTCCAGTGAGCTCACTTTCCAAAATCTCTTCCTCTATTGACTGGAAAATTACATAATATGACGCATAATGGCATCATTAATCCATTTGATAAGGATGAACTCTAAACAACCAACCAACAGAAATAAATTGAATTTTGAGATGACCAGGGACATGGAAAGATCCTTGAATGTAGTCTAATACAAAACTACAAGAGCTCAGAACCATGTCATTTGAAGTATTATTTATTCTTTGCCTTTTGTACAATTGAACTCACAAAATTTGTGTTTTTCCCTAAAACCTTTGGTTTATATGTATTATAGTATCATATGCATTATAAAAATGTAATCTTATAATGTCATATTATTATCATCCTCCAACAGGCAGAATACCATACTCTGTAAGCTTCCAAGTCTTTTTGGAAAGCCTTTTACACAATGATTTAAGACCCATGTGTACGTTATCTTAAAAAATTAAGATGATGATACTCGCTAGTCATATACATTAAGAAAAAAAAAACACAGTACAGTTTGGCAGCCACAATTTTGGAAGGTTTGAGTGCTGATATAATTACCCTGGGGGAGCAGACTCCTCCTGAGGCACAAGGGGCTTTAAACACAACTCAGCAAACCATTCTTATGCTCAGGCAAACATCCAGTGGTAGTTTCCTCTAGTTCTGTTAGAAAGAAATCTATGTTAGGAATATAGGATGTAAATGCTTAGAATTCATGACCATATACCTCTAGCTACTGCCCCTGGCAGACATCACTAATTGATCACAGCAGTCTTCTGTCTCAACCTAGATGGAGCCTTCTCAACCCAGAGCTTGATGCAGCCACGATTAATTGATTGGAGTTCGCACATGAAATGAAAACTATCTGCTTTCCAGAGCTGGGACCTTCCTCTCTCACCTGCTCTTCCCCCCATACACAGAGCTGCATGTACATGCCTCAACAGCTTCTGCTTTTGCTGTGATTTTTTCAGAATGTCAGCTCAAGTTCTATATGCCTTACTGTCATATTGCCATCATCTAGCCAAGTGCATGGCACATTTTTGTTATAAGATTAGAAGAAAGGGTCAAGGGAGGTGCCAAAAACTGAAACAGGGACTAGGGGAGAAGAGCAGGTCTGAGCTAAGCCCAGAACAAGTTCAGTTTGAACTGAGTGAGTCTGAAGTTTTGGTAGGACATCCCTGCCACCCTCCTCCACTGCAATCTACACCCCAAAGGACAGAGACTTTGGAGGGTTCAGATCTGCCTCTGCAGCTCATACAGGTCCAGACTGTATCTGCTGAAAGTAGGGTGAATTCACAGGGCACATGCACAAGACCTTTGCATGTGTGGGTCTGGAGAGCAAAGGTAGACTGGATCTGCACCAGGGGTAGGTATGAGAGGCATCAAGGTAAAGTTCACAGGCAAATCTACAGAGAACAGGACCTATAACATAACCTGGTAATATTCTCTTCTGAAGAAAGCACTAGAGAGCAGTTTTATCATTTAAACAATCAAAGGGAGACTATAAGAAAAAAGTGGACTTTTGCTCTCTGAAATGGATTAATTGACCACACAATACAACCTTACAGAAGCATAGAATACACTTCACCTCGACTAAAATATGTCAAGGAAAAACACTCTTGGAGTGCTAAATATACAATAATTTATACTTGTGTATTATATCTATGATATAGTTGTATATTTATAGTAATCTCTATTACATATCACATTTTATACTATTGTATCATGTTATATCATAAATATACTTATAAAAATGAAACTGGACAAAATGAATCTTGGAAATCAAGTACGCTGGAACCACAAGCCCACTGGGTTTAGTCCCATATTTAACAACTGGGCTGAAGTCTGGGCATATTAGTTTTGTTGTTATATATTAGCATCAGGTCTTGTTATATATTAGCATCAGCACTATGTATACTGCTGGTGCAAACCACCCAGCCAGAGCTGATGGTAGTTGATAAATGACATATACTAGTATAATTCATACTATAGGGTGCCAAGGAGGAAGCCTAATTATTTCTACAAATCATTTTCAAGAAAAGCATAGTGCCTTGTCCTATATATAGAATTAAGTATTTCTACGTAATCAGGCAAACTTTACAGATCACGCCACTTTGATCGTATCTTTTAAACAGCAGTTGAATGACTCTGTTTCATAAAATCTTCAATTCCTAGATTTATTCACCAGCACCTCAAAAGCAGATAACCGTCCTAAATGTCAGAGTGTCATCAGGAAGACAAAGCTGTTGTCACTGGGAAAAATGTAAAAAAAAAAAAAAAATTCTTATTCTTGAGGAAAGAAAACAGAATGTTGATCCAGCTGTCCTTACTATTATCACTAGGCATTTCCCAGAGACTGGATTACCAGATGGGAGATCTGGTCCACAGTGAACTCCTTCCTAGGGGCCATCAATCCTGAGAAATTCCTTGAGATTTTGCTTTGTCATGTTATTAATCACACACAGACCTGTAGTGTGATGTTCAGGGTAACTTTATTTACAAGAGTAGCAAGAAAAAAGAGAGAAGGAAGGAAGGAAGGAAGGGAAGAAGGAAGGAAGGAAGGAAAGGAAGAAGGAAGGAAGGAAGGGAGGGAGGGAAGGAGGGAAGGAGGGAGGGAAAAAATAGGAGCAAAGAAAAGAAATCATCTAAAGGTCCAACGTATGAGGAAATAGCCAAACAAATAACATATCCATGTACTGGAAACTAGCAACTATATGCCTGGGAAAATTTGCTTTTCAAAAACCTTAATGTTATGGAGAAATTCTCCTAATAAAATGGTAACTTTTTAAAGTTACTACGTTATAATTTAACATATATATATATATACTATGTATATAACGTATATAACGTAGTATATAACGTATATAACGTAGTATATAACGTATATAACGTATATATACTACGTTAGAATTTAACGTAGTATATACCCCAAAATTCCAATTTTATTTTAAAACACTTGTTACTATAAAAATGAACTAAACATTAATAGTAATTATATCTTGGTAACAGTTTAATGGATTATTTTTATATCCTTCTACCTGTTTTTCTGTATTTGTTATTATTCTGTATTACCCATCAATATAAATATCTAGTTACCCTTTGTGTGTGTATTTTTCACACATATAAAATATTCAATAAAAATTTTAAATCATGATGTTTTTGTACAGACAAGAGAAAGATAACTTGAGTTATTAATATATAATTCAAATACATGTCCTAATATATGATGTACTTTAATTCGGAGTCACTAACTTATGATGCCTTTTAAAAAAACCCACAGAACAAATGGAACTTGCTTTGGTGTGTCAATTTACAGAGCCTGCCATACCTAATGATCTCTTAGAAGCCAGTGCATTATGACATAACAGTACATCACTGGAAATGAGTCTTAAAAGCATAAATATTTACAGGCTGCAGAAATTCTATCCATGGTTTTGTTGCTTATACTAAACTATTGCCAGATGAAACAAGGGCCACCAGTGAAAGGGGACGCGTGGATGCTTTCACTCTACCTGGGAAAAGTTTTTGACTTTCAGGTGATGTTGGCGTCCTTATGCAGTTCTATCTTGTGATCCTCCTGCCAGTGAGAATCCCAGGAGAACTGATTGATGAGACTGATGGACTGTGGTGGGGAGTGGAAGGGCCAGGCAAATCATGCCCTAGGCTCAGATGAAGGTTTAAGGATCCCAACATGGATCTGTTCTTTCTGCTCTCTACTGTCCTACTCTAGCCAACAGAGTCATTTGTGCCTGCAGCATATTCCCCAGCATCTCCAAGGGCCGTGCACAGAGCAGGGCAGAAATGGTTGTCCAATGACAGTAAATTTCCTGGTGTCACCAGCTCCATCCTTGTATTTCTCTAAAGCTTCAAGAAGGCAGAGTTGGTGTCGCATCCTCCTTTATGGCTCTCTGAAGCACCTGCAGAGACAGCTCGCCTGCAGTAGGTCTTCACTTAGCACTTGCTTTGTTTAACTCTAATTGAATGAGGCACTGAGGAATAGAAGGTGAGAGCCCTTCTATAGATGAGAATCGATGGGGAACTTCGTGGGTAGCTTGGTGCTGGATGTGCCTAGGTCCAATCAAAAGAGACACTGCGAGAAATCCCCGGAGTCACTGACATGGGAGAACGGACTCTTGCATAGAGAAAAAAGTAACCAAAAACTTCTTTCAAAACAAAGCAGCAAATTAACCATTGCCCCATGCCTGGGAGATTTAAGTACCAAAAACCTCAGAACGAAGACATAATTTTTCATCCTGTGCTTAGATAACTATGCTAAGTGATATTAATTATCTATCAATAGAAAGCTGGGAACCCTTTAAACCATTAATGGAGTGACCTTTACAAAGCTTCAATATTCTTGCCGTGTACGGAAGGTTGATTTATCACTTGTGCAGGTTAAATGAAGTCTTACCTGGTTATATGAAAATGTGTCCTTTTCAGAAATAGAGCAATTCTAGAAGTCTACTGAATAAAGAATAATCTGTTGGGATTGTTTTTAAAAATAGAGATTCCCAGATATCCCTCAAAGATTCTGATTGAATAAATCTGAGACAAGGCTGGGATTTGCATTTTCGACAAGTACCATAGGTGAGTTGGATGCAGGTATTTCTTTCCATTTTTAAAATTAATTTTTATTGGCATATAGTTGATTTTACAATGTTGTGTTAGTTTCTGCTGTACAGAAAAGTGAATTAGTTATATATATACATATATCCAGTCTTTTTTAGATTCTTTTCCTATATAGGTCATTACAGAGTATTGAGCAGAGTTCCCTGTGCTATACAGTAGGTCCTTATTAGTTATCTATTTTATATATAGCAGTGTGTATATGTCAATCCCAATCTCCCAATTTATCCCTCCCCCTTCCCCCCTTGGTAACCATAAGTTTGCTTTCTACATCTGTGACTCTGTTTCTATTTTGTAAATAAGTTTATCTGTACCATTTTTTTAGATTCCACATGTCATACGATATTGCTTATATGCAGATGTGTGTATTTCTGATGTACGTTGGACAATGGAGACAGAAGAAAGAGACAGACAGACTTTGGTGTTAAGTAGATGCCCACTTCCACACACTTCTGGGGGCAAGGGTGAGTCCCCTAAGTTCTGGAAGGCTCAGCATCTGCATCTTTATTATGGGGATCACATCAGACTCCATGAAATGCTAGGAATGTGAAGAACCTTGCCCAGCAGATGCTCCATAGCGTATCATTCCCACCAGGTCCAGAAGCCCACTGTGCAACCAGACTGTAACAACTGTGGCTGTAGGAAGGCAAATCAGGGTAAAATGGAGAACTTGAGGGCCTTTCCATGTTGGCAGCTTCATGCCTAGGGACTGGCTGCTTCAGGTACAGGACACAGATCACTTAGAACTGGACACTGGGAAAAAGTGCTCAGCAAAGATGGCCCTGACCATCATTACATGGGCACCACCTGCATCTGCTAATATAGGGCATTTAAAAGCTTAAGCTGCGGCTTCCCTGGTGGCGCAGTGGTTGAGAGCCCGCCTGCCGATGTAGGAGACACGGGTTCGTGCCCTCGTCCGGGAAGATCCCACATGCCGCGGGCCTGTGAGCCATGGCCGCTGAGCCTGCGCGTCCCGAGCCTGTGCTCCGCAAAGGGAGAGGCCACAACAGTGAGAGGCCCGCGTACCGCAAAAAAAAAAAAAAAAAAAAAAAAAAAAAGCTTAAGCTAACTAAGGTGCCCCTGCAAACTGTTCCAGTACCACTCTGAACAGAGGACTCTGATTCCTGCCCATTTACTTACTTTTATCAACCCTATTGCTTTGTTCTGGCCTGGCCAGGCTCCTTCCATCTATCTATCTATCTATCTATCTATCTATCTATCTCTATCTATCTATCTATCTATCTATCTATCTATCTATCCTGTGACCTTTAACATTTTTGCCCATGTACTTAATTAATCACTCCTGTAAAAATATCCAAATATCCAATGGACTCCAGATACCTAGGGGTGACCCTTTTCAAAGTGTAGTCCCCAGATCAGTAGTATCAGAATTTCCTGGGAGCATGTTAGAAATGCAAATTTGCAAGTTCCATCCCAGACCTACTGAATTTGAAACTCTAGGAGTGTTTAAGAAGCCATCCAGATGATTCTGGTACATTTTCAAGATTGAAAGCTATTGTATAGGGAGTTAACACCTACCATCATCCATTTAAATTTACATATATAAAAATAAGCTCTTTTTTAACAGTTGGAAAATTTCTCTCATTCTTTTTTCTCCTTGGGCTCTTCTTCCATAGATTTTTATTGTAGTGTAATACATTTTTTAGGCTGGAGAGTCTTGTATGGGTTACTCTATCATACTTCTCTGGAAAAAATATAGATAGATAGATAGATAGATAGATATAGAGATACATATAAATTATCTTCAAAAATTTCCTCAGTCTATGAGTTTCTAAATGTTAAATATTTCTTCTATTATTATAATTTACATTACAATAAATAATTGAGAAAAACTATATGATACCAACTTTGATATTATTCACCAAAAACAGAATATTATTACAGATTTGTCTCTTAATGTGATGAGTGATGGTCTTTTATTCTCACATATAGAATGAGCTAGGAATCCTCATCAATTCTTTTCTTATTTAATGTCAAATGTTGAAAACTATGTATAAATAAGTAGATGGGAATAGAAAGAGTTTTGTTAAAACATTTTCACTCAATTCATTGAAATTTGTCTAAATTATGTGATCAAAACAATATAGTAATATGGCATTAAAAATTATCTTTAATAATCTAATAACATGACTAGGACCTTCTCTATATTGAAAGCAAAGGATTTGAACCCATCTAACTGGTAAAAGAATTTGTTACCTTATTATCACTACTTTATTATAATTTCTGGAATACACATTCAAAAAAAAATAATGTTACCAAGATTTATCAAATGACTTTCCTGAAGAAGCACTTTGTTTAATTTGACATACTCATAAGCATTTGGGAAAATAAGATTTTATAAATTATATTATTGCATAATAATTTAAAAATAAAATGCCCAGGTTTGTGAGTCTGACTACACAGTTTGTGCACTGACCAACTTAAGGGGATAACATTTGCAGAGACTCTTAACACAAGTGGCAGCCCTGGATAGACACAAAGTGGTGGCCCTCAAATGCTTTTTTCTTATCAGGTGCTTTAAGTCTATTCTCATTAAAATTAAGGACATAACTCAGCTTGCGGAAAATTGCCTTCCTATTATCTAATGAGTCAAATGAGTCATTGTCAACCCAATCAAGTCAGCCTTAATTTCTGTCAGGGAAAAAGAAAAGTCTGCCTTCATTTTCAGTTAAAAGTGTTGATGCCTCCCTTGACCAACTATCTTACTTCTGAACTCTAAAGTGGAGATGGAAAGATAGATAAATAAGGCAGAGATACCCACTGAGGTTGCTGACCGCGTGCAATAAGACACAACTGGCTTCAGTTCCAACACCTTTGCCTCCATCGTGCTGTGACTCGTTCCCCTGAGCAAGCCATCCTCTGCCAACAATCAAGGAATAAAAGGGAGGTCATGAAAAAATGAATGAAGAAAACCCTTCTCACTACCCACACTACCATATAGCTGAACTCAGATCCTTCAAAACCAGGCCAAAGCCCCTCCCTCTAATACCATACTTCACTCTTTCCAGAAATGCGTGTAACCCCAGGAGATAACTCAGTCCTGTGGGGGGGGGGTGTGTGTGCACTGCAGTGGGTTGACTGGTATCCCCCCAAAAGATACGTCCGCATCCCAAACTCTGGGGCCTGGGAATGGGACCGTATTTGTAATGATGTTAAGGATCTCAAGACGAGATCATCCTGGAATACGCTAGTGTCCTCTAGATTCACAAGTGTCTTTGGAAGAGACGCACAGAATGAGACAGACACACAGGAAACAGAGGAGAAAGCCATGTGAAGACGGAGGCAGAGACTGGAGTGATGCAGCCACAAGCCAAGAACGCCTGGGGCCACCAGGAGCGGGGAGAGGTGAGGAAGGAACCCCCCCAGAGCCTTTAGAGGGAGCACGGTCCTGCCAGCACTTTGACTTTAGACCTCCAGCTTCCAGAACTGTGAGAGGATAAGTTTCTGTGGTCGGAAGACACCCAGTCGTGGTATCTTGTCCCAGCAGCCCCAAGAAACAGCACCCACACTCTTCGATTGTGTGAGGCTTGCCAGGGCCACGCTTCCTAAATGTGCAGAGCTTGCTGTCTCCGAGCTTCTGGGAAGATTCCAGGAGGGTGAGAAATGTGTCTTTAGTCTGTATTATAGGTGATTATAAAAGGGGAAGGGAAAGTAATGCTGGAGTGACTATGGAAGAGGTGAAGCGAAGTCATGTTCTGGAGTCAACCAGTGTGGGCCAATGTTCTAGTCAGGGAACAGGTAGGACGAGGGAGCCCTGCGATGCTGATTACTTGGTGAAACAAAATGAGATGTCTAGTGCTTTGTTTGAGGTCTTTTCTTAGCTTCTGATTCTACCAATAGGACTTACTCAGCTTAGACTTAAAAAAAATGTCTACAGACTACCTATCCCTTAAAAACGAAGCTTAGATTCAGGTAGGGGCAGATCAGATGATATTTTCCAGGAGGATTAAACAGGGGTGAAGTGCAGCCCCCCATGGCCCTTTCCCTGGGACTTGAATACCTTGGGGCCATGGCCAGAGACACCGCCTGTGGGCCATCCTTTCTCTATTGTTTGGATGGGGTGAAATCTAAAATATGACACAAATGAACCTATCTGTGAAACAGAAACTGAATCACAGACGTAGAGAACAGACTGCTGGTTGCCAAGGGGGAGGGGGTGAGGGAGGGCTGGAGTGGGAGGCAGGGGTTAGAGGATGTAAGCTTTTATATGTAGAATGGATACACAACAAGGTCCTACTGTGTAGCACAGAGAACTATATTCAATATCCTATGATAAACCATAATAGAAAAGAATATTAAAAAAGAATGTATATATGTATAACAGAATCAGTTTGTTGTTCAGCAGTAATTAACACAACATTATAAATCAACTATACTTCAATAAAAAAAATAAGTCTGGTCTCTGTCCTCAGCTATTTTCATTCTCATGAAGAAGAGCAGTGGCCTTATACCTGGGCTGTGTCCTTAGCTTCCACATCACACTGAACCCAGCTCCAGTGATTATCAGAGCTTGTGTTTCTTCTCTGGTTGTCAAGGACTCCAGCCTTCTAGGTGCCAGGCAGAGTGCACCTTGGCCTCCAGCCAAGGGTTACCCATACCTCAACTCAGAGAAAAAATATTGGCATAGGGTTGCCTGAGAATCAGAGACCACCCTTCCTCCAGACGTGATTCTTAAAAAGTGCGGGTCACTGTTCCAGAGCCTTCTGACCTTACGGAATTTCATAAGGCTGCACACTCAATTTTATGGGAGTTATAGTCATTCCTATAAAACACAATGATTTTAAATATTAAGCTTTTATTCTTGAATTAACTCAGACTATCAAAGAGCCTAGTCACGTAGTTTGGTTACCTGTTAAGATGCTCAAACCAAATAGCACTTTGGTTTGATACCATTTGCTTCCAGTAAGGGATGCTGAACCAAAGGGCGATTCTCACTTGATCTGTGGTCCAACTGTAGTGGACCCTGTAGCTCATGACATCACAGGGCACTGTCTCCATGAAACAGTGAGAGGACTGAAAAGAGCTGTGCCTCCCTTGAATAACATGTTTATATTTTAGGGACACCAAGAATTACATGGCAAAGCATGTTCTCTCTGTGTGACCTGGAGCTGGCTTTGCAGCTCACCTCTTCATCCATAAGCCTCATCCTGGCCCCATCTTACTTTTTTTTTCTTCACCCTGACTTTCTCACTTATTTTTAAAAACTTATTTACCAAGAAATATGACGTTCACTGAGGACGTGTGAGACCCACGTTAAAGGAACATGCCTGTGTGGACTTGTTGAATTCAGAAGCCGTTTCCCTCCCCACCCAGCTATTTCCACAAGAAGAGCTTTGAAAGGCTGTTACCCATCAGTGCATGAGCCCTGGGCTTGAGCAAAACACAAAGTTGATGGTGAATCAGAGATGGCCTTCAGTCTACAAAATGAAAAATAAATATATATAAACTTAAATACAGATAGATACATTGTACAATGACGATTTAAAACACTTGGCTTCTTCAGGCATTTTACAAAGCTTCCTCAAACCTTTTTCAATAGAGAGGCACAATAAAGAGGCAGATGCCTTTCTTAAATTTCTTGTATCCCTTGCTCAGTGGTAGCACGATCTCTGTTGTGACGCTTTCTGTTGCCACACGAGTTTGCTGACTACGTTGCCTTTTTTAAAAAATAAGTTTTATCACACAGCCAGCAGTTAATCAATGCATGGGTCCATTTGGAGTTTGGTTTGTGTGTAGCGTTAGCTATCATACAGCAGTTTAAATAACACGGCCAGTTCTTTTTTTTTTTAAATTTTTATTGGAGTACAGCTGATTTACAACGTTGTGTTAGTTTCAGGTGTACAACAAAGTGAATCAGTTATACATATACGTATAGCCACTCGCTTTTTTGGTTTTTTTAAGATTCTTTTCCCATATAGGCCATTACAGATCATTGAGTGGAGTTCCCTGTGCCATACAGCAGGTTCTTTTTTTAAAAAAAAAATATTTATTTTTGCCTGCGTTGGGTCTTCATTGCTCTGGGCAGGCTTTCTCTAGTTGCAGCGAGCAGGGGCTACCCTTTGATGCGGTGCGCGGGCTTCTCATTGCAGGAGCTTCTCTTGTTGCGGAGCATGGGCTCTAGGTGCACGGGCTTCAGTAGTTGTGGCTCATGGTCTCTAGAGCACAGGCTCGGTAGTTGTGGCGCACGGGCTTAGTTGCTCTGCGGCATGTGGGATCTTCCTGGGCCAGGGCTCGAACCCATATCCTCTGAATTGGCAGGCAGATTCTTAACCACTGAGCCACCAGGGAAGTCCTGACAGCAGGTTCTTATTAGTTATCTATTTTATGTATAGTAGTGTATATATGTCAGTCCCAATCTCCCAATGTATCCCTCCCCCCACCTTATCCCCTGGTAACCATAAGTTTGTTTTCTACACAACATGGTCAGTTTTATGCTCAAGAACAATTTAGAGTGTAATACATTTTGATAGAATTAAACCAGCTATTATGACTCAATAACCCTCACCTCCAAGATTAAGCATAGACTATCTTCAAAGAAATTACTAGCTTTATTATTTTTTCCCCTGTGTGGCATCAATTTTAACAAAGCTATTCCAGCCCTAGTTTTACCATGCAAGGAAACTGCTTCTTAGTAATTCACAAGGGAAGATTTACAACTAATTAGGTCCCCTTTGCCTAATTTAAGACACAAATGAATCACAACATCAACCCTTTTAAGTGTAGCGTCTAAAGATGTTTGCAGCTGTTGACAATAAGAAAGCAGATGATAAACTGTAACAAGTGGAATAAACAAAATCAAACAAGTTTTTAATTCACAAAAATATGGAAGAAATTAAGTTGAGATCAAAGGAAATTCAAGTAGTTACAAATCAAACAAGAGATGAACCCACAGTGATTTCTTGTCTTTAGCTTAAGGGCCACCAAACTAAGGCCTTGAAACTAATATTTTCTTCCAAAAATAAAGGTAAAAAGAATAAGAAGAAGGGATTGTGTTACTCTACTTATAAAATAAAACTTTTTATTAGTTTTGGTTTCCAACATTTTAATAGGTGCCGTTTAGTGTTTGAAGTATATTACTTCTTCTTGCCACCCGTAAATCTGTGAAGGGAAAAGTTAAAGGGCCAATTTCTTTCTAATGGGTTTATGTTGTTTGATCTTAATTTTACATCTTTTTCTATTATCTCATTTTAAATCTAGTTTTGTAGGTGATGATATTTTGGTAGAAAGTTGTGACAGTTACAACATAAGCACTGAAGAGGATGGTATGTGAAAATTAACCTGAAAATCAGTAAAACAATTATTCTTTAGCTCTTTCTCGCATATGGATTAGTTAGGTTAATTTTGATCATTACTATCCCATGGGAGTCATTCCATAAATTTATCTCTTTTTTAGTAGATGTCTTTAGAATTCACTGAATTTTCAATTTTCCATCATGTTACTTCACTAGTTCACCATTAAAGGACTTTTCTCAATTCCATGACATTGTTCAGAGTTGTATTCTTGTGTTCTGGGGGTAGACTAAGTAACATGTAAAATTATTTCTAGTTCCAGTGCATGGACAGCAGTGCTGATTCCAGAGTTAAACTGTCTGGATGCTCTGACCACTGTTTACCTGCTATGTGGCTTAGGGGCAGATTCACCTCTCTGTGACCCTTTCCTCATCTGTAAACAGGAGGGAATAATACTATCTATTACACAGAGTGTATTAATAAAGTAATTCAATAATTCACGCCTGCTGCTCAGGCAAGCTCTTAACAAAATCATTTCTGTCATTGTTGTTTATACTGTAACTAGTAGTAATATCATTATTGTTTTTGTTGTTTCAGTTTGTCATCTCATGATAGCCCTGAGAAAGTCTCAAGAGGGCCACAATTCCTCTCTCAATAAAACAACTTTGAAGATACAAGGGAACATGAAAACTCATAAACTAGATCTACATCTGACAGAGTTACATTTCCATTTCCAGCATTTGGAAAAAGTTTGCATCAACCCTGAGGCATATGGAACTGGTTTGAGATAAATTTGGGCCAAAGGAAAGTCTGTATGATCTTCCATATTCCCTACAGAGTGAGCTAAGGAGGGTGGGGGAAAGCTCAACCTAGATGTTGGATATTGAAGCTGTATAGGTTGACAGAACCTCCTTCTGAATATCTAAAAAGCTGTGTGGATGCCCCCAAGGGGATGGAGAGTAAGGCTGTCTGGAGCTCAGAGACTCAAACTTAGAGAAATGGCGGTTCTCCATGACTGCAGCTGAGGATGACCACAGGAAGCAAAGACCCTCACACCCAAGCAGCACCTGTGAGAAATCCCCTCATGATGAGCAGGGGGAATGGCATCTTGAAGATGCAACAGGGGGACCGACCACAGTCAAATATTTACCATAGCAATTGAAGCATGATTCAGGAAATGGAGTGTGAAGGAGACAAAACAAGTAGGAAGTTAGAAGATGTCACTGCTGAGAAACAGCAAGGAGAAGAACACAAAGAGAAAGGCTTCAGTGAAAAAGACACTGGATGAAATAAAGAGAGATTACCTGAAAAGTTTTTAAGTGAACTACATAAAATATACACTAAAGAAAGTAATAAGCCACAATAATGGGGTAGAAAATAATTATAGAGTGGATGAATTTAAGTGGGCTGCTGACAGTACAGAAGAAAACAAATGCAAGACAAAAAATAATAATTTAATGACAATAATTTATTTTGAAAGTCTCATGATATATTACCAAAGGCAGATGGAGAGTAGAACTTTTGTGATTTTTCCTATTACCTGGTGGAGTCAAGGTAAAGGAGAGATTTTAGTCTTCCCTTTGAAAATAGGAGGTTAAGCAACTTTTGCAGATACATCAAATTTTAAAATAACCTATATAACCATTGGTTTAAAATAAAATCAAAATCACAAGCTATAAACATAATAATAATAATGAGAATAGACCATATGAAACGTTAAAGCATATTGCCAAGTATGTAATCAGAGGAAAGTTCACAGCTTTAAATGCTTTCATTACCAATGAGATAAAACAAAGATAAGTGAACAAAGCAATCAACTAAGGAAGTTCAGAAGGAACAATAGATAAGAAAACGAAGGAGAAGAACAAGAAGGGAAAGCAAGAAAGAAAGAAGGAGGAAGGGAAAGCAATTGCAATGGGAATAATTGAATTCAAATTCAATCTAAAAACTGTCTTAAAGAAAAAATAGATAACCTCTTGAAACAAAAAGGAGATAAAACAGGAATAAATACTATCAGGAAAATGAAAGGGGAAATTGTCCCTCAAGAACAGAAGATTTTATTACAGTTAAAAGAGTACTAGACTGTGGTGAGGGTAATTGAAGAAAACACAACAAGTGAGAAGATATCCATTCATGGATTGGTAGAATTAATATTGTTAAAACGCCCACACTACCCAAAGCCATCTAAGATTCAATTCAATCTCAATCAAAATTGCAATGACGTTTTTCACAGAAATACAAAAGACAATCTTAAAACTCACATGCAACCACAAAGGACCCCAAATAGTGAGAACACTCTTGAGAAAGAAGAACAAAGCTGGGCATCATACTTCCTGATTTCAAATTATACTGCAAAGCTATAGTAATCAAAACAGTACAGTACTGGCCTAGACTCATGGAACAAAACCAGAAGTCCAGAACTAAACCCCATATGTGGTCAACTAATATTTGACAGGGAGCCAAGAATACTCAATGGGGAAAGGATAGTCTCTTCAACAAATGATTTTGGGAAAACTGGATAACCACATGCAGAAGAATGAAACTGGACCCCTATTTTATAACACTCACAAAAATTAATTGGAAATGGATTAAAGTCTTAAACATAAGATCTGAAACCATAAGACTTCAAAAGAAAACATAGGATAAAAGCTTCCTGACATGGACCTTGGCAGAAATATTTTGGATATGACATCTAAAGCACAAGCAACAAAAGCAAAACTAAACAAGTGGGACTACATCAAACTGAAAAGCTTCTGCATAGGAGAAGAAACAACCAACAAAATGAAAAGACAACCTATGGAATGGGGGAAAATATTTGCAAATTATACACCTGATAAGGGGTTAATATTTAAGATATATAAAGAGCTCATACAACTCAATAGCAAAAAAAAAAAAAAAATCCAATTAAAAAATGGGCAGAGCGATTCCCTGGTGGCGCAGAGGTTGAGAGTCCACCTGCCGATGCAGGGGACACAGGTTCGTGTCCCAGTTTGGGAAGATCCCACATGCCGTGGAGCGGCTGGGCCCATGAGCCATGGCCGCTGAGCCTGCACGTCCAGAGTCTGTGTTCCGCAACGGAAAAGGCCACAACAGTGAGAGGCCCGCATACAAAAAAAAAAAAAAAAAAAGGGCAGAAGCTCTGAATAGATACTTTTCCAAAGAACACCTACAGATAGCCAACAGGTATGTAAAAAATATGTTCAACATCACTAATCAGGCAAATGCAAATCAGAACCACAATGAGACATCACCTTACACCTGTTAGAATGGCTATTATCAAAAAGACAAGAGATAAAAAACATTGGTGAGGTTACAGAGAAAAGGGAACCCTTGTGTACTGTTGGTGGGAATGTAAACTGATGCACCCACTATGAAAGACACTATGGAGGTTCCTCATAAAATTAAAACTAGAACCTTAATATAATGTAGCAATCCCACTTCTGGGCATATATCCAAAGGAAATGAAAACAGGATCTGGAAGAGATATCTACACACCCCATGTTCACTGCAGCATTATTCATAATATCCAAGATGTGGAAACAACCTAAGTGTCTATGAATGGATGCATGGATAAAGAAGATGTGTGTATACATATACAAAGATAAATTATTCAGTCTTGAGAAAAAGGAAATCCTGTCATTTGTGACAACATGGTTGGACCTTGAGGTCATTGTGCTAAGTGACATTGTGCTAAGTCAGACAGAGAAAGACAAATACTATAAGATATCACTTATGTGTGGAATCTAAAAAAGACAAACTCATAGAAACAGAAGGTAGAATGTTGTTTCCCATAGTCTGGAGGCGGGGTAAATGGAGAGATTTTGTTCAAGGATATAAACTTCCAGTTACAAGATGAATAGGTTCTGGGGATCTAATATACAGCGTGGTGATTATAGTTAGCAATACTTGATAATAGACTTGAATAGTTGCTAAGAGAGTGGAGTTTAAATGTTATCACCACAAAAAGAAATGATAGTTATGTGACACGATGGTAATTATATGATGTTAACTGATGACATGTTGGTAATCATATAAATGTATCAGAACAACACGTTCTACACAAAGTTATATGTCAGTTATATGTTGATAAAGCTGGACAGAGAATATAGCATATAATATCTACAATGGAATTTAAGATTGTTTTTTAACAAATGGATTATTTCTGAGGAAATATCTGTGTGGGTATGTGTGTGTATTCTGAATGAAACAAAAGCTACAAAACACTACACACCATAAAGATTTCAGAGCTATTTTACAGATGAGTTCCTTGAAACTTTAAAGAAAGAAGTAGTCCCTATAATATGTAAATTATTCAGATGATAGGAAAATAGACAAAGCTATCCAGTTCATTTTATCAAGTTAGCAGAAGAGCATTTGACCAATGTGTAACATATATAACACAAAGTAAATGAAAACTCAAGTCTAATTTCACTTGGAAATATGGGTGTTAAATACAATTTAATTATACCTGGAAAAAAAGTACCCCAGAAAAGAAAGTTGACCCCACCAATGCAAACTGGTTTAATATTAGGAAATCCACTAATAGAATTTTATAAATTAAGAGAACCAATGAAAAATGAAGAATTATGCTATTTGCCAAAAAAAAAATTCATGGAATTTTATCACTATTTTAACACTTTTTTTAAAAAAAAGCTTGGGTAATATACAAATAAAAGATTACTTTCATAACACGATTTTTGTAAGTATCAAACCAACAGCTACCACACTTAATCTTAAAATACTAAGGACTCACTGGTTAAAATAAAGAACAAGATAATCATTGCTGTTATTATTTTGTATAATTCTGAAAGTCTGATTTATGCAATAAGATACAGAACAAAAATTAAAATGTAACCATTAGGAAGGATAAGGGAAAAGTTATTACCAACTGCAAAAAAGGAGACTTAAAAATCCAAGAAAATCAATAAAAAAAAAATCTCTGAGAATTATAAAGAAAACCCAATAAAGATGACAAAAATTAATCTTAGCCTCTGCCCCAGAAATATTTTATAGGCAGGTGACTTGTTCTCAGCACATTCAGAACATAAAGCATCAAGGACTAACCTCATTAAGGAAAGATAATGCTATTGTGAAAGACAAAATATTTTTTAAAAAACTGAAGGGGAAACATGCTATGTTCTCAGATAAGAACATGATGAATATTTTAACATGTCCATTTTCCTTAGTGAATACATAGTTCTAATGGAATGCTAGTCAAAATCCCAGTAGAATTTTTTCTTGGGACTTGGAAAACATGATTCAAAACCTCTTGAAAGAATAAGCTTGTATAAATAGCTTAGGTATTCTTTATTAATAGTTTTCAAATGAATTATTTATATGTGATTGTTACAGCAATATCATAACATAAGATGTATGCCACCTTTAAGCATTGTCAACATAATATCAAAATTGGAATCCTAAAATCCTGGTTAATCTATTTCAATGGTTGTACAAAAAGTGCCTTTCTGTAAAGTTGTAGTATTTAGCTTTGCTTTTAGTTAACATGAGACAAATTTTTCCATTGACTTGCGAAGTTTAAAAATGTGCAGGAAAACATAAAAGGAAGGAGGTAGATATCCTCACAAATACAAACACACCTGAGAATAAAATCAGCAGATTTTATTTTAACAAAAAAGACAACAAATTCTTAGTAATTACACCCCGTGAAGGCAGAGAATATTCTGGAAACTCCATCCTTTACAGTTTGTGAAATTCTTGTGAACCCCAAAGTTAAGTGGCTAAACTGTATGCAGATACAGCCAGAGGTCACCGATTTCATGAAAGAATGTAATTTTTAAAAAAAACATTTTTCAAAGAAAATGACTCTGTATATGTTCTTTCTCAGTGTTTGTGTTCTAAATTTGTTTGCCCCATTCCCCCATATTTTAGTACATATAGTGAAAATGGAGTGACAGCCTGTTATTCTCTTTGCAAGAAAGGAGTTCTACAGTAAAGGAGACTTTCCTATTTAAAAACTAAGCTGAAAATAGATCTCAGCTTACCTCAGCGTGTGTAACACCCAGCTGGAAGAATTTCAAGAGAAATGTCAGATGGTACAATCCCAAAGAATAGATTGAAATTAGGATCTCGAAGAGATAATTGCATTCCTGTGCTCATTGCAGCATTATTCACAATAGCAAAGGTATGGAAACAGCCCAAATGTCCATCATGAATGCATGGATAAAGAGAATGGATAAAGAATATATACTTATAATGGAATATTATTCAGTATTTAAAAAAGAAGGAAATCCTGTCATAGTCAACAACATGGATAAACCTGAAGGACATTATGCTAAGTGAAATAAGCCGGACACTGAGAAAAACACTGCATGATTCCACTTATATGAGGTAACTAAAATAATCCAGCTCAGAAAAGCAGAGAGTAGAATGGTGGTTGTCAGGGGCTGCGGGGAGGGAGAAACAGGGAGTTTTTGTTCCTGGGTATAAACTTTCGGGTATGCAAGGTGAGTAATTTCTAGGGCTCTAGTGTATAACATACTGCCTATAGCTAACAACACTGTATTGGAGACTTAAACATTTTAAGAGGGTAGATCTCATGTTAAGTGTTCTTACCACTGAAAACGTGGGTGCAGGGGCAGGAAACTCTTGGAGGTAATGGATATGTTTATTACCTTGATTGTGGTGATGGTTTCATGGGTGTGTGCATATGTCTAAACTTATCAGATTGTATATATTAAATATATATTTTCTGTATATCAGTTATATCTCAACAAGCTGTTTAAAAGGAAAATTATATAGGTAAACTGTGAATTCATTGAGAACAGGCCAAGACATATAAAAATAAACTTGTTCTCACAATCACCCTCAAACTATAGAACAAACATAATGATTAATAGCATCTGGTTCATGTAAACATACTGAATGAACTACCTTGTAAGTCCAGTCAGAGGTGTAATTAACTCTATGAACCAAAGTCAAAGTGATGAAGCTGAACATCCATGAAAAAAATCAGTTCCCTCTGATGCTTTCATGCTCCTATTAATATGTAGCTGATGCAGCTTTTTGACTTCTAAGGATGTTTTTTTCCTCTGGGGAAGATTTATATGAGTTGCAATGATACAATCCTCTTTCATTACTTGTGCCTAATGCCTTGAACCACTACCAAATAACAGAGATTCACATCAAAAGCCAAAGTGAGATTCTATCACCAAAACTCATATGGTGTCCGGGATTCTGTGATTGTTTTTTCTGGCATCTAAAAGTCGGTCTCTAAACACACTTACCCCTGTGGACCTTCATTACTCATGGAAAAGTCAAGTGCTCTGATGTTTGGCCATACTTGTGGGCAGCTTGATAGGACCCTGATGTGCTACAGGCCAGCTGTCCCTCTGCCACTTTGCCTCTCTTCTCTCAACAAGCCTATATTCTTTTAATTGTGACATGCTGTTTCTGATCCTTGACTACTTTGCCCTCTACAAAGACATTGTTAGCTACAGGCCTATAACACCTTCGAAGTAATAATTCACTTTTTTCTTATATCAACATAAAGTTAGCAGGGTCTGTGGGTCATCATCAGCCCAAGGAAGAACCACAACTATGCATCTTTGATGGAAAAGAATTGAGCCTATTTCTTCAAAGTTCTTCAGAGAAAGATAGCCTATCATTTCTCTGATAACCTATTTTAGTATCTTTTAAACTCCAAAGAAATTCTGGTGTTTAACCTAATCCCAATATATGAAAAACAGAGCTTCGCTCTGCCTTAAACAAAGAAAACTAATCCATAAAATTCTGAACAGATTTTTTTCTCATCTTTTTAATCACTGTCGTCTCATCAAGATTCTAAGTGAGTTGATTTTAAAAATGACTCTGATTCAGAATCCAGCTTATGTTTCCTAACATTGTAATTGAATCATTCATCAAGTTCACAATTTTGAAATAATGAGGTTTTCGGACCAGAAACTGTCTATTCTAGTTCCATTATGAGTACAATTTAACAAATAATGAAAATTGTGATCTAGGCAATGTATTGATAGAATTCAGTTACAGATTAGCCATAGATGTAAGGAGAAAAAAAAATAGATATATATATATAATGTATCTCCATGGAGATACCCTTCATTATCTTTGCCCTTATTTTCAATGTGTATAGTTGTTCAGGAAGCAGTAGAAAAGACAGACTGAGGAGGTCATTCCAAGGAATTTAAGGAATCCATATTACACAATTGCACAACAGACTTGGAATATAGTATATGAGTTTTCTAAGGCTATCATAATAAAGTACCACCAACTGTGTGGCTTGAAAATATATTCACACAATTCTGGAGGCTGGAAGTTTGAAATCAAGGTGTCATCTGGGTTGGTTTCTCCTGAGGCTTCCTCCTTGACTTGTAGATGGCCGTCTTCTCCCTGTGTCTTCACATGGTCTTCCCTCTGTGCATGTCTGTATCTTAATTTCTTCTTCTTATAAGGACACCAATCTGTTGGATTAGGGCAAACTCCAGTGACCTCATTTTAACTTAATTCTCTCTTTAAAGACCCTATTTCCAAATATAGTCACACTCTGCAGTACTGGAGGTTAGGATGTCAACATGTGAGTTCTGGGTGAGGGAGTGAGCATAATTCAGTCCATAGCATATAGGAAACACCAGCATTGCAACATTTCTCAAAAGAATGATGGGACTGATCAACAGTTCTGATATAGGGGAACACCACTGGCCAACTACTCTCTCAAAAGTAGAAGTGGTAAAAGCAAATTATGTTTCCCCACGTACGTAGGTGGTAAGCAATTCTTGTTGAAAAGGGGTTACTATTTCATTTGCAATATGGCGGACGTATCACATAGGGAGTCTTGTAATGATATTCATCTCTTTCTTCCCTGAACTCTTCTTTCATTGAAATTCTTTCTCTTATGTCTGGCAAGATGAACAGCAACTTTTCTGGGACTAGGTTGGATAACTTTGAGTTACTTCATGGAGCAAATTACTTTTCTGACAAGAAAAATAAAATGTGACGGGGTGACAATGGTGTTTCAAAAGACTTATTAATATTGCATATGAGTATAACTTGGCACAATGACAAAGGGAAAAAGATGTTTGTTTCTCTGTGAAGCAAGAAACCAATGATCAGTATACATAAACTGAAGGAAACCTAAACACTGCAAATTAGAACCAATGATGATTTAACAAATACAAATGTTAAAGCATACCTGTATGTGTATTAACTCCAAATACTTTTGTAAAGTTGTTTCTTCATATATTGGAAAAAAATTCCCAATTCTTATTACAACAGGCTTTCACATGTTCCATATGTCTTGAAAGATTATTAAACATTTCTCAAATCAAATTTACACAAATGTCTCTTCTTTCTTGCAATCACACTGCTACCATGCATGATAAAAATATTTCTCAAAAGTTAGAGTCTTTTTTAGAATGGACTATTTTAAAATTTAATATAATTAAAGTCTCTGCTAGAATGAGGTGAATATGACTTGCAGGGGACAAAACTGGCCTAAAGGTCACTTTATGTAGAACGGAATGAAATTTAGATGTGCCATCTCCAGACAACTTTAGAAGAGATGGTGAGCACTGAATCTACTGTTAGAGCTGTGCGTTTTCCATCCTCTCATTTCTCTAAGGCAGTCAGTTGCAAGGCTATTTCCTTCCTCTCTTTCTTTTGAGCCTTGAAATACTCCTCCTGGTAAGAATCTATCAAAGGTTGTCCAATAAGTGTCAAATGCTTCTAAAACTTTTGCATCTGTGGGGGGGAAAATGCATTCACTTATTAAACATACATTTATTCAGTTCTCAGTCTTTCAGCTATTGTAATAGGTCAGCGCTTCTCAGTCAAGGGCAATTCCCCCATCCCAACCTCAAGGGACATTTTCAACATCTGGAGACATTTGGGGTTGTCACACTGAGGAGGGGGTTTTTAACCAGCATCTAACAGGTAGAGACAAGAGATGCTGATACACAGCCTACAATGCACAGACAGCCCCCGCCCCCGCCGCCGCATCCGGCACACAAACAAAGAATTATCTAGTCCAAATGCAAATAGTTTCAAGGGTGAAAAGCCATGTGTTAGATCCTTGGAAATAAAAATAAACTCATAAAGTAGAAACTTATAAGTGCACAGAAACTCACCCAGCTGAGCCCAGTCTAAATTGCTCATCAGAAGAACAATGGGTTCAATAATTATTGTTTCAAGCCACTGTATTTGGGGGTGATTTGTTACATGGAAATAACTAATTGACATGAATTGGTCATTTAAAAAATTGGCCTAGATGAGAACATCCAGAATGATCTTGTCAAGCTAGAAGAGATGAGGGGAGAAGGATGCAGTGCTGGAGATAGGCAGGTTTTAAAGGAATGGTGGAGTGATGGAGAGAGCCAACAAAAGTGAGGGAGGGAAAAATTACACAAGAGAGACAGAGCTAAGTGAGCCAACAGTGACGAGAAATGAAAAGGAAAGGAAAGTTCCAACAACAAAGGGGAAAATAAAATCAGATGAAATGGAGAGGCCAGTAAGAGAAGCACTGAAAGGGCCAGTTAAACAATATCTCCTTTGACATCATCGCCTCTTTTTTTTTTTTTTTGGCTGTGCCATGCAGCGTGCGGGATCTTAGCTCCCTGACCAGGGATGGAACCCACACCCCCTGCATTGGGAACACGGAGTCTTAAGCACTGGACTGCCAGGGAAGTCCCATAACATCATCGCCTTAAAGCAAAAACAAAGCTAAACCCCAGTAGATTGTTTCCAGCCTCATGTACCAGGGTACTCTTGGAGAGTTGATTGCTCTCCTGAGAGGAGATGTAGAGATTTGGGACTCTAATACCAGAATACTCATAATACCGGGATTAAGGGCACCCCCTCTGCCAACAACTAGAGGACAGTTCTTACTGGAGAGAGAAGATGTCAAAAGGAGGAGGGGGGTGTGAGAGGGAGGAGGCATGGGCATTCCATCAGGGGCCATGGCTGGTCTGTGGCTGGGGTGACTCTGTGTGTGACACTGTTCAGTAGAGACACAGACTCCAGTCCCTTTCAAACCAACATCCCCCAAAGAGAAGACTGGGGAAAAAAAATGAATAGATAAGTCTACAACACTGATCAGTGTTTTAGAAATGGAGCTCATCAGACTGGTCACATTGGGCATTCAGTAGAAGGACAGTCACTTTGTAGAAGAGCTATGAGAGCACCAGTTTGGGGGGAAGCAACAAGGGCCCCATGGAGACAAGAGGGGGAACATCCAGGCAGAAAGGATCCAACCATAAATACACAAAAGTTCATCCCACTCAGCAGAAGTGACTGCAAGGAATGAGGTAGACCAATCCTTGGTAAGCTAGGCTGGCCAGCCATTGAACAGGACTTAAGTGGCTACCAAGAAACCATGTAACTGTTCTCAGAACATGAAAGCCAAGGTCTTTTGGGAAACTTGGCCATCCCCTCATTTTCCAGGTAAAGACTCAGAGCCTGGCTGACTTTGCATCTGTGCCCACAACTGCTCAGATTTGAGTGGATGATGAGGCAGGACTGACTATTAGAAGGAGGATTTGTTCATATTCTTATAAGATGAAGTGTCTTAGCCACTAGATGAAATTCTTCCCCTGGGAACAAGCAATATCCTATAAGATCAAGATTTTAGGGCTGCAAGTTTCAACTTCATCGTAGTGGAAAGTGATTCCAGAGTGGTCAAAGTTATAAAGCTGATTTGTAGTAAAATCAAACAAATAGTTATCTACCCTGAATTCCTAGTCTAGAAAAATTTTTAACTGTACTGTGTTCTATTTAAATTAAATAGGAAATATTAACTGACACTCTGATGGACAGGTAAAAATATTACAGGGAAAAAAAAATGCAGTGATTTCCCTACGATAGCAAACTTAGGATGAAATTTGAATTCAGATCACAAGTGTCGGACCCCATGAGTTTAAGAATGCCTTAGCTTTTTATTGTATGTTATGTTCATCTGAAATTTCTGTATCACCATTTCTTCCCTCAAAAACTTAACCCTCCTTAGAGTAGCTTCTTTTTTATTGACCCATGTTCTTTATCCACTTCCTGCAGCAACAGCTCCACTGAGAAAAAAGTTTAGATATTATAAATCTAATTTGCTAAGTGAAATAGATCCCATGAGTTGCAGGCTGACTGTTCATGAGCTTCAGCAAGATTTAAATATTTAAATTTAAACAGTTAATACCCTCAAAGGACAATAAAAGGCAATTCATGATGAAGAAAGCAAATAAAATCATCCTAAAACTATAGGATTTTTTAAGAAGCAGAAGCATGCAGATTTCAAAAAGAAGGAGAAAAATGGATATGAAAAATTAGTCCACACACACACACACACACAAATCAAACAAGTGGCCAGTTAGTGACCAATTTATTCAGGCCAACAGTGAACTGAGATTCAGCTTAATTTATGAGTAAAATAATGCAAATAAAATTATAGTTTATTTTTCACTATCAGATTGCCAGAGATAAAGAAGTTTGATAATACCCAGAGATGATAAGAGAGTTTGAAAACATTCTCACACATGTTAATAGTAATGTAAATTGGTGCAGTGTATCTGTAAACACTTCTAGTCAGATTGTAAAATGGACGTATATATACGGTGGTATTGCCACTTAGAGCAATTTATCCAGTAGGTACATGTGCACAAATGTGCTTACTAGTTTATTCACTGCAGATCGTAATAGCAGAAAGCACAAGGTAAATATCCACAAGTGGCCAATTTGACATTGCTCTTTGGTGGGAAGAAAGCTATACAGTCATTTTTTAAAATTTAAATAAATGTACATGTGTTCTTAGGGGTGGAACTTCAAAACAGAGTTACTGCAAGGAAAAAAAAAATGTGGAAAATTGTTCCTAATGCATATATACCTGTGTATAAAGAAGTGTTTATATGCATTGAAAGTTAATAGACTATCATCAGGAAACTCTTGAGAGAACCCCGAGCTAATGGCTGGAAGATCTAAGGGATGTTTTTCTTTGTTTGATTTCTTTTTGTTTTTTGGCCACACCCCTGAGGTTTGTAGGATTTTAGTTCCCCGACCAGAGGTCAAACCCAGGCCCTCAGCAGTGAGAATGCTGAGCCCTAACCACTGGACCACCAAGGAATTCCTTGGAGGATGACTTTTAATTGTTATGCTGAACTGTTTTGTCCTGTTTGAACTATTTCCTGTGACTATGCTTGTATTGCTTTTCTAATTACTACTTAGTGAAAAGAAGCCATATTACCTCAGAGATGTAAACTAAAATTGAAATTCTGTTCCTATTGATTGTATCTAAAAACCCCCAAATCCTAATCATCATTTTGATCAACCTAGTCCTGAGCCCAGGGGAGTCTAGGGGTCTTGGGTGACCAACTGCCCCAGCATGTCTGGGACTGAGGGATTTCTGGGATACAGGGCTTTCAGTGCTAAATCAGGACAGTCTGGGGACAAGGTAGTCACCCAACTGGAAGCACTGAGGTGCAGCTACCTGGGTGAGCAAGTTTCCTCAACAGGACCCAAGCTATTATGGGTGGGCTTTTCCAAGGTCCAGTCAGAGTTTGGGGGAAAGAGTTATCAAGTCCGTTTGGCCCTCCTTCCTAAGGCACATTCTCTAAAATCAGCTCTGTTCAAAATACGTGTAATATGTTGACCTCCATCAGAATTTAGGCCCAGAAGATGGGTGTTTGTTTTTAAACCCTTCTCAGACCCTCAACAAATAATTCTGGGACTGCTACTACAAGCTAGCACCATTTTCCATAGTACTAACAATTCAAGTGTGGTCACCCCAGCTTTAAGGAATGCCGAGGCTACCTCATGGCAGTGGGGTGAAGGAGAAAGCTGAGCTGTGCTCATACTCAGGGCCAGGGGAATTGGCCTGGCCATCAAGGCCAGCAACCCAAACCCCAGTGCCCAGGTCAGGCTCCACTGCGGCCAAGACATCGATAAGAAGGAACCATCCAGTGGATAGACAGGGAATATCGAGCGACTCCTGGAGTGCTGCGGTCCCATCTCCCATGTAATATTCTGAGCAAAGCCCAAAGCACTGGTGGGGACCTGAGCGTTAGATGCGGGGGCCATGCCCCATGCAACCAGGCAAGGGTTTAGGGAAAACCACCTTTCTCATCAAGGGGGAAATACCATCGGAAACCAAACAGAAGTTGCCCTGTGCAGCCCTGCAGACCCAGGTGTATTTGAGTAACTGAGAAGGGCAGGCAGAAAAATAGAGCTCAGAGGATATTTGGGTGCTCAGAACTCACCACCGCATGCTGCCTGATAAAGAGTAGAGAGCATGGAGTCTAGCTCCGCGCACTGGCTACTGGTAGGGAGGGGGTTTCAGGCTTGGTAAGGCCTGGTTTACAAATAAGGTAGTGAAATTTTGAAGCTTCACTGAGCAGGACTGGTGAAAGCAGACCCTGACATTAAAGGGATATTTTGAGATATTAAATGATGCTGTTTTTCTTGTGTGGGGCTTTTTCCTTCATTTTACTTTCCGTCTTTCCTCACGTCTTCCCATGCAAGATACTTATGAGTTACTCTGCTCGTTATTGCCTCCGGGGTGGGATGTGACAGAGTGAAGGACAGAAAGATCCCAAGACCTTTATTGCTGCTCCAAAGCCAAGAAAGAATTCCAGAGACAAAATTTCCAAAGTCTTGAGAAGAGAAGGATTTCCTCAAGACTAGGGAAGGATTCCCTCTGGCTGGTGGTAGAGATGGGAAGAGGAGTGAAGAAGCGGGAGCACAGGAGAATAGGGAGGTCTCCTAATTGTACCTCGAATGCCAGGTGGAGCTGCCAGATCCCTAGAGGACACCATGGTGGGCAATGTCTGGCCCTCATCCTTCAGGACCCTGGATGGCCTCACAAACGTTTCTACACCCCAAACAGTCTTGGAAGACCAGAGAGCCTGCCCACCTGAACTTACCACTTACAAAGCCTAAGTGATGCCTCAAGAGCCACTGTGGAGCTCTCAGCCCATCTGTCCCCTAGCTTCGGCACTGTGTAATATTCTGGAGCCAGGGCACCAATCCTGTGGGGAAGTGATGCAAAATAACTCAGATTAACTGTTGTACCGGAGCTGTGAAGATGCCTACCGAGACCCCGGTGGCACTCGCTGGTCCAAACCACACTATTTTTTTGCTGCAGACACATGTGACTCTCTGCCTGGGGCTGCTTCCCACTCAGGGTTGCTGGCTGAGCTCAGCCGTGAGGCCTCCATCTGTAACTCTTATCTCTAGTGTCTACTGAAAGTGAGGGAACAGAAAAGACTCGACCATAATACTCTGTCTTTATGGTACAAGCTCCTACTAGGATATGTCATCATTTGAAGGTAGCCTAGAAAATGGAAATAAACTTCAAGTCCAAAGGGGGAAAAATGAAGATCCCATAGAATATCCTTCAAATGAAATTAGCTGACCAACCAGCGCTTTGAGGCTTTCAGGCTACTCAGTTTAAATGAGAGTGAACATATAATAAGGATGGCAGAACCTGCTTGGCTACAGACCGTCACTTCCTTTCGGTTCTCAAATAAGAATGCTTGAAATGCTGGGCCACATGGCAGATTCAATTTTGTTCACTTAATTTTCATCTCTCTGACATAGTTTTCTTCTGCAAAAAAATGGAGATACCATTTTCTTCAAAGGCAACTTACCATTTAAAGAAATACACATAGAGAGGGAACAGAAAATGGAGATCCTCATAAAGCAATGCATTATCATACACAGTGATGTCTCTCTTTTTGTACAGTCTAAATTTCACACACATTGATTAAAAGCTTCACTAGGATCTGCCACTCACCATCTACATTGGAGTTTTGTAGCAAAACAAAGACAAGTAGTCTTTCTTTTTTAGCCCCATGACTGCTACCTTGGTTTAGGCTCTCAGTATCCTTCCCTTCATTCATTTGTTCACTTCCTCAGCATGTGTTAAGCATCATATTAGACATGAGGAATATGAAGATGAACTAAGCATGGTTCTCTCCTTTAACCATCACCTGCTTGTCTTTTTCACGTGGATGTCCCACAAGCAGGTCAATTTCAGCAGAACACATATGGACTGGACCCTGCTCTCCTTTTATCTTTTTCATTTTATCTAACATCACCATCATCTATACTATTTATGAAAAAAAAATGTTTCATAGTTTTTATTTAATCTAGTCTTAAACCAATCAGTCTTAGAGCTTGAAATGCCTCTCTCTCCCCCTATATGTCAGGAATGCTTTCAGCAGCACATGACAGAATGGACAACTCATGGTGGCTTAAATTCTTAAGATATTTATTGTTAATGTAGCAAGTTCTAGGGTTGATTGGTGACTCAACAATATCACCAGACACTCAAGGTCTGCCCATCCTCCCACTCCACCACATCAAATATAATGATTTGTCACCTCATTGTCACAAAATGGCTGCAACAGCTCCATGCATCATGTTCTCACACAGTTATATTCAAAAGTAGAAAAATTCAGGGAGAAGCCAGGGAAATTTTAGTACCTTCATTCTTCAGCTCTCTCTTTGATCAGGATAGAAAAATTTTCCTAGAAGTTCCCACCATCAGACTCTCTTATTGATTAGAAATGAGCCATTGAATCAGTCACAAGGTTTCAATGATTTTATTTTTTAAGTATTTGTCAACGCAGTTACTCTTTCTTTTTTCTAATTACAATAACCCCTCATCAACATTCTACTGAATCAATATTCTCCTAAAAGGTCCCTACCTCAAATCTATCCACTACATAAATGCTAGCCCAATATTTAGTGTGGTAGCCATACTTAAAGATGGCCACCAATTATCCTTGCCTCCTGGTATTCACACCCTGTGTAGTCCTTCCCACATTGTTCCAGAGTGGCAGGTGGCCAGTAGAAGATGGCAGAAGTGATGGAATTTCACTTCTGAGGTTAGATTATAAAAGGCACTGTGGCTTCATCTTGGGCTCTCTCATCCCTTGCTCTGGGGAAAGCCAACTGTCATGTCCTGATGATGCTCAGCAGCTCTATGGAGAGGTCCACACAGTGAGGACTGAGGCCTCCTACCAACAGCCACATGAGTGGGCTTGGAAGTGGATCTCCATCACCAGTCAAGCCCTCAGCTGACATCTTGACTAACAAGTCATAAGAAGCCCTGAGCTAGAACTACCCACAAAAGCTGCTCCCCAATTCCTGATCCATAGAGACTGTGAGATAATAAATGTTTTTGTTTTGAGCCACTACATTTGAGGATTATTTGTTATGTGGCTATAGGTAATGAATTCACTTAATGTGAAATTGTCCTGTTTAAAACCTGTAAGTAGTCCCTACGACTTAGAGCAGAGGACCTGCCCTTACCAACAAGTGATGTTTGGTCCACAGATTTAAATATTTTGAACTGACATTTCAAATTAGGAGATGTCGCATAAACATCAGAACAACTGGCCACACTAGCTCCCCATGTCTACAGAGCACCGTGTGCTGGGCCAGGGGATCAGCTGTTTCCTTTAAAAATTCAATTCCAATTCATTGAGTGTCCTTCACTATTATTCCTTCAATGGTAGTAAGGACACATGATAGTTGCCATTTTTTTATCCCTGCTTGTACCATTATTTGGGGCATAATGGAGACATACTCTTGTGTAACCATACCCCTGTCCAAACTGGGGAAATAATAGACCAAAAAGTCTCTGTTAAAAAAGCAGCTGGGGCTTCCCTGGTGGCGCAGTTGTTGAGAGTCCGCCTGCCGACGCAGGGGACATGGGTTCGTGACCTGATCCAGGAAGATCCCACATGCCGCGGAGCGGCTGGGCCCGTGAGCCATGGCCGCTGAGCCTGCGCGTCCGGAGGCTGTGCTCCACAATGGGAGAGGCCACAACAGTGAGAGGCCCACGTACCGCAAAAAAAAAAAAAAAAAAAAGCAGCTGGGGGATCATCTTCATAAAAAAGAATGTTCTCATGTGTTTAGTATGTAAACAAAGTGTAAGAAATAAGCAGGTCTCAATTCACCCATTTATCTTACCTGCCTGGTTCCCTTAGGCATCTGTATTTATGATCCCAGATCTACAGGGCAATGGTAGTTCATTAGCACAGTTCAGCTTCTCTGGAATCCAGCCCAAGATCACTGATTTATCATGTTCCCCACCCCTTGACTCATCACCCACTGTGAGGGTTTTATGTGTCAAATTGGCTAGGCTGTGGGACCCAGTTGTTTGGTTGAACACTAGTCTAAATGTTGCTTTGAAGATTTTGTAGATGTTATTAACATTTAAATTGGTGGACTTTGAGTAAAGCAGATTGCTCTCTAAAATGTGTGTGGGCTTCATCCCATCAGTTGAAGGACTTAAGAGCAAAGACTGAGGCTTCCTGAATAAGAAGCAATTTGGTCTCAAGATAGCAACATAGAAAACCCTGTCCAGCCTACCTGGCCTGCCATGTGGAATTCAGACTCAAGACTGCAACATCCACTCTTGTCTGAATTGCTCGCCTGTTGGCTTATCTAACAAATTTTGGACTTGCCAACCTCCACACCGTGTGAGCCAATTCTGTTTCTCTCCTTTCAGATACATATAGTTCTGTTTCTCTGGAAAACCTTGACTAATATACACACTACTATTGACTGAATTGTGTCCCCCCCAAATTCATATTGTTGAAGCACTAACCCCCAATGTGATCATATTTGGAGATGGAGCCTTTGTGACGTAATTAGGATTACATTAGGTCATGAGGGTGAGACCCTCGTGTTGGGATGTGTGTCCTTATAAGGAGAGAAAGATAGAGTAATCTCTGTCTCTTTCTGTGTCCCTTCTTCTCTCCCCCGCTCCACAGCAACACAGAGGAAAGACCCTGTGAACTTTTAGTAAGAAGGCAACCACCTGCAAACCAAGGTGAGAACCCCCAAGAGATACCACCCCTGATGGCACCTTGGTCATAAACATCCAGCTTCCAGAACTGTGGAAACATAAATTTCTGTTGTTTAAGCCACACAGCCTTTGGTACTTAGTCATGGTAGCCTGAGCAGAGTAAGACACCCACCTTCTTCATCCTTCCTGATTCTATCTTCCATGACCTTGGTCATGCCACCCCCTTCCACCCAGGTCACCTTGCCCCCACCTTCACCACCATCACCGACTCCTCCTCTAAGACTCAGCTCAGCCATGATCTCACCCAGGAAGTTCCCATGACCATGCAGCCTGGGACACGAGGTCCTCCCTGATGACACTTACTTTGTAGTAACCCCTCCATGCCCATGTCAGACTGGGATATAACTATCTCTTTTATGTGGCTACCAGAGTAGGAACTGACTCTTGTTCTCTCCGGTGAATGAAGAAATAAACAGATGAATCCTAACACATTGTCACCAAGGAGGACACACAGAGAATAATTTTAGGCACAGAGCGTCAGATTTATTTGCTGAAATGTGATGAGAAGTGGGATAAGAGACATATTTTACACGTGGCGCCAGTTGCTAGCACAGCTGTATTTCTGAGAAATATATTTTAGTCCTTTTGCTCCATTTCTTTTGTAATTTAATAACTGAAGTACAAAGCTCATGAAAGCTGAGAACATGTTGGAAGGTCAGTGAGAAAAAATGTGTGTGGTATAGTTAGGAAAGATGAGGGAGTTAAAATAACAGGGGAAATTGATCTTTCTGACCAATGGTTGATGGCTAAATGTCTGTTTCAGCTAAAGACCAAACATTGGCTTATATCCACAAAAGGGTGGAACAATTAACAAATTCAGAGTAAGAATTCCTTTTGTTCCTCTCTTGTCAGTATTATTTTTTGTTTAAAAACTATTTTGTTTAAGGTGAATAGAGTAATATCTTCATGTCAACATATAAAAGCAATGGTGGCACTGGTTCTGCTCTTTGAATGACAGACCTACACATTCAAACCTTTTATCTCAGCCAGCACAGAGCCTTGTATGCAGCATATGCCATGTGCATAAATGGCTTCATGTCAAAAATCAACATGTTCTGAGAAACCAGAAACTTGAACAAGTCACTAATGATGGGCTGATTATCCTCCCTGAAGGACAGTAGTTTGCAGTCTTTACTTGGTATTGCATCTGTAAATAGGCTGTAGATAATATCTTCATGGTTTCCAGGGAATCTGGTGTTATCCACACCAGTGTTCATGATAACAAACTCAGTGTCCCAACTGAACTTTTTCATCAGCACTTTCAGGAGAATGAAGTCTGCTTTCATTTAGCAAATGCATTTGATGCTATTGAACCATCTGATGTTGTGATGAAGTATCGAACACAGTCTCTGTAATCAAACAGAGCTCCAGCCATATCCAGGTTTGGCCTCACCAGATGTGTGATCTTGGGTGAGATGTTTTGCCTCTCTGAACCCCAGTACCCTACTCTGTAAAAGGAGGTAAACAAAAACCACCTTACAGGAACAAAATGAAAATTAGTTCAAGCATTTGGAATAGGGATTGGCACACAAGAGACGATCAAAAATGGTAGAAAGTGTTTGTAACAAAATATGGTTGACACCTTTCCCTTTGGTTCAGGATTCTGGTTGAAGCTTCAAACGAATAGGGGGAAAGCCCCTCGTGGTCAAAAGTAAATGCTTAACACATTCCTTCTGGACTTATTAAAAGACTGAAGAGCCAGTCTAGTGACCAAACTGTGATTAGCATGATAATGCAATATGTGTGCAATATGCAACTTATACATCTATATCATATATATACACATCATATATATGCTATATAGGATAGTTATATACACACATACATATATTTGAACAAATGAGTTCATTGAAGGGAATGAGCCAAAGGAGGATTTGACAACCAGGGAGGAGATTGCTGTGGACTGTCCCTCTAGGAGAGAGGGAAGTAGGGTGCTTGCCCACCCTTTCAAGCTAAGGAAAAGGAAGCTCCAGGAAGAGATATCACAAGAAACTATACACACTTTAAGAGGGAGAGATTGGCATATTTCTACCCATTACAGCCAATGCCCTGCATGCTAAGAAAAGCAAGAAAGGGAGCTCCTAGGAGGTAGATCTGTGTTTCTTAGAATTGGGGGGTATATGTAAGAAGAAACTGTTGCCTGCTCCTCTCCTGGAGAATTTGGAAGATGAGAGGCTTGCTGGAGAGTGCAGTGTAGGAGCTAGGGAGAGAGGACCCACTTGGGGCCCTTCTGTGCCCACCATCATGAATGATAAGGATACTCGAGATGGTGGCCAAGCCACGAAGTTTGGAAGCACCCACCCATAGGGAGCCTACTGAAGTGAGGGTCCCCTCACCAGGAGGCCATTCGTATACCATCAGAACAAAAGCAGGAGGATTTCAAAAGGTCCTCAACAGAATTCACCCATATATTTGCAGAGGCCTCTATGGGGCTGCCCAATAACCACAGAACCACCTCCAAAAGAAGTACCAGATTTGGAGAACCAATCACACAGAGGGGGCAGGTGGATTACAACAGCATCAAGCACTGAAGATTTGTCCTCTTTCTTCCATTCAGTTTTGCCCTGCCTCTGTCCTGGAGAGGTGAGGAGAAGGAAAAAGGCAGGAGAGGAGGGATGGAGCAGAAGGTGTCTCCCTTCCCCACTGCGGGACCCTGAGCTGGGGTTGGGGAGCAGCTCTACACTGAATGTAAGATTCAAGCTTTTAATCTAACTAGATTTGTAATACCTGACAGTGAATCTTCTCTAAAACTGAGCCAAAGCGTCAAGAAAACTGTATGAATCTGCCTAAGATGTCTTCAATGAGCAGGGAGGGAAACTCCAACAGAGCAAGATTGAAAATATGAGTGGGGGGAAAATGAAGTCATTTCCTGTGTGTATATTTCAGAGTTCAGAGGTCACAATAAACCAGTTACATCCTATCGTGTTATTATGGCATCCCCCAAATAGGGAGTGACACACCCAATTTCACACGTCAGATACTTTTTTACTGCCAAAAGTCAGAACATGGCAGGGAGGGCTGTGGAGAACAGTGTATGGTGCCATTCATTTGTGAATCTTATTAATTTAAACATAACCTAAATTAGAGTGCCTAAATTACTATAGTGGGACAAAGCCCCAGGGACGGCAATCAAATTAAGTCAAATCCAGATTTCCACCAAATCTATGTTTTATAGTTTTTACCTGAACTTACTCCTGAAACTCTTTCCTCAAAATCACCCAAACATTGGACTAAATGGATTCCCTAATTTCTGCCCTCAAAATTTCCCTGAACAAGCCCCTTTTGTGTAGAGGCACAGAATTTCTTCATCAGTTGAAATTGCATCTTCTCTTTACTCCATAGTCTGTGAACATACTCAAGTCTTTCTCCAATGGGGGGAAAGACAACTTCTGATTTGAAATTTAACTCTAGGTTTGCCTAGATATCAAGCTTGTTAAAAATACAGTCTTCAGGGTTGGGAGAACAAGGATGGGAAGGTTTTGAACCTTGGCTTCCCTTCCTAAACAGCCATGAAATCAATAAGGAAAACAAATGAAACTTAAAAGAACTCATGCCTTCAGCACTGCCAGAAGACAGAGAAAGTGCAACCTTTAGGTTACTTGAGAGTAGAGAAAAACGGCAACAAATTCCTGTGGTGCTCCTCTGTACACTCTTTGCTTCTGAGAACATGTGGATGAAGAGAGCAGAGAGGGGAGACTGGGAACAGCAAAAGAACAGAGGGAATAGAGGGCTTAGAAGAAGTACAGACAAAAGCAGCCCCAGAAAGAGGAGGTGAAATTATAAATGCAAAATTACTCAACACCAGTCAGGAGTTGGAGATTCATAGGACTGCTGTGGAAAGGAGCTTGGAAGTGGGACCAGAGGGACAGCCTCAAAGAAGCATTACTTGTGGGAGAGACGTTGACATGTAGAAAAGACATGGTAATCCTTGGAGATGAGGCAGTGAAGGGAAAAAAGGAAATAACAGGGGGAAATAAGTATCCTGCAGAATAACTGAACAAAAAGAACAACATCCCTTGTTCTTCATTCAGATGTCTCAATGTTATCCAGATGTCAGTACTCCCTAAGTTAATTTATAAATGTAATGCAATCCCAATAAAAATTCTAAGGAGCTTCTCAATGGAGCTAGACAAGTCAGAAACATAAACACACAAGAATAGCTAGGAAAACACTGACAAGGAAGAACTCAGTGGGTGGGGGAGTTTGGGGGAGAAATAGGCCTACCAGATGTTAAAACACAATACATATCCTATACAATTAAAACAGTGTGGTACTGGCACAGGAACAGACAGAATTGTGGAACAGAATGCAAAGTAAAGGGAAAAAATGCAAACAGATATCTCAAATCACAATAATCTCTCTAATAAATGATGTTGGGACAATTGGTCAGTCATTTGGAAAAAGATAAAATTAGATCCATTCCTCAAACCATACATAAAAATAAATTCCCAGTAGAAAAGTGAGCTAAATGTGAAAAAGAAAACTATATGCACATACATACTAAAAGAAAACAGAGGTAAATTATCCTATAAACTGAGTATAGTAAAAGGCTTGCTAATTATGACTTAAAATTAAACACCATAAAAGATTAAGTTTAACTGTAAAAATAAAATAAAAATTTTCGATGGAATAAATACAACATAAGCAAAGTCAAAAAAAGACAAATGGAAGAAGAGACTATTACAGAAAAAAGGATTCATGTTACTAATTTATTTTAAAAATTGTAGTGTTGTAAAGCCATCTATAAATTCAATCAAAATCCTAATGTAAATTTTTACATAAATAGAAAAAAAAATCCTAAAATTCATATGGAATCACAGAAGACCCCAAATAGTCAAAGCAATATCGAGCAAGAAGGACAGAGCTAGAGCCATCATACTTCCTGATTTCAAAATATATTACAAAACTACAGTAATCAAAACAGTATAATACTGGCAGAAAAACAGACATACAGACCAATGGAATAGAATAGGGAATCCTGAAATAAACCCACACATATATGGTCAACTGATCTTTGACAAGGATACCAAGAATATACAAAGGGGAAAGGATTGTCTCTTCAATAAATGGTGTTGGGAAAACTGGATACACACATGAAAAATAATAAAATTAAACCCTTATCTTACACCATCCACAAAATCAACTCAAAATAAATTTGACTTAAACATAAGACCTGAATCTATAAAACCTCCAAAATAAAATATAAGGAAAGAGTTTTTTTTGAAATTGACCTTTGAAACAATTTTTTGAATATGACACTGAAGCACAGCAACAAAGGCAAAAATAGACAAGTGTGATTACACCAAACCAAAAGCTTCTGCATAGCAAAGTAAGTAACAAATGAAAAGACAAACCATGGAATGGGAGAAAATATTTGTAAATCATATATCTGGCAAAGGTTTAATATCCAAAATATATAAGGAACTCCTACAACTCAGTAGCAACAAAACAAAACAAAAACACACAAAACCCCCAAATAACTCCATTTAAAAACAGGCTAAGAAACTAAATAGACATTTCTCCAGAGAAGACATACAGATGGCCAACAGATATATGAAAAAGTGCTCAACATCACTAATTATCAGAGAAATACAAATCAAAACCACAGCAAGAGATTATCTAACACTTGTTAGAATGGCTATTATCAAAAAGACAAAAGAAAACAAGTATTGACAGGGATGTGGCAAAAAGGCAACCCTTGTACACTGTTTGTGGAAATGTAAATTTGTGCAGTGACTATGGAAAACAATATGGAGTTTCCTCAAAATATTAAAGCTAGAACTAAAATATGATGTAGCAATCCCACTCCTGGGTATATATCCAAAGGAATTGAAATCAGGATCTCAAAGAGATATCTGCACCTCCATATTCATTGTAGATTATCCACAACAGCCAACACATGGAAGCAATCTAAATGTCCACTGAGAGATGAATAAAAAAAATACATTCTATACAGACTATGATATATTATTCAGCCTTAAAAAAGGAAGGAAGTTCTGTCATTTACAACAACATGAATAGATATGATGACCTTATGCTAAGTGAAATAAGCCAAATACAGAGGAACGGTAGGTTTATTTATCATGGTGATATGGACAAAGCAATTCTGACACTATTTTAGATATATTATAGGACTGAGCAACTTAGTAAACATGCTAATATTTTTGGAAGCCAGAGTTCTCACTACGGAAGAAGGGACATGTTTATATGGGAAATGTAGAAGGCAAGAAATAACCTTATGGGAATGGATTGAAATTACTGTGACTGTCTTCAAAAATGTGTTCATGTATGTGTGTATGCATGCTTATGTGCACATGAATAGATGTATATGTATATGCATACAGGAAGTGTTTGGCTGATCTTGGTGAAGATTTTCTGGCTGTGGCTCTAAGCTACAGGCTAGTCTGGGTCTGCTCTGTGTGTGTCTCATCCTCTATGGAGCAGTGGGTTGGCTGGGGCATGATGTTATGGCAATGGCAGAAGGCAAAAAAGCAAATAGAAATTAGTTATGTCTCTGGAGCCCTGGGCCCCAAACTGGCTCACTGTCATTTCTACTCACATCCCATTTGCTAAAGAAAATCGAAGATCAAACTCAGTCAAGGAGCAGACAAATATACTCAGTATCCAGTGGGAAAAATGGCCAAGGCTCACCGGAAACAATATGGCCACAGGGAAGGATGTGTCTGGAACCCTCTAGAAGCAAAAAGTATGAAGCCATTTGGAAACTGTCTCAACTGACTCTTGGTAAGGGTTCCTGTAACTGAAATGATGGCAGCAGAAGCACGCAGGCATTCTGGTGAGGAGCCACTGGGGACCGACCAGTGTTCTTCATGGTGGGGACACAGGTAAGTACAGGTGTCAGGGAGGGGCAGACAGAGTATCCACCTGGAATATCCATTACGTGGAGGTTTTTAAAGAGCCTTTCTTTTTGGGGATGGAAGGCCAGATCTTCCACTCTTTAAGGTTTTTAGATTTCTTCCCCCACCCCACATTTCTGGGGAGCTTCAGGGGTGTCACACTGAACTTGGGGGGTTACTGCCCGCACTTCTCCTGGTGCTGTCATTTCCAGTTCCTTTGGGCATGTGCAGTGGCTGCTACGCTGCCCAGGACCCTACAGGTGATGTGGTGGCTCCACTGGGACCCCCATATATCCCACCCCCTCACTTCCCCATCCCTGCCTTCCCGAGGCAGTAGCTGAGAACCGGGCGTGTGTGAGGTTTTCCCTGCCAGTGGGTAAACTGCTCACATCAATAGCTAATAAAGCCTGTTTTGGCAAAAGTTCTCTGACAGGCTAGGAGCAATGTATATACCAGCAAAGAGCAAAGGAGCTTTCCAAAACATGGCTCTTGTGAGAATAGTATGTTTGATACAAAGGCTACACACATTTTTTAATGCATTTGTTGTTTTTTAAAATGGTCCAGAAGAAAACTATATATGAGAGTACTTTCTAAAGCCAGAAATATGGAGGAGCTGTGGAGTATAAAGGTTAAAGCTACAGGCTCTGGGGTTAGGCTGGGTCACAGCCCTGGTGCTGCTAACCAGCTTTGTCATCTTAACTCTCCCAAGACCACATTTCTCCATCCATAAAATATGGCCCATCCTAAGCTTGCAGGGCTGTATACGAGTGAAACAGAAGACTGTATTAAAAGCCCTTAGTGTCCTGACTAACCCACAGTAGGCACTGAATAAATAAAACCTTAGGAGGCTTCCCTGATGGTCCAGTGGTTAAGACTTCGCCTTCCAATGCAGGGGGTGCGGGTTCAATCCCTGGTCGGGGAGCGAAGGTCCCACATGCCTTGTGGCCAAAAAACTGACATAAAACAGAAGCCATATTGTAACAAATATAATAAAGACTTTAAAAATGGTCCACATCAAAAAAAAAAAAAAATCTTAAAAACAAAAAACAACCCTTAGTATCCTGACTAATCCACAGTAAACACTAAATAAATAAAACCTTTAAAAAATGTCCAACAGGGCTTCCCTGGTGGTTCAGTGGTTGAGAGTCCGCCTGCCGATGCAGGGGACACGGGTTCGTGCCCCGGTCCGGGAAGATCCCACATGCCGTGGAGTGGCAGGGTCCAGGAGCCATGGCCACGGAGCCTGCGCGTCTGGAGCCTGTGCTCCGCAATGGGAGAGGCCACAACAGTGAGAGACCCACGTACCGCAAGAAAAAAAAAGTCCAACAGAAAGTATTATCATCATCATAGTTTGAGTGTTGCTGGAGTTTTTTTTTTTTTATTTCTCTTTCTTGCTCATCCACTACAGATGTGTTACTCAATTTTGACAGATTTAGTTTTGAATATTTTTAGCCCCTTTGTGTAATCTCCTCCCTTTGCGGGTGGGCTGGGCATCACTTGCTTCTAATGAGTGATGTGCAGCAAGAGCGATGGTATGTTATTCCTGAGATAGCTTATACAAGACTGATTTCCCTCCCGTTTTTGCTTTCTCTCTCTTTGGTTCTCCTGGCTTGTTTGCTCTGCTGAAACAAGCTGCCGTTCTGTGAGGTAAGGGGCCAAGGAACTGATGATGGCCTTCGGCCAATAGCCAGAGAGAAACTGAGGCCCCCAGACAAACAACCGAGGTTGGTCGGTTGTAACGCAGTGTAATTTTTTTATGCGACAAATACCTAACTGATACATCTACATTGTATTAAACACGATAAGAAAATTTGGGTTTAACCTCCAAGAGGTGAAGAAGTTGAACTTGCAGCTTTCTAGGGAAACCCAGTGGATGGCATTCTTGCCAAAGCACTACACCTGCCTTTTGAGCAACGGCTATTTTGGAGGATTCTACTGAAAAAAATTAAAATGCTAAGCCTCACCATCATGGGCTGGCCTCAGATTTGCAAAGCAAATGTTTAAATTCCCATATTCTTTTCACTTGTATCTAGTACCTAGGGTTCTATCTTCTTTCTTTCTATTGCCTATGCTATTTTCTGCAGAACTGATCCCTCACATAACCTCCTAAGCTTACTACAGAGAAATACCACCTAGTATTTAGAATGTCAAAAGCACATTGTGAGTGAGCAAGCATATTCACAGTGTATAGTGATGCCAAGGCTGAAAAATCGATGCTTGGCGTATACCCAGCACCATCGTTCCAGATTAGGCCCTCACCAGCTGCCATCAGCTCGGCCTTGCCTATACTGCTTACACAGAGATGGTCATTCAGGGTGTAAAACGGCCCAACAGAGCAGCCCACAAATGTGCCTCTGCTTCAGGACAAAGATTTGCCCAGTTCTCGAATGGGCCACCTGCCTCCAAAGCAGATGGACACAAGGGAAAGCAGGGTGGAGATCAGGAGTGTGCACAGAAATATTTCCGTCTCGGGTAGCATTGGCATTTGGGAGCTTCCCACCATCTGCTGCCCCAGGGTTCCAAGTTTGCTAATCCAGCTTGCAGATGGATTGACATTCTGAAATTCTTAAACCTTGGGGATAGAGTCAATGGTTCTCTGCGGTTGCTATGAAGATTGTGCCCATGCTCTATCAAAAGACAGCTGAGGTCGATAGCTCTAAGGCTCCAATATTTTACCAACTAATTATTATGGGCCTGTAGTCTTTTCCTAAGGGGAGAGTGCACTGTCACTGTGGACTTTGAGGGACAAAACCTTATTACTCATCTTTCCATTGTGTCACGGGGGGCCCACAGCACATTTTTTTATGGACAGAGGACAAATTGAAAAGATGAGGCCAACCTCAACTCCAGCCACGCTTATTCCCTGTGATCAGCCGTGGACAATTTCTTATGCACCATCACAACTACCACCAACAGCAACAACAATAACAACAAAACCACCAGCAGCACTACCACCAAAAACAGCACACTGGCCACCACCACCAATGACAACAAAAGTAACAACAACAAAACCACCATGACCGACACCACCAACAAAAAGAACAAAACCACCACCACGACTGCCCTCAGCAGCAGCAAAGCCACCATGGCCTCCATCAATCACCACAACAACATCGCCACCACCATCCCAACCCACAACACAACCAGCGACAACAAAATTATCATCACCCCAAATAACCACAGAACCATCACCCCACATTTATCAGATGTCCTCTCTGTCAAGTACTGTACTAAGTGTGTAAGTGCTGCGTGTGGATTCTTGTACTTATTCCCTACTCACTGGGGTCCTTTGAATGGCTCATTCTCTCTCTAGCTTTAGAACTTGTGGACATTTACTGCTTAAAATCCAGTACCTCTATCCTGTCACTCAGCGCACCACCACTTCTGACTCTTTGGCAAACTCTATGCATCTTTTAAAACTTGACTTGAGCATCTTAGGGAGAATCAGGTGCCTCTTTCCTCTTCCCGTGAGCACTGCTCTCACAGAAGTTATCACGTGGTAAGGTAATTGCTTATTTCCGTGTGTCTCCTCCAACTGTGGTTAAACTTCATCAAGGAGACAGATTGTGTCTTCATCACATTTGTGTCTTCAATGTCAAGCACAACTACATAGTATTCACTGCAATGAGTAGTAAAGCTCTACTGGAAGGATGCGAAAGGGGCGGCTGGGGGGGGTGTTTAGAGCAGGTGTGAGCTAGATTTGCATCTATCATAATAGAAAGTCAATAAATAGTTGAATATTTACATATAAATAATGAATCACAGAAGACATTTGTTTCGTGATACGGACATAACTGTTAGAGGAAACAGCTCAAAGAGTTAAAATAGTTTTCCCGGAAAGTGGGTCTGGATTGAGAAGGGGGAAACCCTGGGGATTCTTGCTTTACATGAGAAGCAGATAGAACTTGGAGAGCATATTTCCATACGAAAAGATACGCTGCTGTTCACCAAATACCACGTTCCTGCCTTTTCTTGTTCCTGCCTTTTCTTTTTTAATCATCGTAACACCCCAGGCCTTCAAGTCACTAAGACCCCAAGCTCCCAGGTCTCCTGCAGGAGGACAGCAAGGAGCGTGGGTTTGATGTCGGATCTGGGCAGCTGTCCCAGCTCAGCCAGTTACCCAGCGTGTGATACTGGGAAGGTCATTCATCTCTCTGAACCTCAGGTTACACATCTATGCAGTGAGGATGACAATTCCTACCTGACAAGATTCTTGTGGGAATTAAATGGGGAGATAGATGCAAACTGCTCAGCATAGAGTAGGGTTGCTCTTCCAACATCCCTCCCCCCAAATATACCAGCACCAGTTTGCAACACTGATGAATTACCTGGGCAAAGCCACTGTCACTCCACCCAGACTGTGCACATTTGATTTTTTTTAAGATCCATAGTGGCCTTTTATTGAAGTTTGTAAACCCCGTCTTTCTTTATCTCTACCATTGGTCCACATGTGTGTGTGGTACCTACTTCTCCGATAAGAATTTTTCTATTTTTGCCTCTACCTGCTGCTGCTGCTTTCTCTCTGTCCTCGGCATGGCTCTGCTTTAAGCTTTCCCACGCTGGGCCCAGTTTTCTCTGTGCTTCCTTCTGGAGCAGAGTTTCTCACCCTTGGCCCTGCCAACATTCTGGGCTGTATAATTCTTTGTTGAGAGGCTGCCCTGCGTTTTGTAGGATATTGAGCAGTATCCCTGGCCTCCACCCAGTACGTGCCAGTAAGACACCACAATTCGTGAAAATGAAAAATGTCTGCTGACAAATGTCCCTTGGACAGCAAAATTGTCCTTACTTGAGAACTGCTGTTCTAGAACTGGGCTTTGTCCCAAAGTGTGTGCTTTTGCCCTAGCCCCTTGCCTTCTCCTGGCCTAGGTTTCTCAATCCCTATAAATGCCTCAGGATCTGCTGCCTCACTAGGAACATTGGGGAGCCCTCCACCTGCTGTCACAGCTGCTGGTCACCCCCGGTGGCACTGGTCAGGGATGACCCCACCCTGGGGCGGAGCCCAACCACCCTGCTTAGGGTTCTCCAGCAGGGCCAGGCCCAGGAAAATACTCAGGGTTTATTTTATTTAAAAGAAAGACAATTTATAAAGAAAAGAAATGTGGGCATCTGCAGGACAGAGAGCCCCCTACTGGTCCACATCTGCAAAGAGACGTCCACGTGTGAGTGAAATGCACTGACCATCACCAGCACAGAACCCAGGCTGATTCCACCTTCAAGGGGATCAGTGTCAGGTGCCTTCAGGACACCTAATGGAGACCAGGGATCAGAAATTGGCCACTCTCTTCACCCTCTCCACGCACCTGCACCTCAGGTAGGTAAGGGCTAGAGCTTTGGGCGACTCCTTTCAAGAATGGAGACATCAACAACTCTGTGTACTGGGGGCCTCACTTCACTTTCCTGTTATGGTAAAATGACTCTTTTTAACAGAATGTATAAGAAAGGTGAAGTTTTACAATCCCTGCTTATATACAATTATATTTGCAATTATATTTGAAAAATAAAACACATTTGGGGGGAAAAAAAGTGCTCTCCACTCTCTCAGTCCAAGGAGAAGCTTTTATATTGGATTCGGAGATAAAAAAAGAAAATGTAGTGTCCCAACAAAGTAAAACTGGGAACGGCATCACTGAAATAAAGGGGAGCATCCTCTGTCTGCTTTCCTTCATCCCTTTGGAATGATCTCACGACCCTTGACCTGTGGACCTGGGGCACATCTCAGACAGTCTCCTGCAGGCCTGTGATTGAGAATCGCATTCATCCCTTTGCAGAAAGCCTTTCCCTGTGAAGACTCAAGGAAGAAATAGTTCCTTTCTCGGTGTCAGGGGGAGCAGATACTTTCCTGACCAGTCTACATCTTTTTGAAATTCAACTCTGAGACTGGTTTCATTTGTGTCTTCTTTTTGACCTCATCGGGCCCAGAACTAAATTTGTGATTTATCTCCTACTATATGTAAGACTGTCTGACCTGCCAGGAGACCCTCCCTCTGATTCTGTTTTGATTTCAGGCCCCTTATCCTTTATTTGGCTTTCTAAAAATCTCTCTCTTAGATATTCCTAAATTTTTTATTATGTTGAAATATTGCATCTTCTTAAGACATTTTCTATCTTTGCAAGGAGATACAATATAAATGAATCACTCAATAGGCAAAAGGAAACTTTCTCCCAATTTTTATTTCCAAGGGAAAAAAATACTGTTTAAATTCTGCTGCACCGTGGATGGACTACAAATGTAGTCTTTGTGCTTTTCTCAAGAACATCTTCCAACAAGACCTGGTGCCTTCTGTGAGCCATGGCGACGAATTGTATCCTTGTGCGGGTAACAACGGACAAGTTCCCGATATCATGCAGCCAGTCTGAGTACGTGAATGGCCACATTTCTTTTTTTTTATTTTTTTAACATATTTATTTATTTATTTATTTATGGCTGCATTGAGTCTTCATTGCTGCACGCAGGCTTTCTCTAGTTGCGGCGAACAGGGACTACTTTTCATTGTGCTGCGCGGCTTCTCATTGCAATAGCTTCTCTTGTTGTGGAGCATGGACTCTAGGTGCACGGGCTTCAGTAGTTGTGGCACGTGGGCTCAGTAGTTGTGGCTTGCAGGCTCTAGAGTGCAGGATCAGTAGTTGTGGCGCACGGGCTTAGTTGCTCTGTGGCATGTGGGATCTTCCCGGACCAGGGCTCGAACCCGTGTCGCCTGCATTGGCAGGCAGATTCTTAACCACTGCGCCACCAGGGAAGCCCAAGAATGACCACATTTCTTCAACATGATTTTCCCTTGAGGGAGATCTATGAGCAAGTGTTCTCTGATGGCATGGCTTCAGGGCCAAATCCTAAGTGCGTACCATGTGAGGCCACCTGGCTAGATGCTGGGCAAAGAGTTGAAAATGGTTTGGAGAAACTTCTCTCTGAGGATTTTATAATTTAGGAAAAAATACTGATTGCAATGTAATTCTTCCAGAGCAGTGATAAGATCAATAAATCCAGAATTATAGAATCCTGAGAAGGTGTTGCCTTAAGGCCTGGAGTCAGGGAGGCATTTCATCGGGCAGTCCATTTTGGACATGCTTGTGTGATACGGTAAATTTTAGGATTGTATTTCTGTGAAAAATGCCACTGGAATTTTGATAGGAATTGCATCGAATCTATTGATGACATTGGGCAGTATAGACATCTTAAGAATATTAACTTTTCCTATCCATGAACCACGGGGCCCCAGGGTCATTGAGCCCTAAACATACGGTGTGCATAGTGATACAGGGGGAACTCCTGAGAGAATGGAGTGAACCTGTTAAAGGAACCCTAGAGCCTACTGGGTGTGATCTCTCGTAGATTTTCCAAATTTAAAAGCGTGACTTCTAAACAGAGGGACTGAACAGTAAGCCTTCATCAAGCAACTTTTCTTATAAGAGAGTGTTCATCAGCGCAATGCATTCCCTATGGAAGACTTGTCTTCACACTGGTGTACCTACCGACATATGAAGCTTTTCATGGCAACCGTGAGCAGCTGAGGGACACATTTTTCAATGTTTAAAACAGGATCTGCAAATTGCCCTGCTCCATCCTTTCGGGAAGGATCACCAAATTGCTTCACATCCATGGTAAAGCAGTAATTTCAAATTCTGGACACAGCGATTCCTGAGCTCCAAACAATACCCAAGAAACCATGCAGATGCTCCAGTAGCCCCAGGTGACCTGACCTGTGCTACCAAAGTGCTTTGTTTACACCCTATTATCATGCTTTTCACACCGAGGCAGCTCATTTTTTTTTCATCACCTTCCTGAGTGTTTAGGCCTTAAAGAGACAGAAAGCAGACTTTCAATAAATGGTTATTTAATAAATAGAGCTGATGAAAAAGAGAAACAGTTTGTCTCAGATAAAACTTTTCAGTACCATCTGACATTACCCTTCCATATTGGCTTGCACTTTTCACCCTTTCACTCTACTGGAGAAAGCAGGAGTAGAAGCTCAGGTAAGTAATGTCACAGCAGAAAGCAGTGAAGAGGCTTTAGAGTTTTACAAGTCTAGGTTCCAAGTAAAAAAAAGTCTTTCCATCCTTTTCAACCAGGAAAGATAAGGATCCGCAGGCTGGAAGGAGAACAATCACAATAAAAGCAATGGGAGCTAAGATGCTGGCAGGGCTCTGAGCAAAGCATGGCACCTGTCCTCCCAGAGCCCGAGCCTGAGGAGTGTGGATAAGGATTCCAGAGTGATTTTGAGGGTTTGGGTCTGGCTCCACATGGGGGTTAAGGAAGCAGCAGGACCCAGAGTAGAAGTGCTTGTGTAGGGTGCCTTGCTGGAAGAACTAAAGAAAGTTTGCAGAGTTCCTGGGACCGCAGTGAGGGCAGGAATGGCTGAACACTCGATGTGCCCAAGTATGGCATGGAAGTCACCACACTCAGCCCCATCGGAGTTGCTCTTGCCCAGTGTGGGTGGAGGAAAGGCAGGTTGAATCCTTGGTAGAGATGTTCAGACAGTCGCTGGATCTATGGGTGAGCCATACAGAGATGGAGGATGATGCAGAGATGAGGAGCAGACATACAACAGGAGATGCTGAGAATTCTGGACATACAAGTGCCAAATGTTATAAGAGCTCTGCCATCTTCTCTCGCAATCCTCTCAGAACTTATATACAACCCCAGAAATGTTAGGATAACCCCAAGCTGGCAAACATTTCTACCACCCCGTTGCAATGGAGTCATAGAGGTAAATTACAGAAAAACAAACAAATATCATTTCCTGCACACCAAGGCAGTGCAGAATGAGATCTACCCAATGCCATGGACAACTGTGCCACCTGAAATCTAGAAATGAAGGTACAGCAGATCTGATTTTAACACAGCTTTCCTTGGTATCATAACTGAAACATCTAAAAAAAATAAGGGGGAAAACGAACAAAGTTCCAATATAACATTCTGTTTACATAGTATTTTCACTACCTGAAATCCAAGCGCTCGTAGACAAAATAGTCCAACCTTCCCCACACTGTCACTGCTGAAGAATGCCATTGAGTGTCGTGTTTTTAAATATTCAAGGGAGAAAACAGAACAGGATTCTAAGAAATCTGCTAGAAGTCAAGTTTGCCCAAAACTAATTCACTGAGAATTCTGGAAGCTTGCCCTACCAGCGTGGCCATTTCTGTGTGGATGTGAGTAGTGAACGTGAAGTGGGAGCTGCTGGGATGCAGAGACACAGGGAAAGAGAAGCCCAATCCCAGGTGAGGCCAGGCCAAGAAGAATGGAAGCAGAGGGGAGCTGACACATCTGAACGTAGAGCTTGTGTCCTCTTCTGTCCTTTTTCCAGCCCTGAGTGTCAAGATCTTGGGGCTAGGAGTTTGAAAGACTCAACACACTTGCTTCTTGGAGAAAACCAGAGGCTTCCTGGAACACGGAGAAGGAAGATTCTTGCAGAGACACTGAGGCCCAGAGGAGGCCTTGTGAAGGACCAAGGGGAGGAGGCAGAAGGCAGGTCACCAGACCAGGCCAGGCTCCCGAGGGGAAGAAAACAGCAGCCACCTGTGCCACACAGGTACCACTACCTCTCTTATCCTCCAGTCCTGGCCTTTCCATCTCGTCTTGTAAAACCCCACACTCGGGGGTAAAGCCAGGGTGGACCCGGGTCTGATGGAGCCATAGACCCTGCTCGCCATGGATGTGTGCGTGTGTTTGGTGGGGTGGCTGTTGGAGAGTGCAGAAAAGAAGGTCTAATCAAGAAGGACTCATGCCCTCGCAGGGGCGACACTCTCAGGGAGAGGCCTGTGGTCTCTGACATCACAGGGTGATCATTGAAGAGTAGGGCTCAGTGTTCTAATGGCCTGGCCTCTGCCTTCCGATCACCGAGCAGCTTGGAGAAAGTGATGCTCCAGTCGGTCTTAATTTCCGCCTTCCTGACCAGCTGTGACAACACTTTGCTCCTAACTGGGGCCCCTGTTTATTCCTGGGTACATCCCCTACTGACACACCACCACCAGCCTCCCTGTCGAGGAGGGGAAGTCATGAAGAAGCTTCCGGAAACCAAAAGCCAGCAAAAGGCCCTTCCTGAACCAGAATGGAGACAACTAGGGTAGCGTGAGTTAAACCAGAGACAGAGTGGAGCAAGTAGGCACATACGCTTCTGGAAAGTTGTTTTAAAGTCTACCTTCACCTAGAAATTCTTTTAAAATGTTAGTGATTAATCATCAGTTGCCTATTATTTCAGAGAAACATCAACACTGTCGTCCTCCACGACACACTCGAAAGAACAAGGTTTGCTGCCAGTATGTGGGCTGACTCAGTGACCCTCGGGGGAAAGTGGAGGGGGAATCACATTTTGAGTTACAGTTCATCGAGCAGTGTTAAGCTTCTTTTTTTTTTCCTTGTTCTCACTTTTCATGCTGATACCCACGGACATTTTCCTCTAATTCTGTGTGACGAAACTACCGAATGTGTCAACAGTGGACAGGTTAGAGGAAGGAGGCAAGAGTTCAGAAGTGGAAATTCTACAGGAGGAAATTTAGAGTTTATAAACATATAAATAACAACTCCTTGTTTTTATGTTTTTAAAGACATCTTGTATAACATACCAATATAAAATCATAGGATATAGTGGGAATGATTCCTATTCGACTATGTGCATGTTTAGATATTAACTTTTTCAAAAGACCTAAAGATGATTTTGACACATATGGATTCCAAATATCACTGCAACATGAAGAGGAGGCTCAGGCAGAACCAAGAGAAGAATTATACTTTGGGCTCTTTCGTCCAAGGTTTGGGTTCTCCGCCACTGCCGTCTCTTTGACCCTAATAGTGAGTTTGGGGGTTAGGCTGAGGGAAGAAATTTACATCTTGGCTGTGCATAAATGGCAATGGAGACAAAAGCCTCATCTTCACACGATGACCTTTTGGAAATAAAGTACAAGGCTTGGTACCTGTGTGTTTTATGTGTAGCTACAAAGCAGCACATATAGGCAGGTGTGCTATACCTGTGCAAGTAAGCCAATGAGGTACAGACCACAGAGGGGGTTTGGAGTAGGATGGAGCCACGTATATAAGGTGAGGATGGGAAAGAAATATGTTTCAGAGGCAGAAGCAGGAGGCTGGGCTGCCTTCAAGGATTCTGGCTTTAATAACTGATGGATTGGTTTCCTGAGATGGGAAAGATTGCTGAAAGAATGGCTGGATGGATGGATGGATGGATGAGTGGATAGGTGGATGGATGGATGAATAAACAAACAAATATGTAAAGATAAAAACACAGTAAAAGAGAATGAGTCTTCAGGACAAAAAGTAGTTCATCAGGCATGTTTCTCCTGTATCAGTCAGTGTGCTCCAGAGAAACAAATCTTAAGATATAGAGATATATAGATATATAGATATATATCACGTGCCTGGGGCCCTGACAAATGTGATATTTTTAGGGTAGACCAGCAGGCTAGAAACACAGGCAGAGATTGGTTTTTCAGTGTTGAGGCAAAATTTCTTCTTCCTAGGGAAACCTCAGGGTTATGTTTTGTTTTGTTTTTTTCCCTTTAAATCCTTCAACTGATGGGATGAGGCCCACCTATACTATTGAGGATAATCTATTTTACTTACAGTCAGCTGACTATAGGTGTTAATCACATCAAACATTCCAAATGCCCTTTACAGAAGCACTTAGATTAGTGTGTGATTAAATAACTGGGTACTCTAGCCCAGCCAGGTTCATAAAAATAACCATCAGAGCTGCAAATAACTGCTCGATAGAAACCGCTAGACTTCACTAATGGTATAACTCAAAGGTCAGCACACTACAGTCAGGGGGCCAAATCCTGCCCATCGCCTGTTGCTGTGAGACATGTTTTTTTGGAACACAGCCAGAACCATTCATTTGGTCATTGTCTACGGCTGCTTTTGTGTGGCAGCTGCAGAGTTGACTATTTGTGACAGAGACCAAGTGGCCCGCAAAGCAAACGTATTTTTGCTACCTGACCCTTTACAGACAACGTTTGTGGAGTTACTCAGGCAAGGCAATGCGACTGCTCGATGGAAAATATTCAGGATTCAAATAGTCAGCAGGTCTGAACCCAGGGCAGATCTGGGGAAATTTTAAAAGAATAGTCAAACATGACATTGGGGAAAGAAACCCAAAGCATTTGCATTTGCCTTCAAAGCAGCTCACAATCTGGCACAGGGCAACTGTTACCTCACTGCTCAAAAATGAAAGCTTGGGGCCTCTGGACAAAACGCCAACTCGTAAGAAATCTCACACAGGAAATAGCACCTGCAAGGCAAACCCGGCCCACTTGCTTGATTTTGCAAGTAGCAACTGGCTCACATTTTCATCTAATTTCTAAGCAGCTTATCACCTTGAAAAGAGGGAAAAATAACTTTCAAAAACTTGTAATGCTTTTTTTCTGATGAGCATATGATGATATTTTAAATTTTAATGAAATAGTTTTCCCACATAATTATTCCTAAGTTTTGTCTACCAGGGGACATATTTGAATATTTTATCTCATCAGTGGAAACTCCCCCCTTCCCACCATCCCATTGTTTCTTTTTTAGGGGTAAACTTTGCTGAAACCAACTGACTCTTATATCTCAATTCATCACCCTATATCTGAACCAAAATAATGTTTGTTGAAATACCAACTGAAAGGAATATTTTTAGATTTTTTTTATTGCCAAGGTGTGAGAAAAATACATAATAATATAAGCATCTGATGAAATAAAATTAATTTTTACAAACGACAAAAAAAATCCCACAATGCTTGATCAAATAAAATTAACTCCAGTACTTTATCATGTATTGTAAATATAATACATGGTACTATTTACCTGGTGCTAGACCATGTTTTTTTGCATAGAAAATCCCCTGTAATCCCTATATGGTAATCCTGGGAGATGCGTACATTTTAATCTCAGGTTTACAGGTGAGAAACCAAGCCAGGCTGAAAGACCCACCTCCAGCCCACATCCCAACCACTGCATGAAGCGCTATCCCTAACTTAACAGAAACTGCTACCCCGAAATAATCCATTATATAATTGTATTCCTCTTGGCTGACCTGAATAATGTTTGTTTCTATCTAGGAATGTAACCTTTTAAAGAATGTATGATTTCATTGAAGAACCTGCACAGCGATCTCATATAACGGAAATATGCCTGTCCTTATGTTCTAGATGACGAGCCCTGAAGCAGCCAACTTTCCCTCCAATATTTGGTCCACATTCTCTGACGGGTGACAGAGAGGACACAAGCACTTAGCATCTGAGCATCGGTTTTCTTTGTCACCCCTGCCAAGACTCCATTCATCCAATTTGCAGACCTTATACTGAAAATGCATCATAACTCCTCTAGTGTTCTTTGTATTTTGACTAGTTTCACCTTATTCTCAGTGCACAGTTTCATATAAAAGCATGGCCGAATGGTCCACTGCTTGTCCCAATGCGTCACACAGGTGCTGTTGAAATGGGTACCCCTGCCTATCGGTCCTCTTTCTCTTTCTCACCTGCCAAGGCAAAGTCAGAATTTATCTGCGAGAGACCCCAACCTTCTTGAAAAGACTTGCTTGTAGCTTTCTTGGCTGGAGAACCACAGAAAGACACATTGCACAGGCGTCAATACACCACCCACCCCTCTGTGCTCACACATTGGTCCAGGGTCAGCCAGGAGTCCCATCTGCTCTCTTGTGGTGCAGACCCAAAGTGTCCAGGAATTAATGTCCCTTAGGTTGAGAGTGGTGGGTCACCACCCCAGCACCCTTGGTCCTCCTGTAGGATAACTTTAAGGTGCATCCTCTAGACAATCTCCCAACGGGCTTGTGCTCCACGTGACCACAGTGGTAACTTGCTTGGAGATGCACCTTTCTTCCTTGCATGCCTCGAAAAATCCACCTCCTACGTGGTGTTACTTGGGATGGCCAACAAAGTACTTGTGTTGAAACCCTTGTCTCAGGATCTCCTGGGAATCCAAGCTAAGTCAGCATCATCCATGACTTACCCCACCTCCCCTGCTCAATGCACACTTCTCTTGAACTGTGTCTTATTTCAGTCCTGAGTTCCATCCTAGCAAGTCTTGCAGATCCCCAGGCGGACCTGGATAGAAGAGGAAATCTCTCTGCTGTATCACATGCAAGGTCACAGAGAGGAATGACCCTGCCCGCCTCACTCCAGCCTTCACTCTCTATCAGGTGTTCCTGACACACTGTTCACACTTGGCCTTTCATTCAACTCTTCCCATTCATATATTTTGAGACCTTGGTTGATTTCAGCAACTCTACTCTACCATTTTTCGTTGTACTAGGGTCTTGACTGAGTCATACAAATGGACAAATTGTAGAGCCAGAGATATCACTATCCCTATAGATTCTGAGAGTAAGCAGTGGCCCTGGTCTTTGTTCTTTCCCAGTGTATTCAAAAGACCCACAATCTCACCTCCGGCTAGGATGTAGACTCTTCTTTCCCCACTAACAACTAGGGTGTTGAGGCACATGATGAACCAATGTAGCTGTGAGGGCTTCTGGAATCTGACCAATGTGGCTCTATCACTAGCTGAGTGACTTCGGGGAAGTTATTTAACTTCTTGTAGCCTCAATTTTCTCATCTGGAAATTGGAAACAATAGTGATAACTATGGCATTAAGTCTTCGTGAGATTAGGTGAAATAATGCATGACAAGCACTACTATTTTTGACAGCACCTGGCACATCAAAGTCTTCTGACTGATGTCAGTGTGGCTGACATCCTTCCCCCCTCCCGGGGCAGACCCAGCCTCTGGGGGGGTGATGGTGAGGGTGGGAGAGGGATGTGGTCTCCAGCCTGACAAGATAAGCACAAAGAGGTTGAGGTGCTGCCGTTCCTTTTTCTGGCTCCTTCCAGGTGGCCCTGTGGACAAATAACAGGCAGGACATTGTGGACATGAAGCTGAATGATTATTCACACTGACTTAACCGGAGTAAGTTAGCAGTATCCCAAAACTCTGAAGAACAGAGGCTCAATTAGCCTTTCTATTCATAAGTCAAATTCCTCTCCTTAATGACTTGCATGAGCCAAAGTGTCCCAAACCCCTCCCAGACCTTCCCCAGGGTGGAGCTGTTTCTCAGCAGTGGGGCTGCCTCCTAAAGACTGAATCCTTCACTTGTGTGTGTTTTGTCCCCCTGTGATGCTATTTCCATCAATGGGGTTTGCATGCCAGGATGACCCAGAGGGAAGAATATGCACAGGGCCGTCTTCATCCAGCTGTTCCCACCTGGTTGGAGACCCACTTCACTCCAGCTGCCCTCATGCTTGTGGTTAAAGGAATATAAATCATTTCACCATTCTGCCTTCTCTTTCGCTCTCTCTCCCCGTGTGTGTGCGTGTGTGTGTGTGTGTGTGTGTGCGTGTGTGTGTGTCTCTCTCTCTTTCTCTCTCTCTCTTCCTGCCTCCTTCCCTCCTCCTGCAAGATTTGATCTGTTTTCTCCTCAGGGTCTGACATTGTTTTACTTCCTGGGAAATTATGACTTTTTCTGGAGTTATTACCATTCCATTCTCAGAGTTTCTAAGTCCATGGGTGAGACATGATCCAACCAGAGCTGGAGCTCCTGTTGGAAATGAGGAGCCAGTCTCTGTGTGCCCTGGCCTGGGAGAGGGGACACTCAGGCCCTGGTAGCTGTTCTGTTTCCTGAAAAATGAGCCAGAAAAATGAAGGAAGCAGATGGGGAGAGAGGAGGTCAGAGAAAATGGTGTCTCCTGGGGTTTAGATCCCTGATTCCAAGCTTTCCTGAAGTTAAAGCACAATCCTTACTTTGGGTCCCAAAATGCGACACAGTATTATTCTAACAGAACCACCTTAGTTTATTCTAAGTTGAGAATGGTCATTAGCCAATCCAGCAATGAGTGTTATACTATTTAAACTGACCCCATTTCTGTTTCTTCAGGGCACTAATGAATGACCAACCCGCTGGTTGATGAGCCAATTCACGCTAAGGTGGTGACAGGGAATAACAGTCACCATGCTAACTTTGCCTTGAAATCTGACGTTTAGTGTCGACTTAAAGGAATGACTTATAAACCAAATGTCAGCTGCTGGAGACCCTCGGAGAACAAGCTTCAGTGCAGATTGGCCTTCAGACAGCACTGGGTGTCTCTTTCCCTGGGTGCACATATGCTAAGGCTTGAGTTTAATTTTTTTTCACACTATAGAGATAAGCTCTGCCAGTAAGTCCCACGTCAAGCTGCTAGAAAAGCCAAAGTCATATCATCATATTTTTCTGACTGTTTTAACTCAGTTTGAAAAAAACACACAAATTTTCTTCAGTGCCTGCATAGTTCTAGAAAAAGCTAACTGGGAACTAGAAACACAGAAGACTGCCTTTACCTTCCTCAGTAATGGAACTCGGTCCCTTTGCTTCCATGCCCTTCCTTTTCCAATACTAGTCCGTATTCACTTATTTGTAGAGCACAAGCTCCCTCACTCCTATGAGTTCAAATCCAGTTGTCTTTCCCCTTTGGTACTTTTTCTGGTGAAGTGGTTGCTCTCACAGTGAACAGTGACCCCTCTGGTTCCTCTGGCCCCGTCACCTCCTCAAGCCCTCCTCTGCCCCCTGCATTTCGGGTGGGTCAACAGTGCCCGGGAAGGGAGGGGCTTTGCCTTACCAGCCACAGGAGGGGCTATTTATTGGGCAGTGGGAAGCCCGAACTAGATTCCAGATTCACTCACTTGAAAATGAAATTAATAAAACTAAGGATTAATAAATAATGATATTTTGAAGTAGTTACAACGCAAGCCATGTAAACCCATACTAACATCCAGAAAAAATGCTGGAATTCACTCTGTCATTGTTGGTAGTACCCAGTCTTGTTACATCTTTAGCTGCATAGTCTGTAAAAGGCAAGTATGATTCCCAGCAATTCCTTAGCGTTATGGTGAAATTTATTCATGCAAAAATTATATTTAAGAGATTCAAGAATAAAGGCTTTTAATGCTTAAAGATCTCTTTCTAATGCCCTTCTCCTTCTCTTCCTTTCAAGCCCTAGTAGCCAAAGCATTCCTAATTCTAAATACATGAGGACTACTTGAATTTAGGGAATTTAAGATATCTCTCAATCAGGATGAGTCTTATAACAGAAGCCATGTCATAGTTTAACTAGCAGCATTTTTTTCCTTGGAAGTACATAAAATAATGGTGCATTTTATAACCAGTGGCATTTTAAGATTCTATGAAATACATCAACTCAATGAGTCCTTCTAAAATTCAAGGTCTTTTCAGAAGCAGGTTAACTTTGTTATTGGATTTAACTCATATCTCAGTAGCTTTTCTCAAAATTCGCAGAAATTGTGTCTGTGGATCTCCTCATTGAACTGGGAAGGATTATAGAGGTCATCTGGCCCCATGTTCCTCAGGGGTGTTCCTTGGTGATAGAATTTAACCCCAAAATGTTCCATTGTTCAGTTAGTTAGGGAAATGTCGTGACAAAGTTTCTCAGGTTCTTTGATGCCCTAATATAAATGATGGGTGTTCTAGTGTTCAGGATTTCCCTCACTTATTTGACCACTAAGCCTTTTTCTTAGGACTGATTTGTAGGTGAATAGAAATGCTGAGAAAATGAGGCCCCAAGAGATTATACAATTTGCCCCAAAGACCTGGCCAATAAGTAATAAAAGCAGGAATACAGTCTGGATCTTCCCATTCTAGCTTCAGTGCTTCTACCACACAGCACTATTTCATGCATCATTTTCATCATTTTTCAGCCTAGTAAGGCACCATGGTACAGTTCTCTCTTTCTTAAAACACTGCCTTAAGAATTTCAAAACCAGCAAGTTAGTGGAATCTAGTTAAAGATAATTTCACACTGGAGATCAACGGCTACCTCAGTTGTGGGATTTTTTCGCGCACTGGGATGTCCGTTGGAATTTGTCACCCGACTGCCTTCCAAGAGCCAAGAGCAGCTTTTGGAGCACGATTTCAGAGCAGGTACAGGTTCAGAGACAGAAGCTAAGAGATAAGCAAACACACCTCCATTGCTACAGGTCCCTGTGCCTTGAATTTGACAGAACCCTCGAGCAGGTAACACTCACCAGCAGCAAGTCCATGTCGCTGGCTTTGCGATACCTTCACTTCTGATTATGAAAATATCCTGATTATGCTGCACTGCACCATAATCATTTTCATTTTTATTGTTTTCACTCAAAAGCTCCTAACTTATTAAGATAAGCACCATTAAACAAAAATCTGAGTAATTAATTCTTTTGATGCATCCTGGTGGCAGCAGAGAAACTCAAAGATGTTTATTAACAAAAGAATCATTCTCAGGTGAGACTTATTATAAACAGAGCTTAGCCCCAATGCAACCTCTCATTAAATCCTGATCAGGAATTGGATATTTTTCTCTTCCCATGCCACACTTCATCAACCAGCCTCTGCCACTTGGGTAGGATCATTATACCTTCCCCTCCACTAAAATGCCACAAATCACTGCTAACGTGGTATCCCAGAGGGTGGTCAGAACACAAGCACACACTCTTTCAGCATCCACAGACTCAGAGAACTTTGAAATCAGAAGAGAATCTCAGAGACCGTCTACCTTACTCCCCTCATTTGACCCATCAGAGAGAGAGATTCAAGTAAACTGAGATTCCCCAAAGGCCCACAGCTGGCAATGCCACCCATCTCCCATCTCTTGTCCCAGTGAATTTTCCAGCCCACAACACTCCAGAGTGTCCTACTGAAGCCAGTGCCTGAAAGTCACCAACAGATTCCTGCTGTTCTAAGTTACTTATCTACGGCAGAACACCCACACTCTCCCCAGAATGACAAATGTTATTAATGTCAAATGTTGATGTGAAATGCATTAAAATAAGGACATTTGTGGGATATTAGAAAATTACCGAACAAAAGATTTACATGAAGAAAAGAGCGATTTTATTTTGCATTCTTTGGAAGACAGAACTGTGAGTTGATTGATATCTATGGCAGGCAGGGGATTCGATTTTGTCCTCAATCACCTCTAAGATACCCAGCGAATATTGGACCTGTTGGGGTCTCAGTCCCACATCTGCAAAACAGGCTGACCAGCAGCTGACTTGAACGCAGTGGGGGAGGGAGGGAAATGAGCCAACTGACACTTGAAAGTGCCTTGGAGATCCAGGAGCTCCTCTTCCATTCAGATGCCTTCCCTCCTGTAGGCGGGCTGCTTTACAGTTTAAGTGTCATCATTAATGAGGTTTTCTCCCCTGTGTCATGTAACATACAACAGCACAAACAAGATTTCAAGTAAAAGATTTCCTGTTAATCTCTCAATGTTTTGTTAACACATGATCTCCAAGGAATAGATGTAGAAAGAGACCATTCAACTGTCTCCTTCACCTGCTGAGAATCACCCTCCTAAAAACATTAGCCAGGTGTCAGGTGTCATGGAAATGAACTTCTACCTGCATACCTACTCCTGAAGCATCATATAAAACACATGCTGAGTCTTTAGCAAAACAACTGTACTCCCCCCCAAAATGTTTAGACACAATCTGTCTCTCTAACATGATATTTTCTACATGCAAAAACAGAAAAACCCAAGTTTAGAAGGAAAAATACTTCAGATGGGCAAAATATCTCCAAATTTGACCCTAACTTCCTAGTTTTCCTCACTTCTATAGCTAAGATCTGTGAAAAACAATGCAAAGTTTAGTACTGATTCTCTTAAGAAAATATTCGAGTTGTTTTTTTTTTTCCATACGCGGACTTTATTTTAACTCAAATTCCTGCCGTCACCATGTACCATATTAATAACCTCATGTGCCGAGAAGATTTGAAATGGGAGGTGTCACCAGGTTGGTGAGGCTTGGCTGAACCTAATTCAGCGTCATTCACAGGAGAGGCTGAAAATCGTTACCTGCCTGAAGCCCTAAATGGTAAAGGAAGAGAAAACCCAAAAGATAAATGAGAGATGCATGTCTAGATTAGAACTGAACAGGGGAAGTTGGTGACATAGAGGGTCAGAGACAAGAGTGGTAAATTCAAATGTGAGGAGTGACTGGGAGACATTATTAACATAAACAAAAGCCCCCATCAGGAACAAATCAGAAGGGCAAACTCAAATTTGCTGACACATGAAAAGCAATAAGTAATGCATAAAAATGCTTGTGCTCATTTCTTTTCCATTTTCTCCAACCAGACAACACGCAAAAGAGACTGTACTTGCAAAAAGTTCCAGATTAACTTTACCAACTACATTGTTTGCCTTTACTGCTAATTAGCGCCAGAAGCAACTCCCTTTTGCTCTTCTCTCTCCCAGGATTCCCCTCTGGAAGCTAATGAAGTTGAGAGAGTTCTAAGTTTCACAGTCTGCCTTGAGCAGTGCTATTCTTTTCCACTGGCAATACAGACAAAATAAATTAACTTGGAGGATTTGTTGATGGAAACAGTTTACAATCAAACACCCTACTGTTGACAAAATCATCATGACTGTCACTTCACTCCTCTCTGCCAACTGCATACTTAGTGCCATTACCCAGTAAGTCATGGAAATATAAATGAGTGTGGATTATACAACACACAATTGCATAAATATGAATATTTTATAGAACTTAAGAACGTTGCAAATTGTACATGACACGCACTTGGCACTTGCTTCCAGAGGATCTAAAGATCTCTCACCCAGACTAAGTAAACCCTCTCATGATAGAACTTTAGAAAGATGTTTCTGAGTGGATATTCCTGAAGGCAAGTGATGAGGGGGAGAGGAAGGGGAAATATTCTGTTTGGAACTGATTTAAAAGTACATAAATTTGTTAGCACATTTTTATGTTTAGGACAGCCATTTCATTTATATATTTTCCTAAGTGGAATATAATTTCCAAAAACAATTTTTAAAGAACAGAGTTTAAAACCAAATGCATCTAATTTGGTATCACCTACTATTCTGGATCTTTCATGTTTGAATACTTTGACAAAAATGTTAGACCAGACCACTCTGCACCCAAATTGCCTATAATTCCTCCACCAGGGGTGCCCGTCTTCCTTTCCCCTCTGTCCAAGACCAGCTGAGGATATGGGTTTTTTTCTCCCTTCTTTGAAATTATTAAGCCTAGATCCTTGAAAGTATATCCTTTGACATTTCTTAGATTCTGTAAGATATGACTGTCAAACTCTTTGTTTGTGTTAATTACATCTATGACATTTCCATACTTCCGCAAACCCTCCCCCTCTCAGTGTCCAAAACTGGACTCAAAAGTCATAGGCACTCCCTAAATATGTAAAGGAAATTATTAAATAAAATGGCATGTTCTTCAGTTTCTATAGAACATAATATGGAAATGGGAAAATAATAGAAGAAGCATGAGTACTCCTTTCAGCCAGGTGAGATCACAACCTTGGAAACCATAAATTCATACACAAAAAAGTAGTGTGTTCATTAAAACTTGCTAATGGAGGTTGGTAAATACTTTATTAATCAAGATTATTTATTACAAGTGTGGGTGTAAATTAAGAAGCTGCTGAGTCTCACATGGTATCACTGGATTATCAGCTCCACAAGGAAAGTTTTGTCTCACTGTACATAGCTCGATAGGCAGAATAATGGCCCCCAAAGAGGTCCACAATCTAATCCCTGGAAACTGATTGTGTTAGGTTACGTACCAGGCAAAAACAAAACACAAAGCTCAGTCTTAAGATCCAGGAACTGCTTATCATGTTTAAATTCTCCACTTTGACTCAGTTATTATACTTTATGAACATTTGTAATGTAATGGCGAAGTTTCAGAAAACCTTTGAAATTTGCAACTGCACTAAACTAAAAAAAAAAATCCACTTGTTCAAAGTTCAAAATACAGATTTTTATTCAAGAGATGAGGCTGGAGTGATAAAAGTTTGAAACTTCATCTTATAAGGAACTTTATCGTATAAGTTTTGAAGTGGCAGCAAGCAATTGACACGATAACATTTGAGTTTATGGAAACTCATTCTAGGCACAGTACAGAGAATGAATTGTTTGAAAAAGCCAGCAGGAAGACCAGGTAGGATGTACTGCATTAACTCTAGCAAGAGGATCAAGGGCTTGGCCTTGGAGAGTGGCCATGGGAGTGGAGAGAAAAGGATTAATTCTAGGAAAGTTTATGAGGTAATATTGACAGGAATTGGTGACTGGAGGAGGGAGAGAAAGAAGTCAGTGGGGATTACAAGTTTTGAGTTTGGACAACAGGGTGGGTGATAACCATTTAGTAGCTGCAGAGCATGAGATACTACGGCTGAGTATGAGATATATTATGCTTGGTCACAATATAATGAGCCCTGATCTGGACATGTTGAGGTTGTAATGGGGGAGAGGACAGTAAACGATTGTGGGAAATAATAATAATTGGATATATCAATCTCCAGCTCAAGGAACAGATTTTGTTAGAAACATAGATTTGAGAGTCATCAATACATGAATGCAGATGGAGGCCATTGGGTATGACAGTACACAAGATAAATGTATAGATTAAGAATCTAGGGGAAAACTCTGGGGAACACTGTTTTTAAGGGGGAGGATGAAAGAAGAATGTACACAGGAGACTAAGTGCATAGCCAGAGAGAAAGAAAACCAGGAGAATTCAGTGTTATGACAGCCAACAGACCATTTCAAGATTGTGGTTATAATCCAAGGTGCCAAATGCTGCTGAGAGATGGAGCAAGATGGAAGGGTGGGCATTGAGTTTTGCAATAGGGATACCATTAGGAACCAGAATGATAATGGTTTTAGTGGAAAACTGGGGACAGAGGTGTCCTGAAGGATGTTAAGGCGGGATGAGTGCAAGGGGAAGAAGAAGGAAAACAAGTCAAGAAGCTTGACAAAAATAAGAGAAGGAAGAAGTTGACTGATAGGGAATTGTGAAAAAACACTGTATTTCTAAAAGAGAGAAACAATGATCTGAAGAGGGCAGTAGAGAAGATGAGGTTGATAATTTAGGTTGACTAGGAGATAACTGTTATCATGAGGGGATGGATCCAGAACAGAAGGGAAGGGATGTGCTATGGATGGCAATCCGAGATGTGTGTTCCACTCTGGTGAGAGGGAGCAAGGAAAGGATGGATGTAGGAGATTGAAGGTCAGTTTTTAGGTCTGACAGAGGAAAATTGATAAAGTCACCATCTGTTGGCTTTTTATTCTTTTGTTAAGTAGGAGCTGAGGTTATCTAAATGCTTAATTTTGAAAAGAGAGATAGATGTTCTAGAATGTAAACCAAAATTTTAATACTAAGAAATCCAACGTCCTCAAGTGATACCATCTTAGCATAGATTTGAATTTTTAAAACCCTAATCGAGTGGTCTGAAGTAATTTAAAAAGGGATTGAAAACTTATTTGATGTTCAACATTATGGAAAAGCTCATTCATAATACAAAGAAAAAATTCTCAAACCTCTTTTTACTCCCCCATGAATCTTTCACTCTTATAGGTTCTCCAGAGCTTCTCAAACATCAGACACCAAACATGCTTCTTTATACCCAGCCTGTGACCACTTTCTTATCCTCTTCTCATTTCCTGCTCTCTGACTCTCTGTTATGAATATAAACTGAAGCTCTTTCATTACATTCTTTTCTCTTTCCTCCTACTTCTCAGGCTTTTTTCTCTCTATCCATTCTCTAGATTCAAAGGTTTGCATCATAAAAGATCCAGGAACAGTTCTGGAAAATACAGAATTTTTCTTGGAAGACTGGGACAGGAATATTTTTTTAAAAAAAAGGAACAAGGAGAAAGAACTCACACATTATTAAGTTGTGGGACAGCCATCTCAGTACAAGAGCAGCTTTTGTCGAATGTGATGTCAACATTGGAGAATGACCCAATGGCCATCAGCTTGGAGTGTAGACCCAACCACTGAAGGCTGCCTCTGAAAGGGGGCAGGGGTTAAGTGGATAAAAGGGTGATCAATAACTCTGAAAAATTGACCATGGCACAGTACTGTGGCTGACACTGCACAAAATTTGAATTATTGGTCATGTATGTCATGTATATATTTTAGGCATAATATTCCAGATACTGAAAGAACGAAAAGGAATGAACAGGAATATTGACCACATGACTCATTGGAGACTTGAGGTTAGGTTGAGCCAGTAACAAAATCCCCTTTATGGGTTTTGAATCGTATAATGAAGCTTAGTAAATCCACAGGGAAACAAGGAGGTGGATTTCACTCCTCCATCCAGCTACTGAAGGGATTATTATCTTTGCACACAAACAAGAGGAACATCAAAACTCCTCCCTTGGGCTTCCCTGGTGGTGCAGTGGTTGGGAGTCCGCCTGCCGATGCAGGGGACACGGGTTCGTGCCCCGGTCCGGGAAGATCCCACGTGCCGTGGAACGGCTGGGCCCGTGAGCCATGGCCGCTGAGCCCGCACGTCCGGAGCCTGTGCTCCGCAACGGGAGAGGCCACAACAGTGAGAGGCCCACATATCACAAAAAAAAAACCAAAAAAAAACTCCCTTGCAAAGTGCCTAAGTTCCTATTCAGAGTGGTTGTCTTAGTCAGGTACAAACAAACAAAATCTCACTGACAACACAGCCAGATCATTTCTTGCTCATGCAAACTTATTGGTGGATCCAGCAAACCTCAGGACAGCTGTCCTCCAAGTATGGAGCTGAGCTCTCCAGGCTGCTCTGAACCTGTGTCTCTTCCATTGTGCCCACTGCAGGGGAGAGGGTGCTGAAGGATTTTGTGTTGAACAGCTCCCTTTGCCCTTCCAGAGCCCCTTGCCAGCATTCTCCAGCCTATTCAGTCACATAGGCTTATCTGTGTGACCTTGTTCTCTGGTTCTCATTTCATTTGACCAATGGGGTGTACCACACCAGCAGAAGCTAAGTGAGTTCGGGGTGTTATTCCTCCACTCGCAGTCTGTGACGTCATGGTGGCCTGGCTGCATCCCTCTACTGAGGACCAGAACTTTCTCTCTGTCTCTCTGCATTCTGATACTGACCCCTTCTCTTGCCTTTTCAAGCCCAAGTGCTGTAATGCCTCCCTACTGTTACTAGCCCAGAGTGTACCACAATCACTTGCTGCTTTCTTAAAATCTAGCCCACATGTCTGCAAACATTTTTGCAAACTTAAAATCCGACACACTCCTTTAGTAAACTCTCTTCAGTTACCCAGATTTTAAATGCTTTGGTCCGAAAATGGCCCGTGTCGTTTCCACTTGAAATCATTGACCAGAATTAGTTACATGCCCTGCTTAACTACAAGGGGCCTGGGAAGTTCAATCCCCTCAATTACTCCAGAGGAAGAAAAACCCAATATTGGTAAAGACCAGAGGTCTCTATCACAGAGGCCCAGCAATCAATATAACGTGATTTATGTGATAATTAGAGAGAAAATGGTCACTTTGCCACTTTCATCATTAGAAACAGCACATAACTTATCACAATTCCTTTTTGGTGTGAAGAAAACTGGATCACTTCCAAAAGCAGTGATCAAATGACAAAACTGCCAAATTAACCATCAGTTGGCAATCAGATTGAGATAGCTGTTTCCTCTCAGGTTAGAGAAGATGAACCATTAGCTTTAGAAGAATAAGCAAGGCAAGTCACAGACCTCAAGCAGTAGTGATTGGATGTGCCCTCACATACAAAAAGTTGCAGAGTAGCTTTCAGAGAGCTATTACAAGGACCTCACTGGTGGTCCAGTGGTTAAGGCTCTGTGCTTCCGCTGCAGGGGGTACGAGTTAGATCTATGGTTGGAGAACTAAGATCTCACATGCCACATGGCCAAAAATAAATAAACAAATGAATAAAGGGTCTGGACTTAATTCTTAAAAAAAAAAAAGCTATTACACAACTGTCACAGAAGGGGCAGAAACACAATGTTATCTTTGAAATACTTTGCTGATTAAGACAACCAGACAGAGGTAGGCATAGTACCCAATCCTGAACAGATGTGCCGAGGGCACACAGGACGTAGTACTCCCCTGACTCTTATATACTACTTAGAGTAGTATATAAGAGTCAGGGACCCCAGACCATGCTCTCCTAGTAACTGGCTGGATGCCCTTGGCCATATCTTCTAGTCTGGTTTCTTATGTGTAAATTGAGGCAACTGGATCAAGAGCCTTTTAACTTGTGATATATGGATATATCATGAGAGCTGCTAAAACTGTGCAAATTTTGGAATATATTTGTATGTTTGATTTTATTTTTGCAGAGAGGATTCACAGGTTTCATGAAACACCAAAACATCCTTTATCTCTCCCCTTCAGAAAAAGGATAGGACCAGTGGGCTAGATGATGTCCAGTGATTCTTCCTGATCTAACATTTGATGATCCTATGTTCATTTCTGGTCAATATATTGGCCAGATGAAAAAGCATATAATATATGGTAGTTTCCCAAGGAAACAAAGGAAAGAGGAAAAGATTTAATATGACCCAGAAGCATGATCAATATCCACAGGCATAGAGCAGAGGTTGGAAATCTTTTTTTAAAACAACGCTTTGTGTTCAGTTAGGAACACTTTCCACCCTGGCATTTTCAGAGTGTATTTGGGGTGAGGCTGAATACTTCTTTGGTCTTGAGAAGAGGGTTGAATGTGAAGATTCTCACAAGGACAGGTGAGCATGTGTCCTGTTATTTAGTGTCCTGTCAGCCAAGATTAACTTTTGGTAATGGCAGAAAATAAGTATGAAGGAACTTTTGTACTCAGTATTGCAGCCTCAGGCTTCTCACTTAACACACACTGTTTTCGTTCTTGAACACACAACTCTCATTTAGGGATTCTTAACTAAGATGTCAGCATTAAATTCTTGTCCAATATTTTCTTCCTATAATTTCCACTTTGGGTTTTAAAATTTTTTTGGTGAGACATGGGATTGGTCAGGTGGGTTAATTACAAAGTCTATGGTTCATTACCCCACTTCTGCATACCTCAAAAGCAGAATTATCAGAAGAGTGCTCCAAACATGGACTCAGAAACAGGCAAATCCAATGAGCTGCTTGGTGTTAGATGAATGACGTGAACTGGACAGACTGTTAAAAGATGATTTTTCAAAAGAATCATTTTCAAATTCACAAAATCACAACTGCTGTATAATGTAAAATGAACATATGTAACTGGTTCAAAGAAGAGGCTCAAGACCAGATATATGTAGAATATCAAAAATGCTAAATTTGTTGATAGATGCAAAACTAGACACAACATATAATCTTTGTAATGATATTTGGATCATCTTTTCTACAGGGTAGAAATGAGTTGTATCATGACCAGACAAAATTCATCTGCATTTCTGTAGACAAGAGTCATTTGCATTTCTACCAGGTTTCTACAACTTACAGAGCTGTGGTATAGCCTAGACAAAGGCAATCAAAGGGGCATCCCTCTACATAATCAAATAACCCTGGAGGATCTGCTAGACAATTCCCAGCATTCTATTTAAAAGTACAACCTTAAAAGTTTTTCAAATATGTTCCCAGCAAGCTTGCCCTGGGGATCATAAACACCATCTGCTAATATTCTGCTCGATCACAAAAGTGCTGGTCTCATTGGTTTGGCCTTCTTATTTCCATAGGTGCTGCCCAAGGGCTAATTAGCCATGTATTTGCTTTGTTAATTGAGAACCATGCCATTCTGCGCTACTACTAAGGCTGCAGAATTAGCTTCTGTCTGGAAGTTTTCATAAGGAGATTGAATTTTATTTTTTAAAGCCTCTGTCATTTGCTATCTGGAAGTTAGGAAACCAAAATTCAAAGAAACTTTCTCTACCAGATTTCACTGGCTAGGCCTACAAATTTGGGTGAATTCCTTCCTTCTCAATGTCCCCAAAACTTGCTAAGTTTCTTGGCCCAACCAGAAGTGACCTTCCTCACTATCTGTAAGGCCAGGACCCTAAGTCAGGCTAACCCTAAGAGATAAACTTTCTTCTTTAAAATAGCTTGCCATTCTTGATTAAATAACCGTTCTTTTCAAATATGACACCCCTTGAGTGGCTGTGGTTGTACAATCTAATTATATTCTGGTAAAAAGGTGGAGAGATTTGCATTAAGCAAATAACTATATTGCCATGAAAAGACTCAGTGAAAATTGATGATTTCTGAGGGATGAGTGAGAATCAGATACCATTTCAAAATGTTTTATTTCACTTTACAAAAGCAGAGTCTACTTATCAGTTAGTGATGACTGAGAAAGAAAAAGGACCTCTTAATATAAACATGAAAAATAGAACATTAGCCAAATATTAAAAAAATTCCAAGCAACTAATCACAAGAAAATTTCTGTCATTGGTTCATTCGGTCTCTTCTGCTGCTGAATCGTGGGTCACCAGCCTGTTTCATGAAGCCTTCTGCTTCCAGACTAAGAAGAGTCCTGGAGATCCTGCCTCAGGCCAGTGGTAGGATCTGACAGCCTTTAAATGATGTCAGTTCAGAAACCTGTACCCAAGAGTCTTTACTTGGAAGAATCAATAGATCAAAGTACCTGCTGTAGTCGTTTCCATGAGGACCTAAGACTATAGGCAAAACCACTCACCTGTACCTTATAGTAGAGCCTTCAGGCCAGCATCAGAATACAATAAAAATTACCTGTAGATGACAAAGACTTAGTGATTAGTATCATCAATAATATCAGAATGCAGGAGCATAAACTCCCTATTGGAGTACTGTACATAGTTGTTTCACAAAGATTGGATCAGTGCATCCCCTGAGAGTAAGACAAACCTCCAGAGTCTTCTCAGAAGACACACGCTGTCTGTAATATTTATACTAATAGCATTGTACATCAACAAACCCAAGAGAAGGCTTAATGTCTCTTCTAATTTGATGACTTTTCCCATTAGCTCTTGCGATAGCATTGAGCTAATTTAAGAGATATATAGTACATTAAAATAACTTAATTATTTCTAGTGTTTATCATTTTACGAGGTAAAAAATAAATCATGGAGATTGCTCTGGGGTCTTTGTAAAATCTCAAACAAGTTTTAGGTGTAAAAGATATCCTGAAGTTTTTATTTTATTTTTTCTAAATATAGGAGCCGATCTTGGTAAGGCAAACTCAAGACAGCTGTCAGAGGAGATTTTGAGCACTTGATTTTGATTGGATCATAGGTGCCCGAGAACCAACTGCATGGTGACCTATTTAATCAAAGTGACAACAAAATGTTTTGAAATACACATAAAAGGTAATAAACTCGTAAAGAACCTCAGCTCTTTCACAGTGAGAAAACTTTGTTCTTTGTTTTCTTTTTTTAACAATCAAGGACATAATATAGTTAACATAATGCACAAAATGTTGTTCTGGTAGACACAGGTTCTCCGCTATGTAGACAGATTTTGCAAAAGGTAAAGAATTTTCTTTCATCTTGTAAACGAAGGTATTATGCAGTAAACTGATGAAACCAACCCATCAAAACTGAGCAACCTTAGCTAAAATTTTAACTTATGCCTTCTTTTCAGATTCAGTTGTTATAAACCAAATCAAATAAAATTTATTTTTTGGGTCTTGCCTTTTTCAAGCTCTTACATATTCTGGAAAAAACTGACTCACATGAGAACAAAACTACTCTTTTTCCTTAGAAAATAAAGGCACACACCCACTTGCATTTCTCCATCATCATTGCTTGTAGTATAGTCTCAGTCACGTATGTTAATTATAACTCCTGACCAGTGTGAAAATTTTCTATTTCACAGAGAAAACTAGAGAATATATGACTGAGAACCATCTGTCACTCTGTAGCTTTTTAGCAGAATGACATCGCTTGTGAGTATACGTAACACAGCTTTCTACTTCTATACTCATTTCTCTTATACCTTCTTAAGGTAGCACAAATGAACATATTCAGTAACATGACCCAAAGATACAGACCCTTGTAGCATATAGAAATATGATGCTTAAAATTATATTTAGACATTAGTATTTCAGAATTCCATATCACTTAGAAAATATCTAGCTATCTAAGAATTCTCCATTAATTAGCTGAATTTAATATTAGTTTAAGGTTTTAAATTACTTGAAGACCTTGGAAATTATGTTTAAGCTGACACCCTACAAAACATAATTACTATTGATATAAAAAGTTTGCTGGAATAATGATTCAATTTAGTTGAGCACAAATTACTTTTCATAATCTTTAACACAGTGTGGGAGTATTATTAGCTTATTTGATCATGAAACTGACATAATTTTAGGAAGTTCAGACTATGCTCTTTGTGAATGAGAAAATCAATCAACTAAAATAACATATATGCTTTTATGTAGTTAATACTGGTAAATGAGACAAAGGACATAGACTTCTTTTGAAAACCATAATTATTATACCAGTCCAATTTGCCAAACCTATATTTTAATTATGTAAACTTGAATCCTTAAAATGTTTCTGATCTAGCAACATAATTTTTAAGGGTAACTCTCTTAAATTATTAGAAATTCAATTTCTTTATTCTGTGGGAGCTTTAAGAATATTTTATTTATATAAGTGTATATTTACCTCTATAAACAATCAGAAGGGAGTTCCTTTAGTTTAAGTGACATAACAACCTAAGTCATTAATACCCTCTGGAGAAAGGGGAAAAAATCCTACTAACACAATGAGAGGAAAATACCTTTCTCAACTACCCACACAGACACATAGACATGAAGACATGTAGAGGACTTACAGCTTCAGTTCTACTATATAAGTCTCAGGTCAAAAGTAAACACAGGCACACAAAAACTCTGTGGCCCACATCTCAAAGAGCTGTGCCTCATCCCAGAAATTCTTAATTAGAATTCAAAATAGACAAACAAACAAACAAAAAGGACTGAAAATATGAATCCTTTGTTGTATGTCATCCAAGAGAGAATAGATCACTATCCTACATCTATAGAAATTAATAAACCATGGGTGATAGAACCAAATTTTCAATAGTTGACTCCAATGGGGAGTAAATTAGCTTCTGTGTGAACCACCTGTGTGAACCAGAAATGAAGACTAAACACAAAATCAAGGAAAAAGAAGAAAATAAAATACAGCATCAACAATGTTAAAATTCTATGGTCACTTGGAACTCAGACTGGAAGCCAAGCAAAAAACAACAACAAAAAACCCACACAGGCTTCAGCAGTCCAAGGCACATGTTTCTCCAGCAAGACTGCTTTCCAGGTAAATCCTGACATCTCAGCGGGACATCCAAGCTAGAAAAGAATAGTTTTCAAATGTAAACTCACAACTCTCCTAAGAACATAGCATAAACATGTGTGAAGGATTTTGTTTTCCTCTTCAATTAATGAGGGAACTCTGATATGTAAGCATCTATGTCTAGAATGTTTAGCTGGATTAGTGAACCATGTCATTTTGCACAGCTTCCGCAAGTCATAGGCATGTAGATGTCAAAGCAGACAGTGGTGACCCCATTCTCTAATCCTGTTGATGAAACACCGTATCTGTCACATACTCTCTATAACTTCTAAAGCAATTATATATGTTCCTTATTTAAAATTAGATTTTTATAATTGTTAAAGTACATTCAAAGTTTAGTTGGATAATCAAGCTGGACAATCATCGCCAGTGTCATGAGTAGTACATTATTGTACAAGGAAGCAGAAATCGTGGGCTGTTTCCAGCACAGACACTGACAAACAGCACTGCCCCCTCTAGCGGTCCAATATCTCATACATAAAATGAAGGGTCAAGATGCATGCTCTCTGAAGGCCTTTCCAGCTCCACGGTCAATGACAATGTTCTCAGTGAAAGGTCAGCAGGACATTGCATTGTACTCAACTGGGGTGCTTGCACAATTAATAATTTTCTGGTGTGTTATTTCTACTAATAAGTAACTTGGCCTAAAATACCTTTTATGTGTGCTTAGGATATTTTTTTCAATATCTGGAAGTCCAAAGTATTTCTGTCATAACTGTAAACAAACTTATCCTAAATGTATTAAAATGATCTTGGGTACTTTTTGTATATCCTACAAGCCCTTAAAATCTGAAGGCTAATCCAAATTGGCACACTTTAGAATATTCAAGAAGACAAAGAACTACTTTTAACACCAGCTTTTAGATTTTATGAAGATTTTGATGAGGAATAATAGTGTATAAACATTGACAAAACTTTGAAAGTCCCTTTCTATAGAATATAAAATACTCAATATCTAAATCCATGTCAGGCATGGGAGATCAGTATGTAACATTGGATGTTTTGTGTTTTTATATTTATATTATAATGTTTAAAATGCAAGTATAACATTTAAATATTGGTCAACTTGATTTTACAAAAGTAAATCCTAAATCACTAAGCTTTATTTGTTCATCTATTCTCATACTTTTTCAAATCATTATAAGGAATTCCTTATTGTATATTAAAAACTCCCTTCCCCCCACATCAAAATAATAATAATTTTCTGGCCCCTTCTACAGACATACTGAGTAGAATTTGGGTAAGATCCACAAATTTGCATTTTAAATAATCTCCACATTATTCTTTCCCAAACTGAAGTGTAAACTTTTTTTCCTGGGAGAAAAAAACCAGTTATGATTGAAAAATAGTTTTTCTGGTAAATGATACATTATTTAGTGCCTTCAAAGCAAAGGTCACCCATATTTAAACTTTTCTGGAATGACATTGAAAAGAAATTAGGTTGTCACTATTTTTAAGGTGGTAGAAAACGGGAATAGGAACATATATATCGATAACTACGTTAAATGTAAATGGATTAAATGTTCCCACCAAAAGACACACTCTGGCTGAATGGATACAAAAACAAGACCCATATATATGCTGTCTACAAGAGACCCACTTCAGACCTAGGGACACATACAGACTGAAAGTGAGGGGATGGAAAAAGATATTCCCTGCAAATGGAAATCAAAAGAAAGCTTGAGTAGCAATTATCATATCAGAAAAAATAGACTTTAAAATAAAGACTATTACAAGAGACAAAGAAGGAAGCTACATAATGATAAAGGGATCAATCCAAGAAGAAGATATAACAAGTGTTAATATTTATGCACCCAACATAGGAGCACCTCAATACATAAGGCAAATACTAACAGCCATAAAAGGGGAAATCAACAGTAACACATTCATAGTAGGGGACTTTAACACCCCACTTTCACCAATGGACAGATCATCCAAAATGAAAATAAATAAGGAAATACAAGCTTTAAATGACACATTAAACAAGATGGACTTAATTGATATTTATAGGACATTCCATCCAAAAACAACAGAATACACATTTTTCCCAAGTGCTCATGGAACATTCTCCAGGACAGATCATATCTTGGGTCACAAATCAAGCCTTGGTAAATTTAAGAAAATTGAAATTGTATCAAGTATCTTTTCTGACCACAACACTAAGAGACTAGATATCAATTACAGGAAAAGACCTGTAAAAATACAAACACATGGAGGCTAAACCATACACTACTTAATAACAAAGTGATCACTGAAAAAATCAAAGAGAAAATAAAAAAATACCTAGGAACAAATGACAAAAGAGACACGACGACTCAAAACCTATGGGATGCAGCAAAAGCAGTTCTAAGAGGGAAGTTTATAGCAATACAATCCTACATTAAGAAACAGGAAACACCTCGAATAAACAACCTAACCTTGCACCTAAAGCAATTAGGGAAAGAAGAACAAAAACCCCAAAATTAGAAGAAGGAAAGAATTCATAAAGATCAGATCAGAAATAAATGAAAAAGAAATGAAGGAAACAACAGCAAAAATCAATAAAACTAAAAGCTGGTTCTTTGGGAAGGTAAAAAAAATTGATAAACCATTAGCCAGACTCATCAAGAAAAAAAGGGAGAAGACTCAAATCAATAGAATTAGAAATGAAAAAGGAGATATAACAACTGACACTGCAGAAATACAAAAGATCATGAGAGATTACTACAAGCAACACTATGCCAATAAAATGGACAACCTGGAAAAAATGGGAAAATTCTTAGAAATGCACAACCTGCCAAGATTGAATCAGGAAGAAATAGAAAATATGAATAGACCAATCACAAGCATTGAAATTGAATTGATTAAAAATCTTCAAACAGGGGCTTCCCTGGTGGTGCAGTGGTTGAGTCCACCTGCCAATGCAGGGGACACGGGTTCGTGCCCCGGTCGGGGAAGATCCCACATTCCACAAAATCAAGGAAAAAGAAGAAAATAAAATACAGCATCAACAATGTTAAAATTCTATGGTCACTTGGAACTCAGTAACGGTTAGCGGCTGGTCCTGTGAGCAATGGCCACTCAGCCTGCATGTCTGGAGTCTGTGCTCCGCAACGGGAGAGGCCACAACAGTGAGAGACCTGCGTACCAAAAAAAAAAAAAAAAAAAAATCTTCCAAAAAACAAAAGCCCAGGACCAGATGGCTTCACAGGTGAATTCTATCAAACATTTAGAGAAGAGGTAACACCTATCCTCCTCAAACTCTTCCAAAATATAGCAGAAGGAGGAACACTCCCAAACTCATTCTATGAGACCACCATCACCCTGATAACAAAACCAGACAAAGATGTCACAAAGAAAGAAAACTATAGGCCAATATCACTGATGAACATAGATGTAAAAATCCTCAACAAAATACTAGCAAACAGAATCCAACAGCACATTAAAAGGATCATAAATCATGACCAAGTGGGGTTTATTCCAGGAATGCAAGGATTCTTCAATATACACAAATCAATCAATGTGATACACCATATTAACAAATTGAAGGAGAAAAACCATACAATCATCTCAATAGATGCAGAGAAAGCTTTCAACAAAATTCAACACCCATTTATGATAAAAACCCTGCAGAAAGTAGGCATAGAGGGAACTTTCCTCAACATAATAAAGGCCATATATGACAAACCCACAGCCAACATCGTCCTCAATGGTGAAAAATTGAAACCATTTCCACTAAGATCAGGAACAAGACAAGGTTGCCCACTCTCACCACTCTTATTCCACATAGTTTTGGAAGTTTTAGCCACAGCAATCAGAGAAGAAAAGGAAATAAAAAGAAACCAAATCAGAAAAGAAGAAGTAAAGCTGTTACTGTTGGCAGATGACATGATACTGTACATAGAGAATCCTAAGTATGCTACCAGAAAACTACTAGAGCTAATCAATGAATTTGGTAAAGTAGCAGGATACCAAATTAATGCACAGAAATATCTGGCATTCCTATAAACTAATGATGAATAATCTGAAAGTGAAATTAAGAAAACACTCCCATTTACCATTGCAGCAAAAAGAATAAAATATCTAAGAGTAAACCTACCTAAGGAGACAATAGACCTGTATGCAGAAAATTATAAGACACTGATGAAAGAAATTAAAGATGATACAAATAGATGGAGAGATATACCATATTCTTGTATTGGAAGAATCAACATTGTGAAAATGACTCTACTACCCAAAACAATCTACAGATTCAATGCAATCCCTATCAAACTACCACTGGCATTTTTCACAGAACTAGAACAAAAAATTTCACAATTTGTATGGAAACACAAAAGACCCTGAATAGCCAAAGCAATCTTGAGAAGAAAAAATGGAGCTGGAGGAATCAGGCTCCCTGACTTCAGACAATACTACAAAGCTACAGTAATCAAGAAAGTATTGTACTGGCACAAAAACAGAAATATAGATCAATGGAACAGGATAGAAAGCCCAGCGACAAACCCACGCACATATGGTCACCTTATATTTGATAAGGAGGCAACAATGTACAGTGGAGAAAGGACAGCCTCTTAAAATAGTGGTGCTGGGAAAACTGGACAGCTACATGTAAAAGTATGAGATTAGAACACTCCCTAACACCATACACAAAAAATAAGCTCAAAATGGATTAAAGACCTAAATGTAAGGCCAGACACTATAAAACTCTTAGAGGAAAACATAGGCAGAACACTCTATGACATAAATCACAGCAAGATTCTTTTTGACCCACCTCCCAGAGAAATGGAAATAAAAATAAACAAATGGGACCTAATGAAACTTCAAAGGTTTTGCACAGCAAAGGAAACCATAAACAAGACCAAAAGAAAACCCTCAGAATGTTAGAAAATATTTGCAAATGAAGCAGTTGACAAAGGATGAATCTCCAAAACTTACAAGCAGCTCATGCAGCTCAATAACAAAAAAACAAACAACCCAATCCAAAATGCGCAGAAGATCTAAATAAACATTTCTCCAACGAAGGTATACAGATTTCCAAAAAACACATGAAAGAATGCTCAACATCATTAATCATTAGAGAAATGCAAATCAAAACTACAATTAGATATCATCTCACACCGGTCAGAATGGCCATCATCAAAATATCTACAAACAATAAATGCTGGAGAGGTTGTGGAGAAAAGGGAACACTCTTGCACTGCTGGTGGGAATGTGAATTGGTACAGCCACTATGGAGAACAGCATGGAGGTTCCTTAAAAAAACTAAAAATAGAACTACCATATGACCCAGCAATCCCACTAATGGGCATATACTCTGAGAAAACCATAATTCAAAAAGAGTCATGTACCAAAATTTTCATTGCAGCTCTATTTACAATAGCCAGGAGATGGAAGCAACCTAAGTGTCCATAATTGGATGAATGGATAAAGGTGTGTCACATATATACAATGGAATATTACTCAGCCATAAAAAGAAATGAAATTGAGTTATTTGTAGTGAGGTGGATGGACCTAGAATCTGTCATACAGAGTGAAGTAAGTCAGAAAGAGAAAGACAAATACCGTATGCTAACACATATATATATGGAATCTAAGAAAAAAAGAATGTCATGAAGAACCTAGGGGTAAGATGGGAATAAAGACACAGACCTACTAGAGAATGGACTTGAGGATATGGGGAGGGGGAAAGGTAAACTGTGACAAAGTGATAGAGTGGTATGGACATATATACAGTACAAAACATAAAATAGATAGCTAGTGGGAAGCAGCTGCATAGCATAGGGAGATCAGCTCGGTGCTTTGTGACCACCTAGAGGGGTGGGATAGGGAGGGTGGGAGGGAGAGAGATGCAAGAGGGAAGACTTATGGGAACATATGTATATGTATAACTGATTCACTTTGTTATACATCAGAAACTAAGACACCATTGTAAGGCAATTATACTCCAATAAATATGTTAAAAAATGATAAAAGTGGTAGTTTACCACGGTTCATTATACCTGGCATAAGATTTAGAGTGCATACTCGGCTTCACCAGAGTGCAGCTGTAAACCAACGTTCAGTTCCCTTTACTCATTTCTATTGCCTTTTACTTCCTTCTTTCTTATAAATGGTTTAAAGAAAATTAATGGAACCAAAAGCTGGACAGTTGAAAAAAATCAATAAACTCAATAAACCTTTCACAATACTGACACAAAAGAAAGAAGACACAAATTATCAATATCAGAAATGAAAGAGGAGTCATCACTCTTGAACCCACAGGCATTAAAAGTTAACAAAAGAATACTGTGAATAATTCTATGTCCACAAATTTTATAACTTAGATGAAATGTTTTTCAAGAACAATTCCTTAAAAAACAAAAACTACCAAAACTTATATGAGAAGTTTTTTAAATAGGCTTATATTTATTGAAGAAATTAAATTAATAATTAATAACCTTTCAAAATAGAAAGCACCAGACCCAGATGTGTTCACTGGTGAATGCTACCAAACACTTAAGGAAGAAATAATACCAATTCTCTACAAACTCTTCTAGAAGATAGAAGTAGAGGAAACAGTATCTAACTCATGCTATGAGGGCAGCATTACCATGATGTCAAAACCAGACAAAGACATTACAAGAAAGGAAAACTACGGACTAATATCTCTCATGGACACAGACTTTAAAATCCTCAAAAATATGAGAAAATAAAATCCAACAATGTATAAAAATAATTATACATTAAAATGAAATGGGAAATGCTTTAGGAAACATGCAAAGCTGTTTCAACATTCCATCCTTGTAATTCATCATGTCAACAAGTTAAAGAAGAAAAATAATATAATCATGTCAATTGATGCAGAAAGCATTAAGAAAATTCAGCACCCAGTCATGGCAAAAACTCTCAGCACACTGAAAAAAGACAGGAACTTTCTCAACTTTATCTAAAACATCTCCAAAAACCAGTAGCTAACATCATATAGAGACTAGATGCTTTCCTATATTTAAAAAATTTTTATGGAGTATAGTTGATTTACAATGTTGTGTTAGTACCAGGTGTGCAGCAAAGTGAATCAGTTATATATATACATATATCCACTCTTCTTTAGATTCTTTTCCCATATAGGGACCATTACAGAGTATTGAGCAGAGTTCCCTGTGCTATACAGTAGGTCTTTATTAGTTATCAATTTTCTACATAGTACTGTGTACATGTCAATCCCAACCTCCCATTTTATCCTTCCCCCATCCCTTACCCCCTGGTAACCATAAGTTTATTTTCTACATCTTTAACTCTATTTGTTTTGTAGATAAGTTTATCTGTACCCCCTTTTTAGTTTCCACATATAAGTGTTATCATAAGATATTGATATTTGTCTTTCTGATTTACTTCACTCAGTATGATAATCTCTAGGTCCATCCATGTTGCTGCAAATGGTATTATTTCATACTTTTTTATGGCTGAGTAATATTTCATTGTATATATGTAGCACATCTTCTTTATCCATTCCTCTGTTGATTGACATTTAGGTTGCTTCCATGTCCTGGCTATTGTAAATAGTGCTGCAATGAACACTGGGGTGCATGTATCTTTTTGAATTACAGTTTTCTCCAGATATATGCCCAGGAGTGGGATTTCTGGATCATATGGTAGCTCTATTTTTAATTTTCTAAGGAACCCCCATACTGTTCTCCATAGTGGCTGTACAAATCTACATTCCCACCAACCGTGTAGGAGGGTTCCTTTTTCTCCACATCCTCTCCAGCATTTATTGTTTGTAGATTTTTTGATGATGGCCATTCTGACTGGTGTGAGGTGATACCTCATTGTAGTTTTGATTTGCATTTCTCTAATAATTAGTGATGTTGAGCATCTTTTCATGTACTTTTTGGCCACCTGTATGTCTTATTTGGAGAAATGTCTATTTAGATCTTCCACCCATTGTTGGATTGGATTGTTTGTTTTTTTTGATATTGAGCTGCATGAGCTGTTTGTATATTTTGGAGATTAATCCCTTGTCAGTTGCTTCACTTGCAAATATTTTCTTCCATTCTGAGTGCTGTCTTTTCATTCTGTTTATGGTTTCCTTTGCTGTGCAAAAACTTTTAAGTCTAATTAGGTCCCATTTGTTTATTTTGTTTTTGTTTTTTTGTTTTTTGCTTTTGTTTTTTTTTTGGTACGTGGGCCTCTCACTGTTGTGGCCTCTCCCGTTGCGGAGCACAGACTCCGGACGCGCAGGCTCAGCGGCCATGGCTCACGGGCCCAGCCGCTCCGCGCATGTGGGATCTTCCCGGACTGGAGCACGAACCCGTGTCCCCTGCATCAGCAGGCAGACTCTCAACCACTGCGCCACCAGGGAAGCCCTGTTTATTTTGTTTTTATTTTCATTACTCTAAGAGGTGGATTGAAAAAGATCTTGCTGCAATTTATGTCAAAGAGTGTTCTGCCTATGTTTTCCTTTAAGAGTTTTTTTTTTTTTCAGTATGCGGGCCTCTCACTGTTGTGGCCTCTCCCGTTGCAGAGCACAGGCTCTGGACACACAGGCTCAGTGGCCATGGCTCATGGGCCCAGCCGCTCTGGGGCATATGGGATCTTCCCGGACCGGGGCAGGAACCCGTATCCCCTGCATCGGCAGGCAGACTCTCAACCACTGTGCCACCAGGGAAGCCCTAAGAGTTTTATAGTTAGATACTTTCCTCTTAAGCTGGGGAAAAGGCAAGATGTTCTCTCTCACCAGTCTTATAAGATGTCATTTGAGAAATTCTAAGTAGTGCAATAAGACAAGAAAAATATATAAAATTATACAGATTGGACAAGAAGAAATAAAACCACCTTTATTAGTAGATGATATGACTGTCTATGCAGAAGATTCCAAAGAATCTACAAAATAACTTCTGGAACCAATAAGAGAGTATAACAAAATCAAAGGACAGAAGGTTAACACACAAAAGGCAATGGCTTCTTTATAAATGGTTTATCTTTCATTATGGAAAAATGTTAACCCAAATAAATTAAATTGTCACTCTGAGAAGGTTGTGGCCAAATTGAGGAGAAAATACACCTTCCCCTGAAGAATTAATAATCTTCTGAAAGACTAGCACAACATATGCTTTTTAAAATTACTTTATATTCATTTTAGACTTTCTCTGGAGTTGGATGAGAGAAAGGATTCTAGTTAAGAGTCAGATATTAACTGGTAAGTGACCTAAATCAAGAAGATGGTCTTGATTGCTGTACTTTAATAACAGAAAGAAAAACCTCTATAGTTTGATGAAGGAAAATGGGGATTTATCCTTCCTTTATACAAATGATAAAATGGAAGACTTAAATCTCTATGCTACTTCAAAGGTTCAGAAGGATACAGGAAATTGTGTTAATACCTTTGCAAAATAATTTTGATAATTTTCTTCTTTCCTATGCATTTAGTTTAAACAAAGGCTATTTATCATTTTCTCTAAACTCTATCTGCCTATTGAAATTTATTTTATATAGATGTTTAGTACCTTTGCTCAGTTATTCAGTGGGTTATGACTCTCTGTGCCTGTTCTCTGATGATGTGTGTGTCATCAAACACAAGAACTGAGACAGTAGTTATTACTCTGTTACTAAACAGCCCAGTAATCACTGCAATAAAACCAAGTATAAATGTTCAGACCACATCTGGACATTTAGTTTGGCTCCAGACAGTTTTCGTTCATGAAGCCTACTTTACCCAGCTTTTTGTGGAGCTCCACTGAACAGTTTTCCAGAACCCTGATATCTAACAAAATCCCCAAATCCTGGAGCTAGTCCCATGTACTTCTCTGAAGAGATGCAGCAATAGGAGCCTGGAGGATTTTAAGGGATACTGTCTTTAGGCTGGTGCATGTGAGTCCCCTCAAGCCTTGCACTACCCACCATGATTTTCCTGAATGCTCAGAGCCCTCAAAGAGCCAGAAGAGTTCTTCAAAGCATCACATCCCTCTCTTCTATTTTGAGAATGTGAGACCCTTTCTCCAGCCTCACGTTGCTAATGATAGAAGAATATCCTGTCTAAATTCCTTCCACACTTACCGAGCAAGCTGAAACTGCCAAGGGTGGATCTCTAGCCTATCCAGCACTCCTTTCACTGTTCCCACCCCTGCCTACACAGCCCACAAAATAAAAGAACCCTAAGAAGCAAAATATCTATTGAAAGGAATTTCTACACATAAAGGCACAAAACAAGATATTGTACCTCTTATTCTTTCAGAAGAGCCAAAGGACCCCAATCTTGGATTATTACGATTACTAAAACCTAGTTTATATCACCAGCTTCACAGAGGATAAAAATACGTTAGATTTCACAGCATTTCCAATTAAATTATACCATTGGTAATGCATCTTACCCGACCCACAACAAAGACACCATTTGTGTTACTACCTGCGTAAGTGTGTGTGTACGTTGCAACACAGAGCTGGTATGTTGTCCTGGGAACTTTGGCTTTTCCAAATTAGGTTTCTGTGTGAAAGTTCACAATGATCTGAATCTTTTCCTTTCATTCCTCATTTTTAAAAGATAACATAAAAGCTGCTAACAAATCTGGGCTTGACACCTACTTGGTAGGATTCAGAAAGGAAAGGGTGACAAACTTCAAACTTCACACCACTTGGGAAGAGGATCTCTTTCAAAAACACCCTTCTGGCCATTGAGAATGATTTGCAATTTGTAAGAGTTCCTTGTCTCTAACCTTATGCTGGAAATATTTCCTCTGGGATGAGAAGCTTTGCCTAAATTGGAAACAGAAAGAATTCTCTTTGGGGAATTCCTATCAGAAAGAAAGAAAAAACATGTCCCAATGCCATTTCTCAATGGAATTCTCTTCTACAAATACATGCCAAGATAATAAAAGATAATATTCCAGAAAGCCTCTTTATACACTGCCACTTCAGAGGAAAATATATGTGGATTTGTGATAACAGAAGGTAGCCGCTGAATCACAAGTTTAAATTCACTTTTACTCTTCCTCAATAATGTCCATATCAAAACCTTGTTTAAGCTTAACCTTTGGAGAATCAGTTTTGTAGGATTTAAAATAAACTGAAGAAGTAGAATTGAGAAAGTCACAAAACGGGGGTGTTAGAAATATTATGTATGAGAGAAAACAGCAATGCCAGCATTCATTCCATGACTCCATGAATCCCAACGAAAATCTAGAAAAAGAAACAATCAGAAGGGATTGTCTATAAGTGCACCAGATGTGCACCAACATCTGAAATCCTGCTCTGCCAAGGGGCAGAGAGGGGAGGAAAGTGAGAATCAGGGGAACAAAGGGAATCACAGGAAGAGAGATAGTATGGGGAGCCTGGGGTACAACAGAGAATTAAATCCATCAAAACCACAGTGATGGGACATTGGACTCCACCAGGAACAAAGGAGTAGGAAATAAACATGAAACAGATGATTTTCTAATGAACTGCTGTGTGCTCCTAACCAATCTAGAGCGGCATTGTTTAGCTAGTAAAACAATATGGAAAATAAAAATGAATGTTTGTAGAAATTCGAAAAGGAAATTAATGTAAGAATCTAATTATTTCACAATTTAGGGAGGATAAAAGAGAGGACACAAAAGATTGAAGGGAAAATCGAAATGACCTCCTAGCCTTTATCCTCCCTAGATTTCCACAGGGATGCTACTCAAAAATAAATTAAAAGGTCATGTGTTTAACAGTCAGACTGCAGAAGGATAACAAGGGGCCCTGGGAGAAGAGGGGTGATAGTCTATGGGAGACAAAGTTGGGTTTTGAAATGCAAAATTCATCATTATTTTACCCTAATTCTGGGAAGGATTATAAATCACTTATGCATCTGAAATCCTCATAAAAGTGTGGCAATTACTTTTTGCCCCCTGTTAGGACTTACTTCTCATATTTGTTCCAACATTTTTCATTGCTTTTTAGGAAAACACTTAGTTCTATAGAAATTTCAAAGGTCACCTTTGAAAGTATCTTTCAGATTAAAATGCCCTGATAGGATTGGGGTTTTTAAGGTTAAAATAACTTCTGGCTAGCCTTTTTGAGCTGCTCCCAGCATCTTATTTAAACACAAGTATTAAATACAGGTATGTAAAGACCACCTGTAAAGACAAAATTCGCACTTCCAACAAAACTAAGACGTATAGTCAGTCAGCTTATCACTTGGGTCCAGGAAGAATTTCTGATAAGGAAAAGACAAATTTAAGAATTAGAAAGTATTTACTAATGTGTATGTTCATTGTCAACCTCAAAGAAGACTACCTTGGTTGAATGGGTCTCATAACCCCTTATAAGGCTGTGATCATGGATCCATTATCCCTGATCAGTGACCCCCTCCAGGTCATTCACACCCTCTCTGTCCTAACTCAGAGAAGCATCTGTATGGGAAACAATTTCTCCTGATGTATCAAACAAGAGCAGATGGCCCAGGACCAAGTGATCCCAGTTTTAGAAGCCAGACCTAAAGAAAGAACCAGAGATTTCAACTGAGATTTATGCATAAAAATTTTTTATGGCATCTTTTAAAAATTCAGTTAAGAAAGGAGCACCCCCCTGAACAACCACTAGCAAGGGAAAGGTTAAATAAATCATGATATAGCCATGAGCTTACTTATGAAAACTGTGTCTGGGGAAAATTTAATAACATGGGAACATGCTCACAATACAATATCAAGTGATGAAAAGTAGAATATAAAATTTATTTATAGCATGAAGCTAAATAGGTTAAAATAACATACATACACAAACATGTCTAGAGAAAGGCTAAAAGTTCACGTATAAATGAGTTAACAGTGGTTGTCTCTGGGTGGCAGAAACACAACATTAATTTTACTCTTCATACCACTAAATTTTCCCTACAATGAATATATATAGCTTTTAAAATAATAAAAATAGTATATAATTAATTTAAATAAAAAATAAGCGAAGTGTTGGTCGTGAGGCTTAAAACAGCATTGAACTTTGACTATCAATTTTTCTTATATTAACACAGACAAATTTATTGCTTTTTATGAATCTCAGATAATATATGCCTCCTCAGTTGAGATGGAATTAAGTGGAATAATTTAATTAAAATCACATATTTTAAGTGCCAAATACAACTGTAGCACAAAGTAGGTATGAATAAAGGCCAGCCAAACCTGCACACATAGAACAGAAGTAGTCAGTGATGTATCAAAAAAAAAAGTAGCCCATTCCTGATCAATATTTCAACTGCTACTTCTCCACAGGCATGGGAATATCACACCCACACTTGATTTTTAGGGTCCCACCATTTGGGAGGGGCTTCCAGATGCAGGAAACAACCCATCCTTTGCTGGATTGCCAGATGGCATGGAAAACTTTGAAGAGCCCCTTCATCATGGTGGCAGAAACATGACAGCAAGACATACAGAGATGAAAATAATGGAAGACCTAATACAAGAATAAATGATCCAGTACCTAATTCTACAGCAAGTCCTCACATCAGTGCTCCCAGAATAAATTTACAGTATATCGTTAAAACTGTGTTTTCATGTCCCACAAGGACATAGACTAGATTACACTAAGACAAAAGCATCAGTGTGTCAAATACACAGATAGGTGGCCTAAGGCAATGAGAAATACGTTTTCATCTCATTCTATTAATATTTTATCTGAATTGCCTTTCTTGTTTTCTGGTGCTCTGTGATCACATGCGGATGAGTTATTCACAGCTAGGATGCTACTTGGCCTTTCAGATTTATTCTTCATCATCTCCAAATAAAATAGTTAAGCTTTATACAGGAATACAGCACAAAAGCCAAAGATCTTATAATGCATTTTTTAGAGTAAATCATTATCATCCATCTAGAAAAGGAACATAGTGGAATATTTCAATTTCGTTGGTGAAAACCTTCAAGAATCCTAGATAAACCTGACTATGTAGGTGTTCAATATTTTTAATGCAAAAAGGTGTTAAATAAATGTTTACAAATGCTTACTTTAGATTCAAAATCAGTTACTGTGTGAAACCAAACATGTGGGAAAGAGTGGTTGAGAATGTTTTAATTTTACTCTTTTTTAAAAAAAATTGAAGCTGGCTGAAGATCAGACTAAGACAGACTTCAGGCCCTCCTTCTTGGGGATTTCCTTACGGAAAAAAACCAGAGATGTTGAAAGAAGGCAGGACGCAAAACTATTAACAGAAAACAGCCTATGATGTAGGATTTCCCACATTGTAGCTCTACCTGGTCCAGTTCTCAATCCCCCAAAGGATCCCAGGAGCCACCTTGGTTGGACAAGTCTCATAACCCCTGATAAGGCTGTGATCACAGATCCATATCCAACCCCCAGCCTGTGGTGTCCCCATACACAACCATCAGCCAAATACAAAATCAGGCTGGTGTTCCCAATGTGGGCTAGACCTTGGACCACTGTGTTGATACATTTATCTGGGTAAGCCTGAGTTTCTCTTCTGTCCCAGCAAATCCTGTCTGAGAGGGTTGACTCAGATCAAGGGTCACTCCTTGTCTGTTCCCAAATTCAGGAAATAGCCAGGGAAGGAATGCCATGAGTTCAGCTGAAGAAGTGCACAATATTGGCAGAGGTTAAAACACAGAGAGAGAGAGACGGTTAGCAAGTCCTTGGGGTGGGGTGGTTAGTTACAGTCTGGTCAGAGCTGAGAGCTCACAGAACCCTGCCTTGGTTTCCTCGCACATCCCTGGCTACTCCCCCTTAGTCTTTCACTGAAATCCCCTCTCGTTGACAGTGAGGCTGGAGAGTCCCAGACTCAATCCCCGTCTTCTTTCTCTTTCATGTACAGTTTCCTCGTTTCCATGGGTCCATCTATACATCTATACATCCATCTATACATCTATACACGATCTATACATCCGTCTCTCCAGCCTCAGCCTCTCCACAGCTTCAATGAGCATATCCGACTCCCTATGCCACAGATCCACAGAAGTTTCTGGAAGGCATGCATACCTTATCATATTCAAAGCTTATTATTTTCTCCCCCAAACTTGCTCCTTTCATTGTTCTTCCCATCTTGGCAAATGGTATTATCCACCCACAGAGTCACCCAGACCTCAAATCTAGACGCCATCCTTCATTCTCTCTCTGCAGTTCATGTGTAATTCATATCTGCCAGTTCCATCTCAAAAATATATCCTGATCCTGCTCTCTCCTCACCAATTCTCCTACTTCTTCCTGCGTCTGAGCCATCCAGATCTCTTGCCCAACAGATGCAGCATCGCACCTGGCTCTGAGCCTCACATCTAGACCCAGACCACCAGGGCTGGACTCTTAACCTCTGCCCATTATTGGCTGGGTTAAATCTGTGCCTTCATTTCCACAGCTGTAAAATGGGGGAAATAATATTTCCCAGTCTCCTGGGGTTGCTGAGGGGCACATAGTGAACACCATCTCACAGGGTCTTGGTCTTCAATAGACCTCCTGATCAGTCTCTCTTCTTCTACTGTCATCCCCTCACAGCCCACCTCCTTGGCGGCAGCCAGGGTAAACCAACATAAACAGATCACATGGCTCCCTCACTTCCACATCATCCTGCATTGGCTTCCACTTTTTATTAGAATCAAATCCACCCTCTTTCCTGGGGCGCACGAGCATGATCTCTCTCCTGCACCATCTCTGATTGCATCTGCTACCAGGACCCTCTTGGTTCAATACCATCCAACACGTCCATCCATCCTTGTGTTTCCCGCACACACCAGTTACATTCTTCCTAGGAGCCAGTGTACTCTCTCTATCTGGAATGTTCCACCTGCAGTCTCTACTGGGCTGGCTTCTACAGGACTCAGCCCAGATGTCACTTGCTCAGGATTTGCCTTGACCGTCCTATTCTGCCCCTGTCCCAGCCACTCTCCCTATGTCACTGCTATGTTGTGTTGCATTCACGACACTCACCATCCCTCTCTCTCCTCCCTAAAGGTCCCAGCTTTGAATTTCATGTCCCCAGACTATATTACCCACTAACCCTAATGAGGCTGCCAACTCTCTCTCTCATTTCTAGCAGGTATGATTTCCTAAGTCAGTGTCACTCTCCCGATGCCACTCTCCTTTATTCTGGGCAATTTCAATACATCTATAGTCCAGCCTGTGGACTCTTGCTTAGTTCCTTGAATTCCTCTCTTCCACAATGCCTGAGCCCTTTCACCTTTCCTCCCTCTCTCTCTCCTTACTCAGCTCCCATTCCTCGGGTGATCATTACAATTTTTCTTTGCCCATATCCTTGACTCTCTTGGCTTCATGCATTGTCATCCTTGCATGGCAAAACCACTACCTGGAAATCCTCTGTCAATTGAATGTAGCTGGAGAAAAACACATGCTGACTGATCTCATTTGAAATTCACGATGAATAACCTCGGGTGGACCTTTAGTAATGTCAAGCATATGATATATTGACCCTGGTTTACTCACTTTCCCATTTCTCCTGAATGACTGCTTCACCAGCTTTTCCTCGTTCCTCAAATTCCCAAAACCTTATCTACTCCCCCCACTTTCAGCTAGTGACCTGGCTTTCTTTGACTAGGAAACTGGAAGCACTCTGAGGAAGATGTTCAGACTGTCCCCACGCCATCTCTCTTCTTCCAAGCATCTGTGTTTACATATTCTGCCTTCCATCTGCTCACCAAAGTCCGTGGTTCTCAGAGTGTGGCCCTGGACCAGCAGCATCAGGGGCTCTGGGAACTTGCAAGAAATGCAGATTCACAGCCATATCACAGAACTCTGTTTGAACAAGCCCTTGGGGAATTCTGATGCAGGTGCAAGGTTGACAAACACTGCTTGAGAGAAACCCACGATTAGCTACATCAAAGGTCAACCTTTTGTGTTTCCCATCCCCTCTGCCCTACTCAAGGGTGTTGCTCTAGCAAGGCCCCCTTTCTCTCCTCAATACATTATGAACCTCCCCCATTTCTCTGAGATCATCCCCATCAGCATAGAAACCTGCTATGAATCATCTCATCTTACCAAAAAAAATTATTTGACCCTCAGACAGAAGCTGATGCTGTTGTCTTGGGGCAGAATTCCTTCTTCTGTAGAAAACTTCAGTTTCGCCCTTCAGGCCTTCAACTGATTGGGTGAGGTCCACCCACATTGTTGAGGGTAATCTCCTCGACTTAAGGTCAACAGATTTGACCACATCTACATCTAACTATGTGTATAAAATACTTTCAGAGCAATACCTAGATTAGTGTTTGATTAAATTACAGGGTACTATAGCCTAGCCAAGTGGACACATACAACTAACCATCCATGTGCTGTGACTCCCCAAATCCATATTTTAGTCTAGGCCACTTTCCTGAATCGCAGACTTGTGTATCTGCCGCTCAATATCTTCACTTGGAGACCCAACGCAATCTTCAAAGTTGAACTTTATTGCCAAATTCTCCATCTCACTTGGTGGCAACTTCATCCGTCCAGCCCTCCATTCTTAAACCTCTGAGTCATTCTTAAGGCCTCCCTTTCACACCCCTCAAGCAAATCTTGTTAAAGCTCCCTTTCTCACAGCCTCCTCTGAGACCACCTTGGCCCCCAGCACTGTCACCTCTGGCCTGGATGCTGTAATCGTCTCTGAAACGCTTCCACCCTTGTTCCCTAATCTCAACAGCAACCTGAGTGATCCTCTTCATATGTAACCTGAAACATGCCATTTCTTTGCTCTGGACCACACTCCATCTCCACCTTGCGCTCAGAATAAAAGGCAAATCCTCACCACAGTCCACCAGCCCTACAGGATCTGCTCACTTTCCCTCACTGACCAGACCTTCTGCTCTGCCCTTTATGTGGACCTCTCTGACCACACTGGTCCCTGGTGCTCTTTAGATACAGCAGACAATCTCCAGGACCTTGACCCCAGAACATTCTCTCTGCCTGGGATGCTCTTCCTCGGATACCCACATGCTCACTCCTTCCTCCTTCAAGTTTTTACTTGCATCTCACTTCTCATCAAGGCCTCCTGAGCCTGTGATTCCAACCTGCACACCTATCCACTTCAGTGCTCTGACCATCCTCATCCTGCTGACTCTCCCTTGGGTTCATAACCTCCTCACTACATTTATTTCACTCCTCACCTGCATGGTCTAGCCCTTCCTCTAGAATGCAGCCTTTCTGTTCCTTACATGGCATCTCCCATATGCACAGAGTGCACCTGGCATGTGTGGAAGGAATAAGCCGTCTTGTGAATGTATCTTCTCGATGCGTTTTTGCCTTATTTCTCTCCTGCACTAGAGTAGAAGCCCCTTGAGGACAAGAACTTGCCTCTCATTCAAGTGCCTTGAACAGTCCCTGGCACAGGGCAGGCGCCCATCTTTAGGGGGTGCTGGAAGCTTGTCTTAGTCCATCAGGCAGGTATAACAAAATACTTTCAATCATACTATAAATCACAAAATCCATTCTGCACAGTTCTGGAGGCTGAGTGTTTGAGATCAGGGCACCAGTGTGGTTGGGTAGGGGTCCTCTTTCAGGTCACAGACTTTCCTTGTGTCTTCATGGGGCAGAAAGGGTTCTCTTTTATGAGGCATTAATCCCATTCCTGTGGCTCCAACCTCATGACTTAAGCATCTCCCAAAGTCCCTACCTCCTAATACCATGACTTGGGGGTTAGGACTTCAACATACCAATTTTAGGGGGACACAAACAATCAGACCATGGCCGAGCTCCTCTGACTAATGACGGTCTTCAGGGATGAAAGACAGGCCAGTTCCTGTGAGTTGCACTAACTCATCATCCTCTTGCCCAGGTGCAGTGGGCTGGGCTTGCTGGCTTCTGGAAGGTTTGGAAATGAGCACTACTTTTAACAACACAATATGCAGTTTACAGACATCCCCCACTCTGCTCTTTTCCCTGCAAAATCAGATGCTCAATATCGTAGAGCATCACTTCTATGTGGAATCTAGAAAAATGGTACAGATGAGCTTATTTGCAAAGCAGAAATAGAGTCACAGAGGTAGAGAACAAACTTATGGTTACCAAGGAGGGAAGTCAGGGTGAGATGAATTGGGAGATGGGGATCAACATATATACACTACTATGTGTAAAATAGATAACTAATGCGAACGTACTGTATAGCACAGGGAACTCTACTCAGTGATCTGTGGTGACCTAAATGGGAAGGGAATCTAAAAAAGAGTGGAACTGATTCACTTTGCTGCACAGCAGAAACTAACACAACATTGTAAAGCAACTATACTCTAATTAAAAAAAAAACAAAAACAGATACCCATATTAAGCTGATTTCTCCTGGGCGGGCATCCTGATGGGGTAGGAGAGGTCCCACCCACACAATACGTCCTGATCTTGCTGAAACTGACCTGAAAATTTGAGCCTCAGAGCAGGTCAAAGAGAGGCCTCCAGAACCCAGCCAGGCATCCCTTTAAAACCCTGGATCTATCAGCTGCTCCATCTCCAGGCATCGGGAGACCTGTCTTCCCATCACTCAAGAGCACATTAGCCAGAGACTAAAAGGTACACGTATTAGAACTCGCATCTACCTCATCCGTGACTTCAAAACACTTTTAAAGGCAATAGCTTTTTCTTTTCCTTCTAATGCTGGAACTAAATGTTGTGTTGTCAAGGAAAAGGATTCCTACTTATAAAAAACATCCTTTGGGGAAAGGGGGAATGATTTTTATCTGGAAACCGATGGGGCAAAAGGGATAACAATTGACACGCTGCAACCAAAACCGGGAAAACTCTTCCGAATGAGGAGAGCTGGGGAAAGGCAGAAACTCCTGAACAAGAAGACAGAGTTGTGGCTCTCGGGTGGGTGTTGCTGGAGCTGACAAAGAGCGGGCGTCCGTGCAGTTTGCAGACGGTCCTCTCTTCCCGATGGCTGTGTAAGGGGCTTGTCTCCAGCCTCCATCAAATTGCTGCAGCCCTACTGCCTTCCCCTCTCTTCCCTCGATTGGCTTCTGAGTATGTCATTAACTTTTAAATCTGGCCGTTTAAATGCTTGCATAGCCTGACTCCCCTTCACCTAGAAGAATCATTACAACCTGTGTCTCTCCTCATACACGTGAACCATCTCACTCAGGCACGTGGAAGGATCATCTCAATGATTCTACTTTAACTCCTTAGCTATTAAGAAAAGCAGTAATGTCAACAGGCTCAACTGGCCCTCGAAACAAGAGCTGCTCTCAAGAGCATCTGGTCAGCTTAGCTGATGCAAAGGCCTGGCTGGCCCGGGGGACACCCCAGCCAGAGTCGTCATCCGGAGACCAGATGGCCTCGAGACTGTGTCCACCTGAACTCCACTGGGGCCAGAGGTGGGGTTCTACTTAGTCACCTTTGGGCCGGCCCTGCCCCTACGGGAAGTCCTTCTTCATGTCTCACCTGAACTCCTCAAGCCCATGTCCTCTTCTTTGCATGACCATTTCCTGAATAGGCTTTTGGGTCTGATTTCCTCTAGAATAAAAGTATTCTATACCTTTTTAAAGGAATAAGATTATTCCATGTTTTCTTTTTTTTTCTTTTGGTTATTTCTAGAGCTTTCAAATGTAAATGTAAAACACCAGAACTATGTTATCATCTCAGAAAGGCCAGAATGTTGTGAAATATACAGTAGCCAAAATGAGTCTCAGTTCACAAGCTCATCTTTCAGAAGAAACCACATGCAGTCAAGGAGGTAATGATCGTGACACCTTCAGAACGAATGGGTACTTGCTCAGCACTGGAGTGTCCGGGAGTCTTGGGGTTGTGTCATCCAGGGGTCACGATCCAGCCCCTGGGAGCTGAGCTGCCTGCATTCAAACCCCAGCTCCTCCTCTTGTTAGCTCTGTGACCTTGGGCAAGTGGCTTCACCTCTCTCTGCTTCAGTTTTACATCAGTAAAGTGAGGGTGGCAACAGTAGCTAAGGCATTAGGAAGTGGTGAGGTTTAAATAAGTTAATTAACATAAAGAACAAAGTATGGTACTGAACATCTTGTACCATAGAAAGGTCTACTATGATCATTCATTCTTAATTTTATATAAATAAATATGATTTTGATTCTGAAAATCCATCTAACCAGACTAGCAGGAAACTTACTTCTGGTCTTCAGGGGTTCCTCTGGGGAAGGGAGAGCCTCTGAGCCCCTGGGACGTCAGCAGGCCCAGGTCTGTCAGCACAGACCCCTGCCAGGCCCTGTGATCTCCAGCAGGTCCTGGGCTCCTGGGCCAGGCTTGGACCACAGCACTCTGCCCAGGTCTCCCAAGAGTCCACATGCCAGGACACACCTCAGGCACAGGTATTCCCAGCACCTGGTACAAGGTCTGGAGTGTGCCCTGCACTCAACAAGGCAAAGAAGAAATGACAACAGTCAGGCAGTAGGAATAGGACGGGGTCCCAGCCTTCTACTTACGCATCGGTGAAAAGGATCCCTCCCCAAATCCCCAAGCTGCCCTTGAGGACCCAATGGAGCAGAAAGGCCCACAGTTCACTTTACAGGACATGAAATGCAGCCATATTTTCAGAGTACAGATAAAACTTAATCTTGGATATTGTAGCAGAAACTTGAATGACATGGAAAGATGTTCACAATATTTTGTTAAATGAAAAAGGTCAGGTTATAAAACAGAATCAAGAACTGTGTCTGTATGAGTTTTCCAGGGCTGCTGTAACCAAACGCCACAAACTTTGTGGCTGAAAACAAGAGAAATTTATTCTCTCATAGTTCTGGAGGCCAGAAGTCCCAAAATCAAGGTGTGAGCTGGGCCATGCTCCCTCCAAAGGCTCTAAGGGAGGACACTTCCTCGCCCCCCACCCCAGCTTCTGCTGGTTGCCAGTCCTTGGAGCTCTTTTGTTGTGCTAGCGTCATTCATGCGATGCTCCCCAGTGCGTCTGTCTTCACATGACCATCTTCGTATAAGGACAGGGGTCATACTGGATTAGGAGTCCACTCTACTCAGATGACCTCGTATGTCTGCAATGACTCTAGTTCTAAATGAAGTCATAATCTGAAGCTGAGGACTTCAATGTTTCTTTTTTGGGAGATACAATTCAGCATGTAACAATCTCCCATGTTAAATTAAAGAACCTGTGTCTTTTTCAACAACAAAAGATGAATGCATCTCTTTATGAAGCCATACATACACATACTTTTACCTGAATGAGATCTTACCCTACATGCTGTTTTCACCACTGCTACCACCTCCTCCCCAGTTCCCCCCATCACCCCACTCCCACGACCAGGTGAGCTATGTTGACACCTGTATCCTTCCATATGCCTATATTTACCCATAGGTTCCTGCCCATGCCTTTGGAGACATACACTCATGATGTAAATGTGCATCTCCAGGGGAGGGTTTGTTTTTTTAAAAAATAAAATATCTGCTGTGCCTTTTCTGAATCTTGTTTTTCTGACACTATAACATCTAGGAGAAATCCCTTCAAGCCATCTAATAAGGCTCTCTATCATTATTTTTAACAACTGTGTAGTACTTTCTACAGTGTGGACATTAAACAAACATTAACCATGATTATCTTAAGATACTTGGGGACAGAGATGCTCTTCCATTATCTCTGTTTATCTGAGCCTAGCACAGCACCTGAGATAGGATAGCTCTCCAATAAACATGTGTGTCTTTGAGTTGCAGCTAAGGCATTTTTCAGAAATGTCAACTCTAACTCCAGTAGAACTGAGACCTAAGTAATCTCATTCCTGCCTGAGAAGGATACTGACATTTTAGGGTCCAAGAGACTACCGTTTAACATTCTACATAAACCATCACATTTAGTTATCCTAGCAGTTCAAGGGGGTAAAGTTCAGCTACAGATAAGGAAGGGGTCTCTGAGATGCGAACACCAAGCTGTGTAGCCTAGTGGTCAGACTGAGGACTCAACCCCTAATCTACTGATCCCGCAAGAACATCACTCAGGTTTTGTAAGAGAAAGCTCATCTCATTTGCTAGAACTGGCTCAGAAAAATCTAGATTTGGTTGTTCCCAAACCCACCTTGCAAAGTTTCATGACTATTGAAAATATACAAAACAACGAAGCAGACGAAAATTTTTTGAAGTTTTGGCTATCCAGGATGCAGCCACTCTGCAGAGAACTGTTTTAATTCTCCTTTGCTTATTTAAAATCAATGACTTGACTTTAGAGCCAAATGTGTTACACAAAAAGGGTCTAGATTCTAAGGGCAGAATAGAAACATTTGCTCACACACGATGGGGCAGTGAGTCATCAGGAAGTGGTGAGAGAGGCAGGAACCTGGGATTTCAGGCTCTGAATTGAGTGCAGACTGTGGTGACCCGTGAAATCTTATCAGGGCTAAAGTTGCTGTGTATGCCTGCCATTTCTGGGAGAATATTTCCTAGGAAGATGTTTGAGAGTTTTAACAAAGATGTCATATGAAATTTCCATTCCTTTAGTTACTTATAAATTTATGTGTGACTTTTACAGATGCTGTAAACCTTGATGCAAAAAGTGACAAAGGACCATTGCTTAGGAAGGGATGTGAATTTCAAAGGTGAGTGCCTAGAATGTACCTTTCTTACCTTCCTTAAATAGCAGTAATGTGGTTCTCAACCCAGGCTGAACATCGTAACCACCCAGAAGGCTTTAAAAGTACTGATGCCTGCATCCCAATTAAATAGTATTGGATGCAGCTGAGCATCAAGATTCTAGAAAGCTCTTCAAGTGACCCTTGAAGTTGTGCAGCAGAAGTTGAGACCCACATCCCTAGAAGATTAAAGGATTAAATCTTTAGTTTAAGAAGTGGAAAGGATTAAAATTGCTAAAAAGTAGAAGGGCTGTTTTTGAAATAAGATAATGTTAAGAATGAGAAATAACCTCCTTCAAGTGGCAACACAGCCTTCTATGATCTGATCCACACCTTGCTCTTTAGGCTTCCCTCCAATGACTTCTTGTACTTTCTTGCAGCAGCTGAACTGAACTTTCTCTGCATAAACCACACCATTTCTCTCCTCCGTTCCTTCATGTGTCCTTACACTCTTTCAGGAATCTTTCCTTAAAGACCTGTGATCATTCTTGACAATTCAACCCATGGTCTATCTCAGTGAAGCTTCCCTATGATCCTCTAAGGTGTGAACTCACTGCATTGCATTTAGTGATCTGTTCTGGTGCAGGTCCACTTGACACCAGTGAACATCCTAAAAGCAGAGATTCTGCCCATTCATTTCAGGTTCCCATCACCTAAGCTCCAGGGGGCCCATCAACAAATGATTGTAAGATGAAGTCAGGAAGCAGGACCACATTAGGAAGCATTGGAATATCGATATCATCAATTGTAATATTGGGAAATGTATAGTCTTGACAGGTATACACATTTAAAAGAAAATTTGCTTTGTAGATGATAGCATCCAAAAGCTTAGATGAGAACATTATGGAAAAGGAGGGCAATATAGAATTAGTTGCATTTTATACAGTGTTTATAAATGTGTCTGCATTTCCCCCCTTTGTCCTTATTTTAAAAAGCCAAGTATCACTCTATGGGGAAGCTTTTCACAATGTATACATGTATCAAATCATGATGTACACTTTAAAAATCTTACAATTTTATGTGTCAGTTATACCTCAATAAAGCTGAATTTTTTTTAAAAAAAGGCCAAGTAACATAAAAGCATCTTAGTAGCCAGGAATTTTTTCCAGCCTGTTAGAAATATGAGACACTCAATTTCTACAAACCGCCCTTCAGATGAAAGGCTTTCCCTTGGGGAGATTGCAATGCCCTGAAACATGGCTGCAAACATTTGCTGACCTGCCAATTGTCTCTTGCAAACGAAGTAGCCAAATGGCAGTGATACTTCAGAAATATCAGAACCTGGTAATTTATTCCTTGACTGTCTTCCCAGACAATTAAGAACCGAGCATTTCCCGTGTGCTCAGTAACCCCTGGGCTACTCCTTTCCAGCAACTTCGCAAGAGACACTGTCAGAACTCCTTACCAACAATCAAGTCTGAAAGAGAGGTCTCTGGAGAGCGTCTGCATTTGAGCAAACAGTGCTGGAGCTGAAGCAAGGGCAAACTTCTCCTGCCAAGTGCAGCGCGTGCTGTTAAAGATGAAGTCCTTATCCAGGGTTTCTCACAATCGTGTGGCACTCTGGATTAGACTTTGCAGAATGACAGCAATTGGACCAACAGCGCTTGGCTGGCGGATGCTTTATGTATCCTGTCAAACTTAATGTGGCATGTTCCAGGCGATTCCGCAGTGCTGGGCACGGGGAGAGCCTGTTGAAGGCTGTCAAGTGTCCCACAGGATGAGGATGGAGCAGAATCACAGGGTGGTCAGCATTCAAAGGGGGTCAAGGGATCATCTCTGTCTGCCCCTTCATACTGCAGATGAACTAAGAGAGACCAGAGACTTAATGGTTTCTTGCTGAAGGATCACACAGATAAGTGGGTATGTGCGTGCCCGATCCAGATTTGCAGGCTTAACCGGAGTTCTCTGCCTGCATGCTCTAAATTGGCTGTTTGCACTGTCCAAACACAGCAGCTGCTTTTCAGAGCTTTATTTGACTCTTCACCCTATAGGCAGCTTAAGGATGACTGACTGTATCAACTTGGGCAAGTCAAGTTGGAGCTGTACAGATGGTTTATATCCAATCACTTCTGCAGTGTATCCCTAATACGTATGGCTCAACTAATCCCCTCTGGCATCCAGTTATTTTGCTGTCACTCACCAAGTCTGGCTGACCCTTATCTTTGACCTAAAAATCCTCGAAAGTTAATTCTTGGAATTTAAAGAGTTTCCAACAGGTATGTGAGGGTAGAAGCACTTCTATTAAGATCTTTGTCTCTTCTTTTAAAAAAAATAGGAATAAAGGAGGAGATAGGGAGCCAAAAGGAAATATAATTATAGTTCTCTTTGCCTTGCCTTTCATCTCAGAGGGAAATGTGGAGTCTTGTGTAGCCTGTGGGTTGATTTCAACTGAACCGCATTCAACTCACTAGAAGCTGTTAGGGTATTTTGGAAGAGACTACAGAGTGGAGGTTGTGAGTGAAAAAGTTTTGGGTTCTAAAACAAGAATAAATTGTCTTCAAAATATAGAGACAAAATTAAGAGAAAAAGAAAGATAGAATTATGGTCTCAGATTAATTTCTCCCCCCCCCACCCCGACCCATAGGTAAGAGCTATGCACAAACAGTGCCTTAGTTTATACAGGCCCCTGTGTACCCTGAGTATCTCTTTTCTCATATGGATCACAATTTCATAATGATAATAGCTGTCCCCTCCTGTTTGAAAGCAAATACAACAAAAGTGAGTTGGCAGACGCAACTCTCTTGACCTATCCCTCCCTCAAGCCGAAAAAACTTATCCATTGTTTTAAAAGAATTGTCATCTAAATAAGAAAAAGGAGCATCAGCTGCAAAGCGGGGAGAGCTTCCTCTGGGGCATTGGAGACAAAGTAATGCCTTCAAAAGCAAGGAAACAACGGGAGGCCTTAGATCTTCCCTCCAGGAACAATTTGACATTTGCTTTTGAAACAGCACTATTTATTCCTTACTTGGAAGATATACATACACAGAGTCCTTTTCTTCATTAAATTGCCTTGAAATGAACAAATCCTCTGACAGATTTTTAATTCAGAATGCTTGAGAAATGGGCACAAGTGATTCAGCATGTGAAACAAAATGAAACATGGTGCCTCAAAGTGGGACAGCGACTGTTTCATGGATTCTAAGACGACATGACTGCAAGATGCACTTTTAGTTTTCAAATGACTGAGAAAAACAAATTGTAAATTAGGTTACAGTGGGATGCCTTAATGACAGTGTGAATTAGATGCGTGAATTGATCACACCATTCTCTCCTTCCCTGAACGCCTTTGTTCTATTCTCTGGGATTTGGTAATTTCTCTCACTTTTGGTTGCATTGGTGGCCCTGCACTAGGCAATCCATCTGCATAGATTTCAGTAGTACTTCGTTTCCACCTACTTCTTCTCTTAGGCTCCTCTATTAGTTAGCTTTTGATAAGTTATATGTGGTAAAAACTACCACCAAAATCCCAGGGGCTTACAACAACAAAGGTTCTGTTTTCTCTGGGTTCAGTGTGCTTTCGGGTTGCTGTGACAGCTCACCTCCACAGGTCTTCATTCTGGGGACCAGACTGAGAGAATGACCCCTACCAGGGACGTGCCATTCTCATGGAAGAGGGAAAGTGAACAGTGTGATGGCTCCTAAGTCTTCTGTTCAGGAATACATACATCACTGTGCTCACACGCCACTGACCAAAGGAAGTCACGTGGTCAAGCGTGGCATGATTTGGCATGAAGTAAGATCCTCCTACAAGTAGATGCAAGAAGAAGGGAGGGATCCAGTAGAGAAGGGCAGCAAATGTCTTGAACCAATATTATAATCTGCCATTAAGCCTTTGGTGGTCCCTCTGTGACAAATAGGGGACTATGCCATTCTACTAAAAAGCCATGTTTGCTTTACTAACAACACATTATACCCTGCTACTCTGTTTTCATGCCTTTTTGTGTATTTAATAAATTTTACTTTAAATGCCAAATCATATGTAATTTTCTGAGATCTTTTGACCGTCAGATGAACTCAACAATATAGTTCCTAATCACACTCATGACTCATTGAAGTACCATCAGTGTGACAGCCAGGACCAAGTCTACCTGCACATGCGCAATGTCAGCTGTGTTGGCTGTTTCTTGGTCAACAGCAAACATTAACACATCATCAGCTGGAAGATTGCACATTTACTGAAATGTGGGAAAAAATTAAAATATTACAATCAACGAAAAGTGGTGTTTGTGTGTGTAAAATAAGATTTACTGATTAGTCTTTAAGTGCTCTGCATCCTTACTCCTCAAAAGATGGTTTGTGGCTCAGAGCAATTGATGTCCCATGGAAGCTGGTTAGAAATGCAAAACTGCTGGACCCCAACCTAGACCCATGGCCTCAGAACATTAACAAGATCTGCAGGTGATCCTGTGATCAATAAAGTGTGATAAGTTGTATTATAAATGGCATTGGCCTCAGAGCTGTGAAGTGTATTATGCTAGAGTGAACACACATATGCGCACGCACACACACACACATGCACACACACACACGCATGCATGGATCATGGGGAAAATAGGATGACTCCCCTCCCCACTCCTCTCTGCATCCTGGAGCCCCAGCACGCAGGACAAGAGGAAAGAGCCTCTGAGGGTTATTCCATTCATCAGAGGAAGTCTGATGACAAGGACAGATTTGGTATCTCAGCCCCGGCTGCACATTAAAATCACCTGGAGATGTTTTTTAAAAATACTGGTTCTGGGCTTCCCTGGTGGCGCAGTAGTGGAGAGTCCGCCTGCCGATGCAGGGGACACGGGTTCATGCCCTGGTCCGGGAAGATCCCACATGCCACAGGAGCGGCTGGGTCCGTGAGCCATGGCCGCTGAGCCTGCGCATCCGGAGCCTGTGCTCTGCAACGGGAGAGGCCACAACAGTGAGAGGCCCGTGTACCGAAAATTTAAAAAAAAAAAAAAATACTGGTTTCTGGTCCCCACCCTCAGAGAGTCATTTGGTTTGGGACATCCGTGTTTTTAAACACTTCCTAGGTGACTATGGGTGGGGTTTCTGATGCAGTGGGGGACAGAAGATCTACTTGTGAAGTGAGCTGCTTGTGAGCTAGGAACAGAGCTGTCAAGCTCTCCTGTGAGCACATGTATCTTCACCGTTACTCTCAGGACCACTACATAAATACGTTCAAATTTAGGGGCAGGAAAGAGAAAGAGGTTGGATAGTGTTTAGAGACACCAGGAGTCAGGATCCGAGTAGCACACCCAGGACTCCTGATCTGATTTGATTACTCCTTGAGCCTCAGTGCTCTGCTCTATTAAATGGGCTTAAAAATAATAACTGCCACCTGCCCTCCTCTATCCACATTTCCTGGGATTCTGAGTTTACAAAGATGCTCTTTACGGTATGAAACTTATTAATTGTGCTACACAGATACAAAAGCATGCTCATTTTTGTACACATTTTTAGAATTATTCTTGGAATATTTTATCTCTCGAAAGAGGTACTGATTATTTATAGTTAAAAGAGATTGCCTTCTACTTTATATCATTTGAATCTGGGTAGACAACTTAAAATCAAGAGTTTTCAGACTGGGTTCCTTGAGACACTGGGATTTACTAAATTTGGATTGAAGTATGACTAGCTTTTTCTTTTTTTGGTGATTTTATTTCCACACTTTAAATTTATGAGAAGATATTTTATCTGAATTTAGTTTTTTCTTCTTCTACTTCAAAATTATGTTTCCATAGTATGATGACATCATGTGGGTCTGTGTAAAGGAAGCCTAAAATTACACCAGAAAATAAGCAGTCAAAATATTGCCACTAATGGGCAGAATATTTGGAATAGCATTTAACTATTTTGGTGTTATTATCATTTTCTTCTGAGTTAATCTAAGTATTTTTTTATTGTATATATATGGGAGGTGTATACATATAATATTGATAGTATTTGCTTTTCCATGTAATTAAAGAAGCATAATTTAAATTTCATACATGTATATGTATGCACATATATATGTATATACATGCATGAACACTTGTGTTCACAGATGGTAATTTTGAAGAGGTGGTGAACTTCTGCTCTTTTATAAACCTCTTAGGTTGTCAAGGTCATAGATATAGAATGAACACCCCTGTTCCAGCTGATAGCTTGTAAATATGAAGACATGGGGTGGATTACATTATTACTGGAGCAAGAAGACTTTCTTCATGTAGTCTAACTTTGAAATGTCTAACCATCTGAGTGGGTTACAAATGTTAACAACAATCAACCAGACTTTTGAAGAGGAAAAATTACTTGCACTGAAGCTACTGACAACAGACCTTTTATTCCAAAAGGACAAAATATTCAAAAGTGAGTATGAATGTTGGTGACCCCGCATTTCTTTGCTCAGGTGTCAATACTACATCTTTGGGAAGTTCCCAAAAGACTACTCCTGCTTGACGACTTATGAGGAAAGGTGGCAGTGATCATTAATCTCATGGGGAAAGTGATGTGTGTAATGAGAAGAGATCTCTTTAGGAATCTTTACTTTGGGAGGGAAAATAGAGCTGATTAGGAGGAAGAAGATGAGGCCCCTATATAATCTTTTCCACTTTTCATCTTTAAACTGGTGATATTTTGATCAAAATGTTCATTTTACCTCAAATCCAAATGTATGCTCTTGGAAGTGAAGACAATCTTAAGATTAAAAGCAAGAAGCCCAGGGAGTTCCCTGGCAGTTCAGTGGCTAAGACTCTATGCTTCCAGTGCAAGGGGCATGGGTTCCATCCCTGGTAGGGGAACTAAGATCCCACATGCTGCGTGGCATGGCAAAATATAAATGAATAAAATAAAATCCAACGTCTAATTATTATTATTTTTTTTAATCTTTAAAAGCAAGAAGCCCAAATCTCTTCCTTATGTTGATAGGGATAACATAGCACAAAAGAGAGCAGCTTTATGAAAGAGAATGTCCTTGGGCTCATCTACAAATAGAGCGTGAAGGCAACCAAGAGGCTGCAAAGGACCACATTCAACCAAATAAAGTTCCAGAAAGAAGTGCTAATCACAATAATGGAGACCTTTTTTTTTTTCTTTTCTAGATATTATGGAGAAATGGTAGGGCGTCAAGGGAGATAGGATATGTGTTGAGGTATATTCTAGAAACAACTGGATGTTACCCATGGTGTTACGGGCTAATTGGTAAATAGTTCTTTCAACCCAAGTAACAAAGAGAAAACAAAGCTTTGATCACTTCAAAGGAAACCAAATACCACAAATGGGAAAACCTTAAGGACAGATGGAAAAGGAGAGTGTTAGCTTGTGAGGGTGTAATAATAAAGCAGCCCTTGCAAGACACAATAAAATGAGTCCAAATACCCTATATGCATCCATGGTGTAGGTTTCTGCTGCAGTTCTTCATTAAGGATGGCATCAAGTCCACAGTCTGAGGGAGATGAACCCTTTGACATTGGATGCAGAATGTGGTCAACTGAAGAGAAACCAGGTGCAGCACTTAAAGTGTGCAGAGTCTTATCAATTTAAGTCAAGACATTAAAGGCTATGAATCATTAGGATGCTAATTTTTAAAAAGTGGGTAAAGAGACAGCATGAAACATTAGGAAGCATGAAAAGTGATGCTCTGAGAAGTCCTATCACCTATGAGCCCATTGTTCTGGACGTGGTGCCAGATCTCTGTCTGGGTCCAGACTCTGCAAACATACCCTGGATCTTGAACCACTTTCCAGAACTGAGCCTTAAAGGTAAGTTAGCTCCCTTGGGACAGTTAAGCAACTTTGTAATCAGGAAGGTGAAGAAAAAAATTCAGAGATAATGAGGCAAATCTAACCCACAATATTAGTACTTCTGTACTGAATTTAGGAATGAATTATGTAATCATCATTTTTTAAAAAAATCTGTATCATTTAAATCACTTGAAAAATCAATAGGATTTCAGCATATCAGAGCATAGGACATATTGGCCCAGGGGTTTGATTTGAAATTTTCAGTTGATTGTAGACTTGTGGTTTCAGTGCGAAAGGAAGAGAATTTGATTAAGTTTGTAAAGAGTTGTTGATAGTTTATTAGAACTTGGCTTATTCACTTGTTATATTTATAAGAGATGAGTAAGCGCTTAGAAGGAATTTACATATTAGATTTGTAAGTTTGTCCTGTGGGAGATATGAAATATTTCAGATACATTAAATTTCGAGAGTAGAGTTTTAAAATGCTTAAGGAAATTTAACTAATTAAGTTTCTAAGTTTGATTGGTTGTTTAGGTGACTTCCATTTGTTTAATCCTATTTGTTTAACTTGTTTAAACAAATATTCATAAGCACAAGCAGTTATTTTATTTTATACCAAAATTATTAAATTTATTAGTTAAGACAAAATTTGACATTTTAACTTAACAGCTTTAGAAAAAAATTAATTTTCCACGTTAAGAACTGAGCATTGATTTAAACAAAATTATTCTAAGTAGTCTTTTCTCAGATGAAATCTTTACTAAAATGTCCTTTAAAAAAATCTAAACTATTGTACACCTCAAATAGACTCAGAAAGAGGTCACATTTTGCTTTGAAATATCAGTAGCGTTGTTTTGGTTTTTTTAAATAGTCATTTGAAGACTGATCCTAATATTGCAGTGAATTTTAAAGCCCCTACTGCATTGAAGGCTATATTTTTTAGTACAGTATCTACATTGCAACCATTCACCTTCCACTCAATAATAATGTAATAATGATATTTTTAGCATTTTGGTTCTTGAAGCACGTCCACTGGCTGTCTAATCAGTGTTTGCCACATAGCAACCAGAAGCAATTTACAATCTGGCTCTTATTTATGTCCACTTGAGAACCGGAGGCACATGCACTCCACCAGCATCGTTGTCAAGTGTCCTTAGACTGGACAGCTAAAACTATTGCATTTCTAGGAGGCATTTTTTTCCCCTGGGGGCTGGAGAGAAAAGCAATGGCTTCAAAAGCTAAAAGCTATTTAACAAGAAAAGGGCTCAGCACCACATCTAGCATGCAGCAGGTGCTCAGCATATTGGGGTCCCCCTACTCTCAGCTCCCTGACATCAAGCCTTTTTTTTTTGGCTACAGCACGAGGCAGGTGGGATCTTAGCTCCCCGACCAGGGATGGAACCCGTGCCCCGCCACACTGGAAGCGTGGAGTCTCAACCACTGGACTACCAGGGAAGTCCCCCTGACATCAAGCCTTCATTGCCTTATTCCTTCAGGGGAATAAGGAACCAAGACGGAAGGCAGCAGCCTTAGAGGGTTTCAGGCAGTGTCTCCGGGACTCAGAAGATGCAGCATTTTAGGGCTTCATGTTAAACCTGCCTCCCCTGGGCATGTTCAGCCCCTGGAGAACCCACCCTGGGCAAAGCAGGAACACTTTTCTCCAGCACAGTGCCTTTCTTCAAGTTTCTCCCCTCTGGTCTTTCCTGTGCTCTCAGGGGTCCCTCATGTGGGAACCCTGCCCAGTTCACAGAGCCCCCAAGCTCTGGGTCAGGGTCCTTATCTCGATCCCTATACCCAGGGGACAATGGATGGGTCTCAGAGGGAGTCCTTGAACCTGTGTGCCCAAGTGGAGTACATGTAAATACTTATGGAGAGAGGACCCCCATTAGAGAACAGCTGCCACCCTGTTCTCTAAGGGCCCTACAGTCAAAAAGGTTAAGGTCAGCACTCCAGGTACTTCCCAGGTCCTCCCATTGCCAAACCCCCTGACCTCTGTCCATTTCCTGGGATCTCTCTGAGCTAGCTCTGCAGGCAAGTGGATGATAAATCAACCCCGACAGAGATGTCAGGGGCTGCCAGGGGCCTCAAGTTACTCTCCAAGACTCAGCATCAACTGTACAGCAAGAGAGTCAACCATGGGGTGTGTCAGGCAAACTGAAGGAGATGAAAATGTTTCTAGATATACACAGGCTGAAAGAACTCATCACCAACAGACCTGCACTACCAAACATTTTAAAGCTCTTCAAGCAGAAGGAAAATGACAACAGAAGGAAACTGCAACCTATACGAATTAATGAAGAGTACTGGAGAGAATCTGTGACCTTGGGTGAGGCAAAGATTTTCTAGATACCATGCCAAAATAATGATCCATAAAGGAAATAAAATTATAAGTTGAACTTCAGCAAAATTAAGAACCTCTGCTCTTTGAAATACCCTAGTAAGAGAATGAAAAAATAACCCACAGACAGGAGATAACATTTCCAAGTCACGTGTTGGATAAAGAACTTAATTTAGAGTATATAAAAGCTCAGTAGGATAATTTGGACGAGACCACACAGTAGGCACCCGAATGTTCGCTGGACTGATGTGCCTTCCATCACCCTCCACTCTGGACAAAACGCTTTGCACTGACTCATTGCTCACAGCCTCCATCCCACCCCATCCATGGACCAGCCCCGCAGGAATGCAGGGATGTGTCACCACACCCACTCTTCATGAGAAGACCCTGCAACTTCAGGGTGGAGAGGGCTTTTCAAGGTGACAGGGCCAGCCAGGGTCACAGGTAGGACTTGCTGCATTACGCAGCCTCTTCTGAGCAAGGTGACCAACTGTCTTGTTATTAGCGCAGAAAGTCCTGCGTCCTGGGAAACCTCTCAGTCTCTGAAAATTTGGGTGATTGTCCTACAAATGAAAATCCCCAAATTCCCCTCTTCGGGGGAAGCATTCAGAGCTCCGTCCTAAGCCAAAACAAGGGAGTGGCCCAGAAGCCTTTTAAAAGTGTGTCATTTGAAAACACACAGGAAAATCTTTCCTGTGGAAAACTGCTCTTTTTTTTTCTTCTTTTTTTGCAAAAGATCAAAGTGGCCCTCTGCCCTTTTGCCAGGTACACAGATCACCAGTTCCTCTCTAAGTGGCAGACGTGGCCATCTGGTGGGCGACCATTTTTGACTCAAGCCACAGTTGACTTCACATCAGAGTTAAATAAAAAGTTATTTCCCCTTCAGGCTGTCATGTTCTCATCCCTTCGTTTCACATAACATCCTCCTCCAAGCCCAAGCATATCTCCCCTCATAGTGAAGCTAACGCTGCTCCAGTCATGGGGTAACATGGACCCGTTTACAGACCGCCTTGTCTCTGAGCCTTCAGCGCCCTTGTGGGATCCTCCAGGGTCTGGGAGAGGCCTGGCTAGATCACCAATCCTCAGCCCCTCCAGAGAAAGAGCAGGGCAGGAGGTGGTCTCAGACCCATCCCCAAACATCTCCTTCCAGTGGGATCATTGTGCTCCAGCCCCCAGGGATGTTGGAGTCTTTGTTGTCATGACTGGGAGGTTTACCACTGGCGTCCAGTGGGTCGTGGGCTGGAATGCTGCTAACACACCCTACAATGCACAAGACAGCCCTCCACGGCAAAGAATCCAATGTCAGTGGTGCCGAGGGTAATGCGGGGGACTCTCAGGGGCTGGTCCTAGGGCACTTAGGGGACTTTGAAGATAACATAACCCAAAGTTTGCACATTTATCACCTTCTCTGATGAAGATTCTCACTGTTTCTGAGAAGGAGAAAAACATCTTCCTTTTAGAGGGAGAGAGAGAAGAGAGTATGAATTAATAGCAAAAAATTTCAGTCTATAGGAAAAATATATCTCCTACCCATCCCAGGAATTACGACGAATTAGAGCCTAATAAAGGCTGTTGGCAATGATCTAATAGTGTTGATTATGTCACTGATGGTTTTCCAGCTCTTCTCCCTGTTATCAGTGTGTAATACCCTGGGACTAGGAGAGGAGGGAAAAAGGATGTTGCGTTGGTGTTGTTTTCAGCAGTATAACGAACTCTCTTTGAAACATTTTGCAAATGCCCTTTAAAAATGCATTGATACATCCACACAAAGACTTGTGCCAAATGTTCATAGCAGCATTATTAATAACAGGCAAAACAATCCAAGTGCCCATCGACTGGTGAATAGATATACAAGATGTGGTATAGCCATTCCATACAAGTGAATACTGTTTAGTAATAAAAAGGAATGAAGGGACTTCCCTGGTGGCGCAGTGGTTAAGAATCCACCTGCCAATGCAGGGGACACGGGTTCAAGCCCTGGTCCAGAAAGATCCCACATGCCACGGAGCAAGTAAGCCCGTGTGCCACAACTACTGAAGCCTGTGCGCCTAGAGCCCGTGCTCCACAACAAGGGAAGCCACCGCTATGAGAAGCCTGTGCACCGCAATGAAGAGTAGCTCCCGCTCAAGGCAACTAGAGATAGCCCGCATGCAGCAACAAAGACCCAACGCAGCCAAAAGTCAATAAATAAATAAACTTTTTTTCTTTAAATGGAATAAAGTACTGATACAGGCTCCAACATGGATGAACCTCAAAAACATTATGCTAAGTGAACGAAGCCAGACAGAAAAGAACACATATTGCAAGATTAGATTAATAGGAAAAATAATTTTTAAAAAAAGGGCAAATCTATAGAAATGGCAAACTAGCAGTTGCCTAGAGCTGGTGAGGGGGGACAGGAATGGAAATTCACTACAAATTGGCCTTCATGATCTTTTTGGTCTAGTGGAAATATTCTAAAATTGAATTGTGGTAAAATTTGCACAAGTCAGTAAATTTACTAAAAATCATTGAATTACACACTTAAAGCAAGTGAATGTTATGGTATGTAAATTATACCTCAATAAAGCTCCTACAAAAATATCTATCAGACTTGGAAGGATTTTTTTTCTAATCTTTGGTAGAGAATGTTATAGAAAGAACACTTAATTGGGAAAAAAAGACATTCATGTCCTCGTCTCGATTCTACCCCTAATTAACTGTGTTACTGAAGGCAAGGCTGATTGCTCCTGGACTCAGTTTCCCAAACTGTAAAGTGACCAGCAACCCTTGAGGTACTGTCTGTCTCTCATGCTGTGAGATTTAGTTAACTGACTACTCACATTTCAACAGGAAGAGCAGCTCCTACAGCTTAACTCATGAGCATAGGTCATTACTTTATAATAATCAAATCACGTTTGAAGCCCACTTCAGTTTATAGAGAGTAGGTGACTGTGCAGATATAAGGCAAGTCCAAGACCACATGGACAGCTGAGGCACTCTCTCTCCCAAACCCTCCCTGTTAGCCATCAGGAGGGGCTCTGCTTCCTATCACTACCCCAGTCACAGACGAGGGTGTCACAGATGAGGATGTCTGCTGTCAGGCCAGAGAAGGGCCAGCGTGGGATCTTCTCAGTCAGGTAGACTCATGCCCAAGGGGGTTCCTCTTCCCCTTCCAAGTTGGGCCATGGTGCCACTTCACCCACTTTGGACAACAGCCTGGGACATGCAACACAAACACAGACCTCATTTCCCAAGGCAGGACAGTTGCCTCACTTCACTGGGCTCATCCTGTTTGGGGGATGATGGATGAAGGTGAGCAAGCAGGACCATCCTCAGGGGAGCTCTCGCCTCTTCAAAGGGTCAAGGACTGCAAGCCTCTCACTATTGTTCTGTGCCCATATACCAAAAGAGGAACTAGAAAATATCCACCCCACCTATTGGGGGGATTCCCCAGGCAGAACTGTAGTCCCACCAAGTGGGCTGGGACACTAGAGCCTCCATGTGCAGTTGTACAGGTTGTTGACTGCACAATGACACCCAGCCAAGGGGACAGGGGTAGGAGGTCAAATCCATCTGTATTCTGCTTGCTAAGCTTAGTGCCCCATGTATGATGATGACCATGCAGAGGAGGGGCACGTTCTCCTAACTTGAACCAAGACACCTAATTTGAACAAAAACACTGTATGGGCAAGATGCAGCCCTGCACATCACTGTACTGTGCCCGCGGGGCATCGGATCTTGCTCAGTGTCTTCTAGAATCTCAGGAAGGGCTGCTCCTGCCCTCTGCCCGCAGCCTCCTCTCCGGCTCAGACATGATCTGTTGGTCAAGCAGGACCCAGACACCTCCTGGCTGTTCCGACTCCCACCCCAATCCCCTTCCCTCCCACCGCTCCATACCCTAATGGCCCCAACTACCCTCCTTCTCCTTCAGTCAAATAGAAAAACCCTCATGTAAATGTTTTCAAATAAACCAATGCCTCTAAGTTGCAGCTGAGAGCTCTTCATGGTGCAGAGGTGACATAAGACAAGGGCCCTTGTGATGTGAGTGCACAGTCTGGCTGGGTGCTAGCGTTGTGCCAGGATCTCAAGGATCTCACAGGACAGCTCTTACTCTCCTTATTTCACAGATGAGAAAACTGAACCTACAAAAGTCAAACAACTCGCAAAAGCCACCGAACCCAGGGTGGTGGCAGATCTAGTCAACTCCACGCCTCCAGGTCCCTTTGATCCCTTAGTAGACTCTCCAGTTAGCTTTCCTCTCCCTTTTGTCTTTCAAAACCCGCCCAAGCACCATTCCCACTGAGCACTGCTCAGATGATTCCTCGCCCATAATGACCTTCACAACAAAACCATGTAAAGAGCGTCTCTCCTTCTAAGCTGCCTTTGCACTGCCCTTTCATCATGCATCTCATCCCCATTAGGGACTGTAATCTTGTTACTTTTCAGTATGCATCTTTAAAGTGCAAAAGATTAAAAAATTTTTTAAATTTTTAAAAATTAAAATAAAACAAACAAACTGATGATTACCAAAGGGGAAAGGTGGGTGGGGTGAGGGGAGATAAATTAGGAGGCTGAGATTAACACATATACACTATTATATATAAAACCGATAATCAAGAAGGAATATTCTGTAATAACCGATATGGGAAAAGAATCTGAAAAAGAATGAATATATGTATATGTAGAACTGAATCACTTTGCTGTCCACCTGAAACTAACACAACAGTGTAAATCAACTCTACTCCAATATAAAATAAAAATTAAATTAAAATAATAAAATAAAATAAAATGATTTTAAATGATGCCAAAGATGAAGTCCCTTCGTGAGACATTTTGGGAAACCCAAATTTATTGTCCTGACCCCTAAGTCCAAGCAGCCGAGAAAGCTCCATATTTCTGAATTTTGCAAACAGACAGAAAAACACTTTCTCACTACAAAGGTGGAAGGGCATTGGTCTTACCTCATATCTTTTTCAGATCACTAAATGAATGGGAGGCCACCCTAACTCAAAATATTTTCCAAAATACAGTCTCTCACACTCCTGAATTCCCACTCATGTCATACATAGTGTCTGTCATACACAGATAACCCCTTCTTCCCAGTTATCTGACATGATAACCTTCCAAGGAGAGTTCGCTTAGCAGGTAGAGGAGACTTAGCTAGGCTGCATGGAATCGGGAAGATTTGCTGAGAAGGCCAAAAGCTTAGGGCATCATCAGACAGAGGGTTCACCCTTTACACCAGCTGGTGGCTGACACCATAGAGCATCTTTGTTTCAATGAGAACAAGAAGGAGAGATATACGGCAGTCCGGACATAACTAATTATCTCTTTTACTAAAACAATCCAGCTGTGTCTTTTTATACTGTGTTAACTTCACGAATCCTCTGAAATAATTTGCAACTCTGTCACTGCATTACTAAATTAGTGGGCATAATTCTTCCAATTAAGCACTTAAGTCAAAAAGGAAGAGGAGAAAGAAAGAAACATCTCGCAGCATCTTTTGCTCCACTTTAAAGAAACTGAAGACTTGTCCTTGCTGAAGAGTGAGTGCTACATCCTGAGGGCTGTCACAGCTTCAAATGTGCTAACACATGTGTTCTCAAGTGCATTTTCCTCTCAGTGGCATTTTGAGGATATTACAAACTTACTGACACAGTATTTCAGTGGAAACTTTTTTAAAAGATTATTTTGTTATAAAAAAAAATCCAACAAGTGTTTTTGAATACACGTTGGTCTATGTGAAACAACAGTTAGCACCTTGGGGAAACGGTAGAGACTGCAAGGGTGATGCCTTCACACACAAACTTGGCTGTGAACCTCAGAGCAGGCTTGTTTCTTTCTTCTTTGGGATCTCCTCCTCCTGAGTATTCCTAGTATATACCAGAGGTTCTGAACCAGGGGTGATTTTGTCCCCAGCAGGACATTTGGCAATGGCTGGAGACATTTGGGCTGCCCCAACTGGGAGGTGCTACTGACATTTAGTGAATAGAGACTAGGGATGCTGCTCAACATCCTACCATGCACAGGGCAGCCCCCAACAAGAGAATGATCCAGCCCCAAGTGCCAGTGGTGTCAAAGCTGAGAGATCCTAGTATAGAGAGAAGGTAATTAAGGTAATTTTACCTGGGTTCAGATCACTGCGAATGAGACATGGTTTCTGCCTGTGCTAATCTTGCAGTCTACTCAGGGCACATAAGCACACATTCCCAATGTAATGCAGGGGTCCTCTCCAGTACAGGGAGCTCTGTACTGGGGACTCTATCTTGTCGGGAGCAAGAGGGAATGTACTTGACACAATCAACAACTAAGGACAGGCCTGTGATGGAAGATTAGTAAGAACTGGCCAAACTAAGGAGAAGGGCAAGGGCAAGCAGATGTGTGGACACCTCCAAGCAGCTCCACCTTACCGGGTGGTAAGCAAGGGGAGATAGGGAAAGCTCCTGCAGTACCAACAGATGCCAAACGAGGACTCTGTCAAGTGAGTCATGGTTGTGAAGATCATGAGCTGAAGGTCATCACCCTGGTGCCTAGGTGGATATTGAATGTCGGGGGAGGCTTGGAGACAAGGAGATGAGGTGTGAGGTTACTCCTGCGGAGAGAAGAACTGAGCATAGGAGGTGGGTATGGAAAGTATGGATCAGAAGCAAGAAATAGGAGGTAAAATCTTAATGAATTTGCATGGAGGAAGTAAAGAAAAGGAAGACCCTACCATGACCTCCAAAATTCTGGCTTGGGTGACTGGTGCTTCCACTGGATAACTCTTCAAACTTCCTAGTCTCTTGGTCCCTTGACCTCCTTGCCTCCAGTGACCATTCTCCCCTCCCCCTCAGCCACCTGCACGATAGTCATGCCTTATTATGGGCAGAAATTTCAATCAGAACTTGAGGTTTTGGTCATCCATTTTTTGAGTTCCTCCTTTTCTGCTTCTAGAATATTTGCTCAGCCATCTTGATGCACCAAAACACCCAGTCCTTCTCATGTCACCTCTTTCTCACTCTCTGCTCGCTGACTCTTCTACACTTCACTTTTCTGCATGTGCAGCTTAAAGTCCTTGATCCACTAATAAAAACACTCGATGACACTCTCTGCCCTTTCCACCTCTCTCCTTTCATTGTCAATACCTGTCAAGACCCTCATCCTTCCATGAGATCTCTCTGTATTTCCTCTTACAGCTGCATGTGATTCTACAGTTGTCTCAAAATGAAAGCTTTCATTTAAAAACCACATCTTAATCCTGGATGATGCCAACTCTCTGGCACACTTACAAGTGAAAAACTAAAGTTACTAGATATATAATCAGGCTGTTTCATGAGCACAAACCTTGTATGGAACCTCTCCCATTTGTCCTTTTCCTCTCCTTTGCTTATCCTATATTTTATTATTGATTCACATGTATGTGAAACACATGTAGACCATAGGTTGATTTTTGCCATGGTCTCTGGGACAGAAAAAGCCCACTTTTAGCACATGTGCCAGAGAAAGTTACACCCCAGTCAATCTTCAAAGGACCCCAGTCTGTCTCCTGCTTCCACCATCCAAGGAAACGTCTCTCAGCAAGTTCCCCAAAGTCTCCATCTGCTGAAACCAAAGGAAGTGATTGAGCTATTACTTGACCTCTCATTAGCATTTGATACAGTCCCTTCTCTGAAAATATTCTTCTCTCTTGGTTGCTGTGAGTCCTCTGTGGCAGGATATGAACATGTCAGCCTGTAGGAAGATGGAAACTTAGCTATTCTGGTTTTTCCTGCTCATTTTGCACTGCTTGTGACCTTGGCCCCTGTGACCTCTCAGTCAGCACCACTTTCACAACTCCCACTAACTCCTCTGCCTTGTCTCCCATGTGGGTCAGGAACACTGAATGTGGAAGAAGTGCTGGCAGGAACAGCAGTGGAAACCCTCCATGTGCTCTTTGTCTCACACATTCCCTTAACCCTGCGGCATCCTCGCAGAATGGGACTGAGCCTTCGGGGGCATCTAAATGCACACTTGTATGTGAACTTCCAATGAGAGCTGAGGGTAGAGAGTGACACTAAACCCTCATCAGGGCACCAGGCTGCTCGCAACTCTTAGTCTGTCACCAAAAAATTGGGGAAACCCCTTAGTTATGAATCATCATGGTAGGTACAGGAAACGAGTGGTGACCAAAACAAATGGTCCCTGCCCATAGACAGTTCATGGTTGGTGAAAGACAATGGTTTGTTAGCAGAGACTGTGCTTTCCATAAATTCCTTTCTCTTGCATTTTACCTGGGCATCTAGCTGCTCAGGTGATAACTACATGTCTCAGCCTCCCTTGCAGTTTGTTGTGGACCTGGCTAAATTTATTAACAGGATGTGAGCAGAAGTGAGGCATATCATTGTGAGCTGAATTGTGTCACCTCCAAAATTCACAGGTTGAAGTCCTAATCCCCAGTAGCTCAGAATATGATCTTAATTGGAAATAGGGTCTTTATAGAGGTAATCAAGTTAAAATTAGGTCCTTAGGGTAGGTTCTTATCCAATATGACTGGTGTCTTATAAAAAGAGGAAAATTGGACACCGAGTGATACATAGAGGGAAAATGACATAAAGACATATAGGAGAAGATGGTCATCTCTATAAGCAAGGAGAAAGGTCTGGAACAGATTTATTTCCTTAAAGCCGTAAGAAGGAGCCAACCATGCCAATGCCTTGATTTTGGACTTCTGGTCTCCAGAACTGAGAGACAATAAATTTCTGTTGTTTAAACCACCCAGTCTGTGGTACTTTGTTTCAGAAACACTAGCAAACTAATGCAGGTTCCACTTTTAGGTCATGACCCAGGAAAGGGATATGGGAGAACTTCCTGGCTTATTTCCATCCCTGCTGGCCTGCAGATGACTAGATCTAGAGCAGACATCTTTGGTCCAGTGTGGAAACCACATGTTGATTTGGTAGAACAACACCTCTCTGAACAGAGCACCCTAGACTGCTCCACTCTGGACTGTTACTGAAGACAGTCTATCTTTTCTGAGCCACTGTGTTTAGGGTCCCTTTGTTACAGTAGTTTAACCTATATCCTAAGTGATACATCTTGCATCGAGGACATGGCTAGCTGTAAATAGATTGACATGTGACTTCCAATGAATTACACTTGGCCTCTCATCATTGTTATACATTATTCATCATATTTATAGAATTTAAAGTACATCCTGTCATAGCCATTCCTGCCTCCTAAACCTCCAATTTCATTGGTCTCATCAACTAACTTGGTTTTCACTGCCAACCTTACTTCTCTTTCCATCTGCAAATAACTTAAAACATCTCTTCCGAGATTTTTTCTTCTTATCTCCTCAACCACAATATTCCCTTTAGTTCACTCCAATCTGGTTTTCAAGTTCAAAATGCTTTGTGGAATACAAGCCTGCCACTGCATGATTCTTCTTTTCTTTTCAACACAGGCACAGTTGAATGTGACTCAGCCATCATCATTACAGGTAAAGCACTTTCCCAAAATACTCATCCACCTTTTCTTTCCTTTGCTTTGAAGTAAAATCCCCTTTGAAATTAAAGGGACTTCTTCCCGAAACAGAATCCAGTAACAATGGGACTTGGCTAGACATTTTTGGCCTTTTGAAAATGTCGACATTAAAATGCAGATTTGCTGTTAATTGATACCTAGATGCCTGATTTTTCTTAGTCAATAGAAGTAAAAGGAAAAAGGCCAAAAAGAAAAAAATACTAGCACAAAATGCTAATTAAACTCTGTCTTACTTTAAGAAAATTCCATGGCAAGAGTTTTCTTTTATCTAAGCTGGAATATCTGGAGTAAAAATTTTGAACATCAAACACAGGTTGTTTCTGGGTTTTCCTTATGATGAATTCCATTGTTCCTAAGCCTTTTTCTCGTACAGACAGCCTATGAAAGTTCAAATAAGGGATCCATTCTGCATTTTAGATAAAAATTAAAAATCACTGAAGCACTTGTCTACAAATGCAAACTAATGAGTCAGTTCTACATTCTTTTTTACTCTAGAATGAAGAGCAACATGGATAAATTTGAATCATCCAAAAATGACATAACTTACCTTCTCTATGATCCATCTTTACTTACAAAATTTTAGGCTCAATGGACTAAGCAGAAGATAAAATACGGAAAAATTGTATTTCTTTCCCTGGCTCTGTCAGAGAAAGAGTGTGTGACCTTGGGAAAAGAAAATATCCTTTCTCTGACTTTGTTTCCTCATTTGCAAAACAGAGAAAGCAAAGTCCAACTTATTTACTAATAAATTATCTCATTACTGAGTGTAAACACTGTTATTGTTTAGCATTTATTTTTGCAATCTGTCAGGACATTTTGAAATTTCTGCATGAAATATACAACTTAATGCAGTGTTTCTCCTTCTCCCCCTCCTATGTCCTGTCAAAGGAGGCAAGGCAGAATGGTGAACACATGGGCCATGTAAATGAAATGCTATTTACTTTGAGATGGATAAAAGGAAATATAATTAAGCTTTCTAAAAGCCTTCCAAATAAACTTCCCTTAAAGAAAGAATGGAAAAGAAGATTGTAACTGATCAAAGTAGTGTATCAGGTTCCCTGACACTGGAGATGAAAGGCATATTGGGGTAACCAACAGAGAACCTATGCTGTGTAATCTAAAGACTTTACCGGATGGAGGGGAAGCACCAGAAGTATGGCTCAGATACTTGTCAGCATGGAGAAACAAACTCCATGTCTGAAACCTTGAGCTCAGATTGACAATTAGTATAAGTGAACTCTTTCTCTTTCTCACGCTCTCTCTTTCTTTTCTTTATGTATGTATAATTAAATATATATACAACCTATGTTTTTATTTGATGGTGAAAAGCCAAGATGTCTCACAAAAAGGAGACAGAAAGTTCTACAGATCTTCAGACCCTTAGAGAAAGATTTCCTTCTGCTACATATGCAAGCTATCAGGATAGCAGAGGATCCACAGCAAGTAACCACCGAGGTCTGTGTTGTTCGTTGACTAAATTCTGGTCCCTGGCAAAAAAAAAAAAAAAAAAAAACTTTAGTAAAAACAAGTACAAGCATAAACATACTCAACAGCCCACATATATTTTTAGCTTCCCTTCAGGTTATATTTGCTAACTAGTTCATAAACTCCACAAAATGAATATGGCTTATATTTGTTCCAAAATTTTTTACCCTTCAGGAAACTCAAGGTAAAGCAAATCTATATTTATTTCCCAGGACTCTATAATTCTATTTCCTTTGAAATTACATATATAGGAAGTGGTCACCCTGTTAGGGTCATTAATGATCCTGAAATGTACCATCATAGAAACTGGCATTTTAATCCTTTTTAAAATATATGTGCATGCTTCAACTTATCAATAACCTGAACACATGGAGGAACCCCACTTTGAACTGATTGTGGAATTAACTGTTATGTGTCAAAAGAGATAAATTTTTCAAGACGTAAGTTTCCTCTCTCAAGGGTTATATGTCTTTATTGTAAAACAAGATTATGAGTTTTCATTAAAGAGTGAATATTTTGTGATCTATAATTTATCAACTGTCACCGACACTCTGTGTTGATTATTTTCTTTCTCCCTTTTCAACATGATCAATTATGAATATGGTATTAAGCCTGAATCCATCTAGCACATTATTCTTGAAAAATAATATACAATGTTAGTCTGCCCATAAAATAACATATTACTATGCAGGATAATCAATTATAATTGATTTTTTTGGTTCATTGTCTTTCAATCAAAGACAGTGAAGATCTGAAACATACTCTTGTTAAAATAAGGGTTTAAAAACTGGAATAAACATGAAACAATGATCAGAAATGGAATAAAATTAAAGCACAATATAAAATCTTTGTAATAAAAACAGCCTTTGAATCATGGATGAGCATAAGTTGAAAAATCTATTGCTTTTTTTCTGTAGACATTTCTCAGGATAGTGTCGTGCTACCATCCATCAGAGTTACTTATCAGAGATAGCCAGAAATAATTTATCTCAGGGAGAAACACTTCATTATTAGGTGTGATACAAAGCAATATTGTTATAGAGACATTCTAATCATCAAGTTCTCTCAGCCTCTTCAAGGTTTTCATAAAGGATATCCACACATATGCATGAGAACCACGAAACATCAAAGCAGTTCATGATTTTAATAATAATATAGTTGATAATTTATATACTTTATGTATAATTTTCTACAAGCTCATCCCAATTCTTAAAGTTTAAATTAAAATGTGCAAAATAAATGTTTAAATGAAATACACCAAGATGATAACAGTGGCTAATTTAGGGTGGATCTCATTAAAGGTCATTTTTATTTTATTTACTGTAGTTTCTAAATTTTCTGCAATATACAGTTAATATTTTATAATAAAAAATTTCAATATTATATTTAATTTTTCCAAATGTATTAATATTTTCATTACCTACAAAATGTCTCCCTATATATGGTACTTTATGTGAGTCAAAGTCTTTAATAAGATTCTGAGGTCTACAAAATTAAGCAGAATATGATGAAAATTATTTTCAAACTCATGTGTCACAAGTTGAAGGAATGTGTAGATGAGCATTAATATCTGTAAAAACATCCTCTTCTCCTAGAAAAATATACCCTAAACTGAAAACAGCAGTTGTCTCCATGGAAATGGGAGTGAGAGTGGATTTTACTTTCTATTTTACATGTACCTGCTTTTAATCTTCACATTGCTTTTATTTCCGTATTCCTTCTATTTGAGAAAAAAAATACTTCTGTTTTCCTTGAAAAATTTTGACTTTTTCAATGAAAATCCTACATGACTCACAAATGTACACATTTTCTGATTGCACAGTAAGAATTTATGTAGGAAAAAATTCATCTTGGAAACTCTGCAAACTGAAAAAAAGTTTAGGAAGTCACTGAGGTAATGAGTATGGAGTTTCTTTTGGGAGTGATGGAAATGTTATAGAGTTAGATATTTGCACAACATTGTGAATATACCACTGAACATTACACTTTAAAATGGTGAATTTTATTGTATGTGAATTGTATCTGAAGGAGAAGGAGAAGAAGAAAAAGAAGGAGGAGGAGGAAGGGAGGGGGAAGGAGGAGGAGGAGGAGGAGAAGAAGAAGAAGAAGAAGAAAAAGAAGAAGAAGAAGAAGAAGAAGAAGAAGAAGAAGAAGAAGAAGAAG